>NC_057812.1:229641959-229998984 GCF_018294505.1 Triticum aestivum | reverse complement strand
CCCCCCTAACCTTTTAATTAACCCTGTTAACCCCAGTGTCACTGACGTGTGGGTCCCACACGTCAGGTTTGACCTGGACAGCCGCGTTGACCGCTGATGCAATGATGACGTCATGCTGACGCAATTATACATTTTCTGGAATTAAAATAATTCAGAAAATCCAGAAAATGATTTAATCTTCAAAAATTCATAGAAATTCAACCGTAGCTCAGATTGAAATAATTTATATATGAAAAATTATCAGGAAAATGCAATCTTTCCATCTGTAGTAGTTTCATGCATGACAAACCAACCTATACATGCTGAATATGGGAAAACACATTATGGCATATATAAGAGACCTAATTTAGAAATGCATTTGAACCTTTGGTTCAAATGGACTTCAAACCAATTGAACACTAGTTGCATTAGCTCAACAGCATCACATCTACATGCCATGTTCATGCATCATATTGTTGCATATGATTGTGTATTGATTGCCGGCACCGTTCCTTCTCGATAGGTCCTGCTCCGGAGACGTTCCAGAGTACCTGTCTGTGAAGCAGTGCCTCCCTTGTTGATTTACCAGGCAAGCAAACCCCCCTTGTTCATTTCGATAAAACCCTACTCTCTCGCTCCTGCTCTCAGTTATTGCATTAGGACAACAACGATTCATCTGCTACTTTGTGCTGCGGTAGTTGAACCCATTCCTCTGCATGACCTGTCTTTGCCACAGTAAATAGTTGAAACCCACTAGCATGTGTAGGAGTTGATTGAAGCCACTGATGTGTTCCTACCATGCTATGCCTGCTATTGCTTAGAGTTGTGTCAGGTCTGGTTCATTGGGAATGAATTGGAGTGTTACGATATGTTCTGATGCTGAGAGTGAAGTGTGTGAACACGATTTGGTAAAGGTAGCGGTGAGAGGCCATGTAGGAGTACATGGTGGGTTGTCTCACTGGAACCGTCCTTAAGCACTGAGTTCTGTGTATGTTGTCCAATGACTCGATACTACCACACATTGGGTTCCGGTAACTCGACCCCTCTCGACTTATTAACCAACTTGGTCTCTGTCCAGGAGTCGCAACTAGTTTCTGGTGTTTGTAGGTAGTGCTATTTTTCTACCAAGTGGCACCCGGCAGGGTGGGCTTGGGACAGACTAGGCACACGTGGCCCGGTGTACCGAGTGGCACCCGGTTGGTGGGCTCGGGAACCCTGTACACATCGTTTGGGGCCGTAAGCGACACCCCGGCCGGATCTCCTTGCGGATGGAACCCGAATAGGCGATAAACCTGGACTAGAGTCTTGTGTGGTTAGTCAGGTCGTGGCCGACACCCTCGCCAGGCTTCCGCTTGAAGGTTGCCGAGATACATGACGTGTACATGGCGGTAAGTGGCGAGAGCGTGTGTGAAGAAGTACACCCCTGCAGGGTTAACATGATCTATTCGAATAGCCGGGTCCGCGGTTATGGACTTCTTGGATGCTTACATGGTACATAGACAACTTGAAGTGGATACTATAAAATGCTCAAGACAAGTGTGAGTGCTATGGATGGCCTTCTCGTAGGGAGACGGGGATGAATCCATAGTAGTGTATTGTGTGGTGATTAGTGGACTCGTGTACGTTGTTTCACCTCCAGAGTTTCTGGTAGTCGTAGAACAGGATAGCCACAGAGTCAAAGCTGGCTTGCTGCAACTAAACCCCACATTACCTCTTGATACAGATGCATGTATGATAGGATCTGATGTAAGTCTTGCTGAGTACCTTTGTACTCATGTTGCTTTATTTATGTTTTTGCAGCGGAGACTTCGGTCTTACTAGTGTTCTCGTGGACTTCGACTAGTAGCTAGTACCTCAGCTACGATCTTGATCGGATGTTGTAGATAGTCAGGCTCTTCCAGCCTTTTTCATTTGTAGATGTCTGTACCCAGACATGTAATGCTTCCGCTTGTTGCTTGTATGCTCTGTATGACGGGTCTTGTGACCCCTGTTTGCAATAAATGCTATGATGGCTCTTCTGAGCCTTTATCTATATAATTGTTGAGTTATGCTGTGATGCCATGTTGTACAGCACATACTTGCATGTTATGCGTACGTGTAATGTGTAGTGCTATGTGTGGGATCTGACTATCTAGTTGTTTATCTTTAGTAGCCTCTCTTACCGGGAAATGTCTCCTAGTGTTACCGCTGAGCCATGGTAGCTTGCTACTGCTCTGGAACACTTAGGCTGGCCGGCATGTGTCCTTCTTCGTTCCTGTGTCTGTCCCTTCGGGGAAATGTCACGCTTTGAGTACCGGAGTCCTGTTAGCCCGCTACAGCCCGGTTTACCGGAGTCCTGCTAGCCCAGTGCTACAGCCCGGACCCACTTGCTGATGACCGACACGTTCGAAGCTGGGTCATGGATGCCTGTCCCTGTAAGTCTGTGCCACTTTGGGTTTACGACTAGTCATGTCAGCCCGGGCTCCTTATCATATGGATGCTAGCGACACTATCATATACGTGAGCCAAAAGGCGCAAACGGTCCCGAGAAAAGGTAAGACGACACCCGTGGGGATACCGTGCGTGAGGCCGCAAAGTGATATGAGGTGTTACCGGCTAGATCGATGTGACATCGAGTCGGGGTCCTGACAGCTTTGGTATCAGAGCTTGACTGCCTGTAGGATTACCAAGCCAAACTGGTCGAAGTTGAGTCTAGAAATTCTTTAGTTATATAAGGGAATTGATTGTGGGATGGAACGTAAGGCTCTTTTTACTCCTTATACCTCATGGTCTTCTGATCTGAGTCATCCTATCTTTCCTACGGGGTTAAGGAACTAGGCTTTCTCTTCCGTCTATCAGGATCACGTGTTACTACTCCGTAGTCCCATAGGATTGGTTGATCAGAGTCTTACCCCAGTTTTGAGTATTTCCGGTGTAGTCTGTTTAGTACTATCCCAGAACCTTGAGTGGTGATGTTGAGTTGTTGTACTACCCCATTTTTAGTATGATGTCTCATTCTGAGCATTTTACTGCCGTTATGCTGCCGGAATTGCCCTAGGAGTTCGAGTGATACTAACTCCTTGTCCTACATTCTACAGTCCATAGTTGATGCTGATTCCGTCCTTGGTTCGTTTCTCAGGATGTCATCAGCTAAGCGAAGTTCCGTCGCTCGTAGCCAGAACCATGGAGATGGTAGGGATGAGGATCCTCCCGACCAGTCTTCGTTGACAGAGCTCATGCTAGAGATGGAGAGGAACAAGCGTGAGTCTAATCGTTTGTTGGCACGTATCGAGGAGAACACCGCACATCAGTTCAAAGGGTCTGCTACCATTCATGATTTCATTCGCTTGCACCCACCTACTTTTCATCATTCCATCGAGCCACTCGATGCAGATGACTGGCTCCGTAGCATCACCCATAAGCTGCGTTCCGCGAACGTAGCTGAAGATGACAAGGTCACTTATGCCACATATCACCTAGAAGGTCCTGCTAGTCTTTGGTGGCAGAACTATGAGGCTATGCTTCCAGTTGGCCAGATTCCTACCTGGAAGGATTTCACTGAGGCTTTTCGCGAGCATCACATTCCCCAGGCCCTCATTGATCGCAAGAGAGAAGAGTTCTGTAGTTTCACCCAGAGTAAGATGGCTGTTGATGCTTATAGCAGAGAGTTCGAGAACCTTGCCCGCTATGCCACAGAAGAAGTGTCCACGGACGCCAAGAAGCAAGCTAGGTTCCGGAAGGGTCTCAACCCCAAGTTGCGTCGTGATCTCCACCTGCATCATTGTGATACATTCCAAGCCCTTGTGAACAAGGCCATCAATGCAGAGACAGCTCAACTCACTTACGAGGAGTCTCGTAAGCACACCCGTGATTTGGGATCTTCCTCCGGTTCTAGTTCCCAGAAACGCCGGATTTGGGTTCCAAACTCCGCTCTTCCTTCCGGTTATACACCGAGGTCATCTCATGTGGTGCCTTCTCCAACTCAGTCGTATGTTCCACCCAGGCCTACTGGTAGACCGTTTGTCAGTGCGGGTCCCCGTCCAACCTCAGGGACTTGCTTCACATGCGGGAAGCCAGGACACTATGCACGTGACTGCTCTCAGACTAGTTATGCTCCACCCCAGCCCGAGAAGATTGTTGGCTGTATTAAGCCATCACGCAAGATGATCAGTGTCAAGTCAGCCCCCACTGAACGTGGACGTGTGCATCACGTCTCAGCTAAAGACGCTCATGATGATCCAGATGTCGTTCTTAGCACACTCCTTGTCAATTGTCACCCAGCATCAGTTCTATTCGATACTGGAGCATCTCACTCCTTCATTTCTGAAGGTTATGCTCGTTTGCACGACATGTCATTTTGTGATATGCCAACTCCGCTTGAAATCCAAACCCCAGGGTCTAGATGGCAGACCACCAGAATCAGCCATGGTAACGAAATCCTTGTTGACAGACTTGTATTCCTTGCATCACTTGTAGCCCTCAAGTCTTCAGATACTAACATCATCTTGGGTATGGACTGGATGACAGCTCATCATGCCAAGATTGATTGTTACACAAGATCTGTTCAGCTTACACACCCATCTGGCAAGATAGTCACCGTCTCCACTAGAGTTGCAAAGCGTCAGCTCTATTCTCTTAATGCCAGCCCTCTTCCAGACCTTGAAGATATCCCGGTAGTCCGTGACTTTCCGGATGTCTTTCCAGAGGAACTGCCAGGTGTTCCACCTGACAGAGATGTAGAGTTCGTCATAGATCTTATCCCAGGAACAGCTCCAATCTCCCGGAGACCTTACAAGATGGCACCCCTAGAACTAGCCGAGCTTAAGAAACAACTCGATGAGTCCTTGCAAAAGGGTTTCATCCGTCCTAGTTCTTCTCCTTGGGCTTGCCCCGTCCTCTTCGTCAAGAAGAAAGACGGTACGGACCGGATGGTTGTAGATTATCGTCCCGTTAATTTGGTCACGATAAAGAACAAGTATCCGCTTCCCAGGATCAACGACCTGTATGATCAGCTCGCTGGATCCTCAGTCTTCTCCAAGATGGATTTAAGGCTAGGCTACCATCAAATTAAGATCAGAAACGGGGACATTCCCAAGACAACTTTTGTCACTCGTTATGGTCAGTACGAGTACACCGTCATGTCCTTTGGCCTAACCAACGCCCCAGCCACATTCTCCCGCTTGATGAACTCGATCTTCATGGAGTACTTAGATAAGTTCGTCGTGGTTTACCTCGATGATATTCTTATTTACTCGAAGAACGAGGAAGAGCATGCCGAACATCTTAGACTTGTGTTAGAAAAACTCAGAGAGCACCGCCTTTATGCCAAGTTCTCCAAGTGTGAATTTTGGTTGCCAGAAGTGACCTACCTAGGCCACGTAATCTCTGGTAAGGGCATTGCTGTCAATCCCGAGAGAGTTCAAGCCGTTCTCGATTGGACTCCACCTGAGACCGTTAAACAAGTTAGGAGTTTCCTTGGTCTAGCCAGCTATTGTCGCCGCTTTGTTGAAAACTTCTCCAAAGTAGCCAAACCCCTCACGGAACTTCTCAAGAAAGATAAAAAGTTTGAGTGGTCCCCACAGTGTGAGTACAGTTTTCAGGAACTGAAAAGACGCCTGACTTCTGCTCCCATACTTGTGCCACCGGATTTCACTAAAGACTTTATTATCTACTGCGACGCCTCACGACAAGGACTAGGTTGCATTCTTATGCAGGATCGTCATGTGATTGCCTATGCATCTCGACAGTTGCATCCACATGAGGAGAATTATCCTACACATGATCTAGAGCTTGCAGCCGTAGTCTATGCACTCAAGACTTGGCGACATTACCTCCTTGGTAAACGTTGCGAGATCTACACCGATCACCAGAGTCTCAAGTATATCTTCACCCAACCGGATCTGAACCTTAGGCAAAGACGTTGGTTGGAGTTGATCACAGATTATGATCTAGGGATTACCTACACCCCAGGCAAAGCCAATGTCATGGCTGATGCTCTAAGCCGTAAATCCTATTGCAACAATCTCATGTTGCAGCAAGGCCAACCACTTCTCCATGAGGAATTCTGTAAGCTTAACCTTCACATTGCGCCTCGCGGATTCCTTTCTACCTTGGTGGCGAAACCTACCCTTGTGGATCTTATCATCGAAGCCCAGAAACATGATACGGGGATTACCCGGATCAAGAGGAACATTAAGAAGGGAGTTGGTGGATGTTTCTCTATGGATGATCGCGGTGTTGTTTTCTTTGAGAATCGCTTGGTGGTTCCCAAGAAGCAACATCTTCGGCAGTTGATTCTTAAGGAGGCGCATGAATCTCCTCTCACGATTCATCCCGGTAGTACTAAGATGTATCAGGATCTACGCCAGAGGTTCTGGTGGACTAGGATGAAGAGAGAAATCGCTGAGTTCATTGCTAAATGTGACATATGTCGTCGCGTTAAGGCAGAGCATCAAAGACCTGCTGGCACCCTTCAGCCTTTAGCTATTCCTGAATGGAAATGGGATAAAGTTGGTATGGACTTCATTACCGGCTTTCCCAGGACCAAGAGAGGGAATAACGCTATCTTCGTAGTCGTTGATCGTCTCTCCAAAGTGGCTCACTTCCTTCCTGTTCGAGAGAGTATCACTGCTAGTCAGCTTGCTGACTTATATATTTCTCGAATAGTGTCACTTCATGGTGTTCCACTAGAGATCAATTCAGACCGTGGCAGTCTTTTCACTTCTCATTTCTGGGAGAGTTTCCAAACTGCCATGGGAACCCATCTTTCTTTCAGTACCGCTTTCCACCCTCAGTCGAGTGGTCAGGTGGAACGGGTCAATCAAATTCTCGAAGACATGCTCAGAGCTTGCGTTATCTCCTTCAGTATGGATTGGGAGAAATGTCTTCCTTTCGCCGAGTTTGCTTATAACAATAGCTACCAATCCAGCCTCAAGCAAGCTCCTTTTGAGGTTCTCTATGGACGAAGATGTCGAACACCTTTGAACTGGTCAGAAACCGGTGAAAGACAATTCTTTGGACCGGATATGATCCAGGAGGCAGAAGAGCAAGTTCGCATCATTCGTGAGAATTTGAAAACAGCCCAGTCTCGTCAGAAGAGTCAGTATGATCGTCATCATAAGGATATGACTTATGAAATTGGCGACCAAGCTTACCTTCGGGTTACTCCTTTGAAGGGTACCCATCGTTTCGGTATCAAGGGCAAGTTGGCTCCTTGTTACATTGGTCCTTTTCGTATTCTCGCTAAACGAGGAGAGGTTGCCTACCAATTGGAACTACCCCCACATCTTTCTCGAGTTCATGATGTCTTCCACGTCTCTCAACTCAGGCGTTGCTTCTCGGATCCTATCCGTGGAGTGGACCACGAAACGCTTGATCTCCAAGATAACCTCACATACCGAGAGTACCCGGTTCGCATTCTTGATCAAGCAGAGCGTGTTACTCGACGTCAGAACGTCAAGTTTCTCAAAGTTCAGTGGTCTCATCATTCCGAGAGAGAAGCTACCTGGGAGCGAGAAGATCGTCTTCGACTGGAGTACCCCGCTTTCTTTCCGTCGACCCCTGAATCTCGGGACGAGATTCTGTCAAGTGGGGGCGAGTTGTCACATCCCTAGTCTGGTATGACCTAGGCTAGCTAGCCATTTGTGCATCATATTTAAATTTCATTTAAATTTGAAATGAGGATTGGTGGAACCCTCAGAATCATTTTTGAAAATGACCCAAATAAAAATTTCTCCAAAAGGGTCCAAGAAAATGCTCATGTTGCCCTCTGAAAATATTGGACAGAGATAAAAATCAAAACAATATTTTTAGGAGCTCATGGACATTTATTTTGGCCATTTGAATTAATTCGATAAATATTTGCATTGGAAATATATTTCTATATATATGAAATATGGTCCAAAAATTATGTCAATTATAAAAGAGCTCTAGAATAATACCATTAGCCCCTACAAATTGGCATAATAAAATTAAATGATTTAATATATTTATTAAATCAAAACAAATGTCAGAAAAATTAGAAAAACAGAAATAAAGAAGGAGGGGCTTACCTGGGCCTCCCCCCATGTGCGGCCCAGCTGGCCGGCCCAGCCGACTGGCTAGCGCCAGTCGTCCTCCACCTCCCGCCAGGAGGCCAGAGGCGTGTGGCCGGCGCGTGCGCACCGCCGTGCCGCCACGGCACCTGCCTGCCTGTCCTCCCCCTCGACGCCTGGACGTCCAGAACGTCGCCACGCAGCTGCCCCGCACCGCTCTCACTCTCCCTCGCCCTCCTCTTCCCCCTCTGCTCTCTCTCCCTCTCACCCGAGAACCACCGCCGCCGCCGACGGGCATCGCCGTAGCCACCGGCCTCCCCTCGCCTCCCTGAGACGCTTCCCAGCTCCGCCTCGACCCCCTCTACCTCCTCGTCAAGCCACGCACCTCCGGACGGCCTCCATCGCCGCTATCGCCCTCGTCTTCCTCCTCGGGCTCCGCCGTCCGCCGACGTCGATTCGCCGCCACCAGGTCTTCCCCGACCCCGCTGTGCTGCTCTGCGTGATCGCGGTGATCTCCGCCGCCGTTCCCCTCTCTTCTCCCTCCCGTTCCCGTGCCGTAGCGCCGCTCCCCACCACGGCCGAAGCCTTTCGCCGCCGTCCATGTCGCCGTCGCCGTCTCGGCCCGCCTCCGCCCAAACCAAGCCTCCCTCCGCGTTACTGGTGCCACGAGGGTGCCGCCGGGCCCCTCAGGTGGCCTCCCCGTGCCCCGCAGCCCGATCCCGCTCGCGCCCGAACTCCGGCCGCCGCCCCGAGCTTCGCTCCGGCGAGCTCCGGCCTCCCCCGCTGCTTCCACCTACCCTACCAGATGCGCGAGAGCCCGGGCTACGCCCCGGTGCTCTCAGACGCCGTCCCCGTGGCCTGTGGCGCGGACTCCGCCACGTCCAGAGGTCGCCGGCGACGAGCCCCCGTCGCCTGAGTCCTGCCAGGTGGGGCCGGCCTGTCAGGTGATTAGCTTAGTGCTAATCACCGTTAACTAACCCCCCCCCCCTGACGCTGACCAGTGGGCCCGACCCCCCCTAACCTTTTAATTAACCCTATTAACCCCAGTGTCACTGACGTGTGGGTCCCACACGTCAGGTTTGACCTGGACAGCCGCGTTGACCGCTGATGCAATGATGACGTCATGCTGACGCAATTATACATTTTCTGGAATTAAAATAATTCAGAAAATCCAGAAAATGATTTAATCTTCAAAAATTCATAGAAATTCAACCGTAGCTCAGATTGAAATAATTTATATATGAAAAATTATCAGGAAAATGCAATCTTTCCATCTGTACTAGTTTCATGCATGAAAAACCAACCTATACATGCTGAATATGGGAAAACACATTATGGCATATATAAGAGACCTAATTTAGAAATGCATTTGAACCTTTGGTTCAAATGGACTTCAAACCAATTGAACACTAGTTGCATTAGCTCAACAGCATCACATCTACATGCCATGTTCATGCATCATATTGTTGCATATGATTGTGTATTGATTGCCGGCACCGTTCCTTCTCGATAGGTCCTGCTCCGGAGACGTTCCAGAGTACCTGTCTGTGAAGCAGTGCCTCCCTTGTTGATTTACCAGGCAAGCAAACCCCCCTTGTTCATTTCGATAAAACCCTACTCTCTCGCTCCTGCTCTCAGTTATTGCATTAGGACAACAACGATTCATCTGCTACTTTGTGTTGCGGTAGTTGAACCCATTCCTCTGCATGACCTGTCTTTGCCACAGTAAATAGTTGAAACCCACTAGCATGTGTAGGAGTTGATTGAAGCCACTGATGTGTTCCTACCATGCTATGCCTGCTATTGCTTAGAGTTGTGTCAGGTCTGGTTCATTGGGAATGAATTGGAGTGTTACGATATGTTCTGATGCTGAGAGTGAAGTGTGTGAACACGATTTGGTAAAGGTAGCGGTGAGAGGCCATGTAGGAGTACATGGTGGGTTGTCTCACTGGAACCGTCCTTAAGCACTGAGTTCTGTGTATGTTGTCCAATGACTCGATACTGCCACACATTGGGTTCCAGTAACTCGACCCCTCTCGACTTATTAACCAACTTGGTCTCTGTCCAGGAGTCGCAACTAGTTTCTGGTGTTTGTAGGTAGTGCTATTTTTCTACCAAGTGGCACCCGGCAGGGTGGGCTTGGGACAGACTAGGCACACGTGGCCTGGTGTACCGAGTGGCACCCGGATGGTGGGCTCGGGAACCCTGTACACATCGTTTGGGGCCGTGAGCGACACCCCGGCCGGATCTCCTTGCGGATGGAACCCGAATAGGCGATAAACCTGGACTAGAGTCTTGTGTGGTTAGTCAGGTCGTGGCCGACACCCTCGCCAGGCTTCCGCTTGAAGGTTGCCGAGATACATGACGTGTACATGGCGGTAAGTGGCGAGAGCGTGTGTGAAGAAGTACACCCCTGCAGGGTTAACATGATCTATTCGAATAGCCGAGTCCGCGGTTATGGACTTCTTGGATGCTTACATGGTACATAGACAACTTGAAGTGGATACTATAAAATGCTCAAGACAAGTGTGAGTGCTATGGATGGCCTTCTCGTAGGGAGACGGGGATGAATCCATAGTAGTGTATTGTGTGGTGATTAGTGGACTCGTGTACGTTGTTTCACCTCTAGAGTTTCTGGTAGTCGTAGAACAGGATAGCCACAGAGTCAAAGCTGGCTTGCTGCAACTAAACCCCACATTACCTCTCGATACAGATGCATGTATGATAGGATCTGATGTAAGTCTTGCTGAGTACCTTTGTACTCATGTTGCTTTATTTATGTTTTTGCAGCGGAGACTTCGGTCTTACTAGTGTTCTCATGGACTTCGACTAGTAGCTAGTACCTCAGCTACGATCTTGATCGGATGTTGTAGATAGTCAGGCTCTTCCGCCTTTTCATTTGTAGATGTCTGTACCCAGACATGTAATGCTTACGCTTGTTGCTTGTATGCTCTGTATGACGGGTCTTGTGACCCCTGTTTGCAATAAATGCTATGATGGCTCTTCTGAGCCTTTATCTATATAATTGTTGAGTTATACTGTGATGCCATGTTGTACAGCACATACTTGCATGTTATGCGTACGTGTAATGTGTAGTGCTATGTGTGGGATCTGACTATCTAGTTGTTTATCTTTAGTAGCCTCTCTTACCGGGAAATGTCTCCTAGTGTTACCGCTGAGCCATGGTAGCTTGCTACTGCTCTGGAACACTTAGGCTGGCCGGCATGTGTCCTTCTTCGTTCCTGTGTCTGTCCCTTCGGGGAAATGTCACGCTTTGAGTACCGGAGTCCTGTTAGCCCGCTACAGCCCGGTTTACCGGAGTCCTGCTAGCCCAGTGCTACAGCCCGGACCCACTTGCTGATGACCGACACGTTCGAAGCTGGGTCATGGATGCCTGTCCCTGTAGGTCTATGCCACTTTGGGTTTACGACTAGTCATGTCATCCCGGGCTCCTTATCATATGGATGCTAGCGACACTAACATATACGTGAGCCAAAAGGCGCAAACGGTCCCGGGAAAAGGTAAGACGACACCCGTGGGAATACCGTGCGTGAGGCCGCAAGGTGATATGAGGTGTTACCGGCTAGATCGATGTGACATCGAGTCGGGGTCCTGACACATAATCCATCAAATCTTACCCAAAACTTGAAAACTTCACAACACAAAACTTAAAGTAGAAAATCTCGTGAGCTCCGTTTGCGAAAGAAAACAAAAGACCACTTCAAGGTACTGTAATGAACTCATTCCTTATTTATATTGGTGTTAAACCTACTGTATTACAACTTCTCTATGGTTTATAAACTATTTTACTAGCCATAGATTCATCAAAATAAGCAAACAACACACGAAAAACAGAATCTGTCAAAAACAGAACAGTCTGTAGTAATCTGTAGCTAGCGCAAGATATGGAACCCCAAATATTATAAAATAAATTGATGGACGTGAGGAATTTATCTATTAATCATCTTAAAAAAGAATTAACTAAATATCCCAAATAAAAATGGCAGCAGTTCTCGTGAGCGCTAAAGTTTCTGTTTTTTACAGCAAGATTAACAAGACTTTCCCCAAGTCTTCCCAACGGTTCTACTTGGCACAAACACTAATTAAACACAAAAACACAACCAAAAAAGAGGCTAGATAAATTATTTATTACTAAACAGGATCAAAAAGCAAGGAATAAAAATAAAATTGGGTTGCCTCCCAACAAGCGCTATCGTTTAACGCCCCTAGCTAGGCATAAAAAGCAAGGATAGATCTAGGTATTGCCATCTTTGGTAGGCAATTCTTCTATGAGGCATCTACCATCCTTAGGAATTTTTTTATTTTTTATTGATTATCAAACTTTTAGGCACAAGATCAAAAAAATCATTGGCAGCAAATGGTTCCTTAATGATAGCAAAAAGATTAGGGTGAACACTTATAGATTTGAGATTCGCAGTTTCTTTGCTAGAGGATTCACCTTTATTTTTTGGAACATACATATGCTTGGCAATTTTAGTCTGAGGACTTGGAGTATTCTTTACGGAAGAAAAAGCGGTTCCCAAGTTGGTAATGATACCCTCAAGTTTATCGATTCTAATGGAATCATGATTTATTCTTTCATTAACTATAGGTTCCTTCTCTTTAATATTTTTCAAAATTACTCCTACTTTAGATCCATACTGGGTAATTTGGTTGTGGATCTTTTTATCGAAATTTTCAATTAACTCAACGGTAGCAACTTTATTTTCAATAATCTCAAGTTTTTGCATTACATGCTCCAAAGCTAACATAGTTCCATTAACCAAAAGAGGTGGTGAGCCAAACAAATCTATCATAGCATTGTAAGAATCAAAAGTATGGCTACCCAAGAAATTCCCTCCGGTAATGGTATCAAGGATATATCTGTGCCAAGGAGTAACGCCAACATAAAAGTCGTGAAGAAGAATGGAAGTAGATTGCTTCCTGGTAGATCTATTATGAGCATTGCAAATTCTATACCAAGCGTCTTTTAGATTTTCTCCCTCCCTTTGCTTAAAATTTAGAACTTCATTCCCGGGAGACAACGGAGAAGATAGAGGACTCGCCATAACAACAAGCAAATGGGGAACGTGCAAAAAGAAGCAAATACAGAAAGAGAGGGAGGATAGAGAGAGGGCGAATAAAACGGCAAGGGTGAAGTGGGGGAGAGGAAAACGAGAGGCAAATGGCAAATAATGTAATGCGGGAGATAAGGGTTTGTGATGGGTACTTGGTATGTTTGAATTTTGCGTAGACCTCCCCGGCAACGGCGCCAGAAATCCTTCTTGCGACCTCTTGAGCACTTGCGTTGGTTTTCCCTTGAAGAGGAAAGGGTGGTGCAGCAAAGTAGCGTCAGTATTTCCATCAGTTTTTGAGAACCAAGGTATCAATCCAGTAGGAGGCTACATGCGAGTCCCTCGCACCTACACAAAACAAATAAATCATCGCAACCAACGCGATAAGGGGTTGTCAATCCCTACACGGTCACTTACGGGAGTGAGATCTGATAGATATGATAAGATAATATTTTTGGTATTTTGATGATAAATATGCAAAGTAAAATAAAAGCAATGAAAATAACTAAGTATTGGAAGATTAATATGATGAAGATAGACCCGGGGGCCATAGTTTTCACTAGTGGCTTCTCTCAAGAGCATAGGTGTTTTATGGTGGGTGAACAAATTACTGTTGAGCAATTGACAGAATTGAGCATAGTTATGAGAATATCTAGGTATGATCATGTATATAGGCATCACGTCCAAGACAAGTAGACCGACTCCTGCCTGCATCTACTACTATTACTTCACACATCGACCGCTATCCAGCATGCATCTAGAGTATTAAGTTCAAGAGAACAGAGTAACGCTTTAAGCAAGATGACATGATGTAGAGGGATAAACTCATGCAATATGATGAAAACCCCATCTTGTTATCCTCGATGGCAACAATACAATACGTGCCTTGCTGCCCCTACTGTCACTGGGAAAGGACACCGCAAGATTGAACCCAAAGCTAAGCACTTCTCCCATTGCAAGAAAGATCAATCTAGTAGGCCAAACCAAACTGATCATTTGAAGAGACTTGCAAAGATAACCAATCATACATAAAAGAATTCAGAGAAGATTCAAATATTGTTCATAGATAAACTTGATCAGAAACCCACAATTCATCGGTCTCAACAAACACACCGCAAAAGAAGATTACATCGAATAGATATCCACAAGAGAGGGGGAGAACTTTGTATTGAGATCCAAAAAGAGAGAAGAAGGCATCTAGCTAATAACTATGGACCCGTAGGTCTGAGGTAAACTACTCACACTTCATCGGAGAGGCTATGGTGTTGATGTAGAAGCCCTCCGTGATCGATGCCCCCTCTGGCGGAGCTCCGGAACAGGCCCCAAGATGGGATCTCGTGGATACAGAAAGTTACAGTGGTGGAATTAGGGTTTTGGCTCCGTATCTGATCGTTTGGGGGTACGTAGGTATATATAGGAGGAAGAAGTACGTCGGTGGAGCAACAGGGGGCCCACAAGGGTGGAGGGCGTGCCTGGGGGGGTAGGCATGCCCCCTACCTCGTGGCCTCCCTGTTGGTTGCTTGACATAGGGTCCAAGTCTCCTGGATCTTGTTCGTTCCAAAAATCATGTTCCCAAAGGTTTCATTCCGTTTGGACTCCGTTTGATATTCCTTTTCTTCGAAACCCTAAAATAGGCAAAAAACAACAATTATGGGCTGGGCCTCCAGTTAGTAGGTTAGTCCCAAAAATAATATAAAAGTGTATAATAAAGCCCAATAATGTCCAAAACAGTAGATAATATAGCATGGAGCAATCAAAAATTATAGATACGTTGGAGACGTTCATACTCTTAAATATGCTTATCTTGATGAAAAGAAAATATGTCATGTTATTATTAGTGCTAACCTTTCCGAGAAGGAGGAAGAGAAATTATTGAAAACTCTGAAGAAGCACCATGCTGCTATTGGATATACTCTTGATGATCTTAATGGCATTAGTCCCACTCTATGTCAACACAAAATAAATTTGGAGGAAGATGCCAAACCAGTTATTGATCATCAACGACGGCTGAATCCTAAGATGAAAGAAGTGGTAAGAAAATAAATACTAAAGCTCCTTGAGGCTGGTATAATTTATCCCGTTGCTGATAGTAAGTGGGTAAGTCCTGTTCATTGTGTCCCCAAGAAGGGAGGTATTACTGTTGTTCCTAATGATAAAGATGAATTGATTCCGCAAAGAATTATTATAGGTTATAGGATGGTAATTTATTTCTGTAAATTAAATAAGTCTACTAAAAATATCATTACCCTTTGCCTTTTATTGATCAAATGCTAGAAAGATCATCCAAACATACACATTTTTGCTTTCTAGATGGTTACTCTGGCTTCTCTCAAATACCTGTGTCAGCTGATGATCAATCAAAGACCACTTTTACTTGCTCTTTCGGTACTTTTGCTTATAGACGTATGCCTTTTGGTTTATGTAATGCACCTTCTACCTTTCAAAGATGCATGATGGCTATATTCTCTGACTTTTGTGAAAAGACATGTGAGGTTTTCATGGACGATTTCTCCATTTATGGATCCTCTTTTGATGATTGCTTGCGCAACCTTGATCGAGTTTTGCAGAGATGTGAAGAAACTAATCTTGTTCTGAATTGGGAGAAATGTCACTTTATGGTTAATGAAGGTATTATCTTGGGGCATAAAATTTCTGAAAGAGGTATTGAAGTTGATAAAGCTAAAGTTGATGCTATTGAAAAGATGCCATGTCCCAAGGATATTAAAGGTACTAGCACAAATGCCCATGCGTTGCAACGGGAGAAAATTTAGGTTGTTCTGATGATAGACACGATATGCCGATTGAGAGTGACCATGCACAGAACTGACTAGAGGAGGGAACTTTAATGGATCATATCTTATGCATCTGGGAGACTTCGGACCTTCGCATGGGGCTCTTGCAAGCAAGAAATTCAGGTTTCGCAAGCATGAACGCTTGACTGCCCATGAGATAACAAGATGACAAACATGACAATTCGATCAAAAAGGCCATATATACTTGATCGCAAGCACATGTGCTAGGTATGATTAGCATGTATGTGAGGTTGCATGCATGTGTGTCACGGGCCCTTCTGAAGCTCAACGTTGGCTGGTGGGCAACACCCGTCGCTGGGATCAAGTCGCCATGTTCTGTGGTTGCCGCCATGCAGGTCGCTCCTCTATTGCATTATGTGGTCGACCTATGGCCAGTGCCGGTCGAATTTCCGAGCCGTGTGCATTCAATTGTTGTTCGTAATCTGTATGTTTATGTTTATAAGAATCAATCTATTCAATCTACGGAGAGGCTGACCTGTCCAACAGGTCACATGCTCTGGCATCATCTAAAGTTTAGCAGCTCACAAATCTCTCCATCCAATCGTTTTACCAAGAGGCTGAATCGACTCACCATCCTGCCCAGTTGAACATGTCCGTCAGTGGCATGATGTAAAGAGGCTACATGGCACTGGCATGCATATAAGTAGGCTGAACCTTCCATTGTGTGCACAAAGTTTGTATAGCCCAGTTGGTTGTAGCGGTAAGGAAAGATCGTGAGATTGCTGGTTCGACTCCTTGCTCTAGTAATAAATTTTGCCTAATTTTTTACTGGGCCTGCTTCATTGGCGGTAAGGCCTCTGCCTACTTTTTTATTGGGCCTGCTTCATTGGTAGATAAGGCCCGAGTGGGATGTCTGCACACGGACAATTTCTTTAGACGTCAACTATTTTTCCTGCGGGTAATTAGTACCACCTCGATTGTGTATTTTTAATACATGTTACATAGGATCAGATGCGGGACGAAACTAAGAATATCACCTTGCTTTATTAGTAGGTATAGATAAGAAGCTTCCTCGGTCACGCCGGTTTTTATAGGAGGTTCATTAAGGACTTCTCAAAAATTTCTCGGCCTCTGACTAATCTATTGCAAAAAGATATTCCTTTTGTCTTTGATGATGATTGTGTAGAAACATTTGAAATCCTTAAGAAAGCATTGATTTCTGCACCTATTGTCTAGCCACCTGATTGGAATTTACCCTTTGAAATTTTGTGTGGTGCTAGTGATTATACTGTAGGTGTTGTTCTAGGGCAAAGAGTTGATAAGAAATTAAATGTTATTCAATATGCTAGTAAAACTCTAGACAATGCCCAGAGAAATTATGCTACCACTAAAAAGGAATTCTTAGCAGTTGTATTTGCTTGTGATAAGTTTAGACCTTATATTGTTGATTCTAAAGTGACTATTCTCACTGATCATGCTGCTATTAAATACCTTATGGAAAAGAAAGATGCTAAACTAAGACTTATTAGATGGGTTCTCTTGCTACAAGAATTTGATTTGCATATTATTGATAGAAAGGGAGCCGAGAACCCCGTTGCAGATAACTTGTCTAGGTTAGAGAATGTTCTTGATGACCCACTACCTATTGATGATAGCTTTCCTGATGAACAATTAAATGTCATAAATGCTTCTTGTACTGCTCCATGGTATGCTGATTATGCTAATTAGATTGTTGCTAAATTTATACCACCTAGTTTCACATACCAGCAAAAGAAAAAGTTCTTCTATGATCTGAGACATTACTTTTGGGATGACCCACATATTTATAAAGAAGGAGTAGATGGTGTTATTAGATGTTGTGTACCTGAGCATGAACAGGAACAAATCCTACGCAAATGTCACTCCGAGGCTTATGGAGGACATCATGCTGGAGGCAGAACTGCACATAAGGTATTGCAATCCGGTTTTTATTGGCCTACTCTCTTCAAGGATGCCCGTAAGTTTGTCTTGTCTTGTGATGAATGTCAAAGAATTGGTAATATAAGTAGACGTCAAGAAATGCCTATGAATTATTCACTTGTTATCGAACCATTTGATGTTTGGGGCTTTGATTATATGGGACCCTTTCATTCCTCTAACGTGTATACACATATTTTAGTTGCTGTTGATTATGTTACTAAGTGGGTAGAAGCTATTCCAACTAGTAGTGCTGATCATAACACCTCTATTAAGATGCTTAAAGAACTTATTTTCCCAAGGTTTGGAGTCCCTAGATATTTAATGACTGATGGTGGTTCACATTTTATTCATGGTGCCTTTTGTAAAATTCTTGCTAAGTACGACGTTAATCATAGAATTGCATCTCCTTATCACCCACAGTCTAGTGGTCAAGTAGAATTGAGTAACAGAGATCTCAAATTAATTTTGCAAAAGACTGTTAATAGATCTAGAAAGAATTGGTCCAAGAAATTTGATGATGCATTATGGGCCTATAGAACTGCATATAAAAATCCTATGGGTATGTCTCCGTATAAAATGGTTTATGGTAAAGCATGTCACTTACCTCTTGAACTAGAACACAAGGCATATTGGGCCATTAAAGAGCTCAATTATGATTTCAAACTTGCCGATGAGAAGAGGTTATTTGACATTAGCTCACTTGATGAATGGAGAACCCAACCTTATGAAAATGCCAAGCTGTTTAAAGAAAAAGTTAAAAGATGGCATGATAAAAGGATACAAAAGCGTGAGTTCAATGTAGGTGATTATGTATTGTTATACAACTCTCATTTAAGATTTTTTGCAGGCAAACTCCTCTCTAAATGGGAAGGTCCTTACGTTATCGAGGAGGTCTATCGTTCCGGTGCCATAAAAATCAACAACTTCGAAGGCACAAATCCGAGGGTGGTGAACGGTCAAAGAATCAAACACTATATCTCAGGTAATCCCATAAATGTTGAAACTAATATTATTGAAACCGTAACCCCGGAGGAATACATAAGGGACACTTTCCGGAATGTTTCAGACTCTGAAAAGGAATAGGTACGTGGTACGGCAAGTAAACTGACTCCAACACAGTTCTAATGGCAATATTTCTTCGTTTTGGAATGTTTAATAAAATAGGAAAATAAGAAGCAGACCGTAAAGGACACGAGGCCCCCACGAGGGTGGGAGGCGCGCCCTACCCCCTGGGCGTGCCCCTGCCTCGTGGGCACCTTGTGTGCTCTCCAGACTCCGTTTTCTTGCACGATACTTCTTTTGGTCGGTAAAAATTCATTATATAATCTCCCGAAGGTTTTGATCACCGTATCACGCAAAAATCTCTTGTCTTTGTTTTGAGCTGTTTCTGCCGCAGATTAGAGCAAGATGTCTTCTCAAGAGTCAGTCAGGGAGAGTCGGGTGTCTCATCCGACACCAGGTCCAGGGGCAAACAGCGATGCCTATCACTTCGGGTCCTCAACAGAGGAAGAGATGGAAGCTGACTTGAAAAGGATAGATGCCATGGAGGAGGATCAAGAAGTCACTTCTCGTTTCCGGGCAGGATTCACGATGGAACCACAAAGCTCAACTATTCCAAACTCGGTCATCCCTTCCAATGTTAGATTTCTTTCTTATGAAAATATGAAAAGGAGTGTTACTTGTTCTCCCGCAGCTATGCAACATCCTTGGGTGAAAGGAGCTTTAGCCGTCACTGGCAAGCTCCATAAGGAAATAATGAACCTCAAGCAGCAAGTCAATAAGCTCGAGGAAGAGAATCGTATCCTGAGGGGCATCATCGCCAAGAATATCACATCACCACCCCCGAATAAGGAGACATAATCACACGGGTATGGGCACTGCCCTTGGCAACTGCCAAGCTTGGGGGAGTGCCTCGGTATCGTATCACCATCACTTTTATCTTTACCGTTTTTCTTAGTTCGATCCTTTTGGTAATATCTTGATCTAGTAGAATAAAATTTTAGTATGATCTAGTTGTGAGTTTTGCTTTATGATCCCTTTATGTAATCGAGTCCGTGAGCTATATATAATAAAGATTAGTGTTGAGTCAAGGGCTTGATTATTTTTCTATGATATTGAGGGAATAAAATAAAAAGAGAAAGAATAAAAAGAAACAAAGAGATCATATGGATCTTATGGAAAGTAATGAGCTCACATATAAAGAGTATGATGAATAAAAGTTGTTGAGAGTTGACAAACATAGTTTTGGTCTTCGTTACAATTAATAAGAAGTAATAAAGAAAGAGAGGTTCACATATAAATATACTATCTTGGACATCTTTTATGATTGTGAGCACTCATTAAAGTATGACATGCTAAGAGTTGATGTTGGACAAGGAAGACAACATAATGGGTTATGTTTTCTTATATCTGAGATAAATTATATTGTCATGGATCATCCAACATGTTGAGCTTGCCTTTCCCTCTCATGCTAGCCAATTTCCTTGCACCAAGTAGAGATACCACTTGTGCTTCCAAATATCCCTAAACCCAGCCATGAGAGTCCACCATATCTACCTATGGATTGAGTAAGATCCTTCAAGTAAGTTGTCATCGGTGCAAGCAATAAAAATTGCTCTCTAAATATGTATGACTTATTAGTGTGGGAGAAAATAAGCTTTATATGATCTTGTGATATGGAAGAAATAAATGCGATGGACTGCATAATAAAGGTCCATATCACAAGTTGCAATATAAAGTGACATTCTTTTGCATTAAGATTTTGTGCATCCAACCATAAAAGTGCATGACAACCTCTGCTTCCCTCTGCGAAGGGCCTATCTTTTACTTTTATCTTCTACCTTACATAAGAGTCATGGTGATCTTCACCTTTCCTTTTTACATTTTATCCTTTGGCAAGCACAATGTGTTGGAAAGATCCTGGTATATATAGCTAATTGGATGTGAGTCTTCCTGAACTATTATTGTTGACATTACCCTTGAGGTAAAACGTTGGGAGGCAAAACCATAAGCCCCTATCTTTCTCTGTGTCCGATTAAAACTTCATACCCATAAATATTATGTGAGTGTTAGCAATTGTGAAAGACTAAAAGATGGTTGAGTATGTGGACTTGCTGAAAAGCTCTTATATTGACTCTTTCCTATGTTATGATAAATTGCAATTGCCTCAATGACTGAGATTAGAGTTTGTTGGTTCTCAATGAAGTTTATGATTCATACTTGAAATTGTGATTGAATTGTTACTTTAGCATAAGAGATCATATGACAATATATATACATATGTTGCTGTTCTAAGAATGATCATGATGCCCTCATGTCCATATTTTGTTTTTATCGACACCTCTATCTCTAAACACGTGGACATATTTTTTGATTTCGGCTTTTGCTTCAGGACAAGCGAGGTCTAAGCTTGGGGGAGTTGATACGTCCATTTTGCATCATGCTTTTTTTATTGATATTCATTGCATTATGGGCTGTTATTACACATTATGTCACAATACTTATGCCTATTCTCTCTTATTTTACAAGGTTTACATGAAGAGGGAGAATGCCGACAGCTGGGATTCATGGCTGGAAAAGGAGCAAATATTAGAGACCTATTCTGCATAGCTCCAAAAGTCCTGAAACTTCACAGGAGCATGTTTCAGAATATATAAAAAATATTGAGCGCAAGAAGTATCAAAGGGGGGCCACCCATCAGTCGCGAGGGTGGGGGCGCGCCCCCTGCCTCGTGGGCTCCCTGGTGGCCCTCTGATGCCCATCTTCTGCTATATGGAGTCTTTCATGGAGGAAAAAATCATAAGCAAGCTTTCGGGACGAGACTCCACCGCCACGAGGCGGAACCTTGGCAGAACCAATCTAGGGCTCTAGTGGAGCTGTTCTGCCGGGGAAACTTCCCTCTGGGAGGGGGAATTCATCACCATCGTCATCACCAACGATCCTCTCAACGGGAGGGGGTCAACCTCCATCAACATCTTCACCAGCACCATCTCATCTCAAACCCTAGTTCATCTCTTGTATCCAATCTTCGTATCCAAACCTCAGATTGGTACCTGTGGGTTGCTACTAGTGTTGATTACTCCTTGTAGTTGATGCTAGTTGGTTTACTTGGTGGAAGATCATATGTTCAGATCCATTATGCATATTAATACCCCTCTGATTATGAACATTAATATGCTTTGTGAGTAGTTGTTAGAGTAAATAACCATGGGTAGCCTAGCCGGCTCCCCCTGGCCCTTCTGAAAAAATTACGAGCCGATTCGGCCCTCAAGAATCCAAGACATAGGGCCGCCCTCCCCTTGCCGGCTGTCTCCAGGCTGGCTATCGGAAGGCGACCCGACTTCAGCCCTCATGAAGAAAAACCGCGGGAGGGCCGGCTCCGAGAAGCCGTCCGCGAGAAGGCCGACTCCAAGAAGCCGGCTCTCATAAAGCGGTCAAGATCATACCCTCGAAGTCTGCATCCACATAACGGCGATGTGACGGGGCGTGGCTACAGTGAAGCCTGCCACCCCCGAATCCCGGAGCACGCCTGGCATAGTGCGCCGTATGGGTGGCCATGACCCGTTCGGCGCAGCACTATTGCCACGTTGACCCTGATGTCATCCACGACGGGCTACCAGTACGGCCCACGGGCGGTGGGCCCCTTCAGGCAGAGAGACACCCGAAGGCGGCCAGACCTCCCCCGGTTGGCCCAAGATAGAGTCGGCTCCCCGCAGCCGGCTTGCCACCTCCCTCGAAGAAGACGCCCCATTAAGGAGACAAGACGCGGTGGGGCTATAGTGATAGCCCACCGGGCGGCGGCACTGTAGCCACGCCCACTTCGAGGAAGCCCTCGCCACCAAGATTGAGCAACAGTAACCAGCCGCCGACAAGGCCCTGACAGTGGGGCCTGCCTGTCGACCAAGGAGCCGGCAGCCGGCGGGCCCCAGCAGCCGGCGCAGAAGCCAGAGAGCGTAGACACAGACGGTTGGGCCCCGTGCCCAGCTGGATTACCATTGTACCCCGGGGGGTAGGCCTATATAAACCCCCCGGGGCATCCATGCAAAGGGGGATCAATCCCTGCTAGTCTCAGACACAACATAGGGAGGAGAAGAGAGCAAGCCCTTCTTCCTCCTCTCGCCAAACAGCTCAAGGAGCACCGTGTAGCTACTTGTTCATCTAGTGACCATGCGGAGATCCCGGAGAGCAGCAGTAGGGGTGTTATCTCCACGGAGAGCCCCGAAGCTGGGTAAGATTCGCCGGCGTGCATGTCTTCGCCTCATCCCGTTTCCAGGCACCGGTGATGTCTTACTAGCTCCCACAATGATAAGCCACCCGTTGGCATATGTCGCACCTACCACCCGACATTTGGCGCCCACCATGGGGCCAGGTGCACCGCCGTCCGGAGACCTGTTCTGGACGGGAACCCTCTTCCTCCCCCGCGAGCGTAGCCAGCCCGGCACGCCCGATGGCGCTTGCCACGACGCGCTACAAGGCGTCACCAACATCTGTGCGGCGAGCAGCCTCGTCAATCTCCTTGACAAGACTCTCATCTCTGACGAGCTCGCCTCCGATGCGGGCACCGACCACCTTGTCAACCTCCTTGGCTAGCTCCACGTCTCCGGCGAGCCTGCCGTGGACTTGGAGTCGGTTGGCTCCACCGATCCGATGCCTGTCGACTCCGACACAACCTCACTCGACACGTTCCCCACCAACATCGCGATCTACAACGACCCGCTTCCCCGGGCCGATGGCTGTGACGCTGTCACCACCGAGGTGATGGTCATTGGCCACGGCGGCGCTTCTGACGAGAGCGCCCACAACGCCCCGCACGCGGCGGTCCACGACTTGTCCATCCCCCTCCCAGCCGATGCCGATGCTGAAGCACTGGAAGCTCGCCGCCTTGCCCTCCTCGCGGAGGGCCGGAAGTTGGTTTCCATGAGACGCCTCGCCGAGGCCCACCGACGCGAGGCCGACCGCGCCGCCTTTGGCACGCCACCCCCAGGCGGGCCTAGCCAGGCCGGCGTTGTCAGACAGCGCGGCGCTGTCGTCGCCGATACGCTAGGAGTCGACCGCCCAGTCTACGCTACTCCACTCGAGAACCTGCGCGCCGCCCAGGCGGCCGTAGACGAGCTAGATGGACTAGGGGCCGAAGAACTCCCCCACATGACCCGACGCATCCAGCAGCTGATCGATGCAGCCGCGCAGCGGCACGAAGCCGACGCCCGCGCGGAAAGCCCTCCCCCGCGCCGAGATCATGGCGCGACGTCCCGGATGCCGACTACGGGTAAAACCCGTGCGCGGTGCGAGAAAGAACCGGCTGCCAGCCGAAGCCGAACCCGAATCTCCATCGAGCGAGACGCAGAAGGCCACCCCCGGGCCATGGAGTGGCGGGGCAACCCGCCTCCGCCCCGGCCCCGTGGAGAGAGATATCCCACCCTGCCGCTTGTTGCGCATCCGACTCTCAGCAGCCGGCTAGGTCGCCGCAAAGGAGTCGGCGAGAATGACGACCGCCATCGGATCGACCGCCTGGCGCGATCGCTGGCGCTAGAAGAAGAAGACGATGTCGGCCCGCCTTGCTTCGGCCCCCGCATCCGCGACGAGCCTTTACCCAAAGGGTTCTCGCTCCCAAGAGACATGCCCAAGTACAACGGCTCCGTGAAGCCAGAAGATTGGTTGATCGACTACTCCATGGCGGTTAGCATAGCCAACGGCAACAGGCGCGTTGCCATGAAGTACGTGCCCCTCATGCTGCAGGGCATGGCGCGGACCTGGCTCAACAGCCTCAAGCCATACAGCATCAACAGCTGGCTAGACTTCACAAAAGCCTTCGTCCGCAACTTCACCAGCACCTACAAGCGGGCTCCCAAGCCCAGACAGCTCTCCTTGTGCATACAAGGCCCCGCCGAGTCCACTCGCGACTACCTCACGCGTTGGGCCGAGCTCCGCAACTCTTGCGAAGGGGTGCACGAGGTGCAAGCCATAGAATACTTCACTGCCGGGTGCCGAGAAGGCACCCTCCTCAAGCACAAGCTCCTCTGCGACGAGCCGACTACCCTCGACGAGCTACTGATCATAGCGGACAAGTACGCCACCGCCGACTCCTCGATGAAGACCGAGCTCCGGGTAGACGCGTCCGGAAAGGTACTCAACCCGGCGCCCAAGACACCGGCTGGGGACTCCGGCCGACGCCCACACCAGAATGAACACAAGCGCAAGGGCCCGGTGCCGCCCTCCACCAGTCGGCAGGTGGCCACGGTCGAAGACGAGTAGCCCGAAGCACGGCCCGCACCCAAGAAGCAGAGGGGCGGCAAGCCGGCTTGGCAGCCGGCCTTCTCCTACGAGCAGACTCTCGACGCCCCGTGCAAGTTCCACAGCGGCGCGAAGCCGTCCAACCACACGACCCGGAAGTGCCACTGGCTCACCCGAATCTTTAAAGGCGAAGGGCTCACACCGCCTCTGCCTGCCGGTCCGCCGCCTCCGGCTCCGCAGCCGCCGGCCGCTCGGCCCGCAGTCGGAGCCATGCACGATGAGTTCCCCAATGAGCATGCCACCTATATCATCTTTACAAGTCAGCCCGAAGACCGGCGCAGCAAACACCGAGAGCACCAAGAAGTCATCATGGTTGCTGCCAACCCCGCCGAGCACATGCATTAGTCAGAAAAACCTATCAGCTGGACCCGGACCGACCACCCAGAGGTGATGCCATCTCCCGGCTCTTGTGCATTGGTTTTGGATGCCACCCTTGCAACGGATAGACGCACTGCCCGATTCTCCTGCGTGCTGATAGACAGCGGGAGCAGCATCAACATCCTGTACCGTGACACCATGGAGAATCTGAATGTCAAGACGAAACAACTCATGCCTACTCGGACTGTGTTCCATGGCATCGTACCTGGCCTATCCTGCGCCCCCATTGGCAAGATCAAGATTGATGTACTTTTTGGGGACAAGGAGCATTTCCGCCGGGAAGCGATCTGGTTTGAAGTGGTGGACCTGGAGAGCCCTTACCATGCATTGCTTAGCCGACCTGCCTTGGCCAAGTTCATGGCAGTTCCCCACTATGCATACCACAAGATGAAGATACCAAGCACCAAAGGCGTCATCACCATAGCCGACGATTACAAGAAGTCCTCTGAGTGCGCAGCAGCCAGCAGCCGGCTGGCCGAGTCCCTTGTGATTGCCGAAGAAAAGAAGATGTTGGACCGAGTCGTGGCCATGGCCGGCAAGCAGTCGGCCTTGTCCCCCGATCCCAGGGAGCATGATGCTCAAGGATCTTTCCAGCCGGCCAAGGAGACGAAGAAGATACCTCTTGACCCCGAGCACCCAGAGAGGTTTTCCGCCATCAGGGCAAACCTAAACAGCAAATAGGAAGGCGAGCTCGCCGATTTCCTCCATGAGAATCGGGACATCTTTGCATGGTCCCCCAAGGACATGCCGGGCGTTCCGAAGGAATTCGCCGAGCACAAACTACACGTCCGAGAAGACGCAAAGCCAGTCAAACAACCCCTCCGCCGACTGTCGGAGGAGAAACGCAGGATTGTGGGAGAGGAGATAGCCCGGCTTCTGGCAGTCGGCTTCATTATGGAAGTTTTCTTTCCAGAGTGGCTCGCCAACCCGGTCCTCGTGCTAAAGAAGAACAACAAGTGGCACATGTGTATAGACTACATGAGCCTCAACAAGGCCTGCCCCAAAGATCCCTTTGCCCTACCAAGGATTGACCAAGTGATAGACTCCACGGCCGGATGTGAGCTGTTGAGTTTCTTGACTCAGGGTATCACTAGATAAAGTTAGATCCGGCAGACCGCCTGAAGACCGCCTTCGTCAGACCATTCGGAGCCTTCTGCTACCTGACTATGACATTCGGCTTGAGAAATGCCGGTGCCACTTTTCAACGTTGCATGCAGAAGTGCCTCCTCAAGCAACTCGGCAGAAATGCCCACGTCTACGTAGACGACATTGTGGTGAAGACGAAGAAGCGTGGCACCTTGCTGGAAGACCTCAAGGAAACATTTGAGAACCTACGCCGGTTCCAAATCAAGCTTAACCCCGAGAAATGCGTGTTCGGAGTGCCAGCCGGCCAGCTCCTAGGCTTCCTGGTCTCCGAATGCGGCATCGAATGCAACCTAGTAAAGATCAAGGCCATTGAGAGAATGGCGATTCCCACCAAACTTCGAGACGTCCAGAAGTTTACCGGATGCTTGGCCTCCCTGAACCGCTTCATCAGCCGGCTCGGAGAGAAAGCTCTTCCCCTCTACCGCCTCATGAAGAAGACCAACCACTTCGAGTGGAATGACCAAGCCGATCAAGCTTTTCACGAGCTGAAGAAGATGCTGGCCACGCCGCCTGTCCTGGCGGCGCCGACTGAGAAAGAGCCCATGCTCCTCTACATTGCCGCAACCAGCCGGGTGGTCAGCACCGTCATCGTAGTCCAACGCCCAGAAGAAGGCCGAGCCCAGCCGGTCCAGAGGCCGGTGTACTATTTGAGCGAGGTGCTGTCTACCTCGAAGCAGAACTACCCGCACTACCAGAAGATGTGCTACGGCGTGTACTTCGCCGCCAAGAAGCTGAAGCCCTACTTCCAAGAGCATCCCATCACGGTTGTATGCACCGCCCCGCTGGCCGAGATCATAGGCAGCCGGGATGCATCCGGCCGGGTGGCGAAATGGGCCATCGAGCTGGCCCCCTATACGATCTTCTACCAGCCTCGCACCGCCATCAAGTCCCAAGCATTGGCCGACTTCCTCGTCGACTGGGCCGAGACCCAGTACCTACCGCCGGCTCCCGACTCCACTCATTGGCGCATGCACTTCGATGGGTCCAAGATGCGCACCGGCTTGGGAGCCGGCGTCATCCTCACCTCTCCCAAAGGCGACAAGCTCAGATACACGCTGCAAATTCACTTTGCCGCCTCCAACAACGTGGCCGAGTACGAGGCGCTCATACACGGGCTCCGGCTTGCCAAAGAACTCGGCATTCGCCGGATCCTATGTTATGGCGACTCGGACTTGGTGGTCCAGCAATCATCCGGCGACTGGGATGCCAAGGACGCAAATATGGCAAGCTACCGCTTCCTCGTTCAGCAGATCAGTGGGTATTTTGAAGGATGCGAGTTCCTCCATGTACCACGAGCCGACAACGAGCCAGCTGATGCCCTGGCTCGAATAGGCTCCACTCGGCAAGCAATACCAACCGGTGTCTCTCTACAACGCCTCCTCAAGCCGTCTATCAAGCCGTCTCCAGAGTCCGATTCCATCTTCGTGCCGCCTGACCCCGACGCAGCCGGCTCGAAGAACCAAGCAGGTGACCTGGGGACTTCGATAGTCGGCCAGGGGTATCAGCAGGCGGCTCGGGGACTTCCGTAGTTACGCCCGACCCGGGGACTGCCTCACCCGGCTCGGGGACTGCGGTAGTCGGCCCGGAGACTACACCAACACAACAGGCGGCGGCCGACTCCAGCATTTCACCGCCCAGCCCGCCCGCCCTGGTCGCAGTAGCCGTTTTGGCAATAGAAGAAGTCGCAGCTCCGTCATGGGCTCAATCCATCCTCAAGTTCCTAATAAACCAAGATCTGTCGGCTGACGAAGTAGAGGCAAGACAAGTCCAACACCGAGCCGGAGCATACACAATCGTCAACAGAGAACTCATCAAGCGCAGTGTCACTGGAGTCCTCCAGCGATGCGTCTAGCAAGAGAAGGGCATTGCAATCCTTAGAGACATCCACCAAGGAGAACGCGGCCACCATGCGGCCTCAAGATCACTCGTCGCCAAAGCCTTCCGCCATGGTTTCTTTTGGCCGACTGCTTTGGATGACGCCAAGGAGTTAGTTAAACATTGCAAAGGGTGCCAACTCTTCAGCTCCAAGCAACACATGCCGGCTTCAGCACTCAAGACCATTCCCCTCACTTGGCCCTTCGCCGTTTGGGGACTGGACATGGTGGGCCCATTCAAGACGGCGCGCGGCGGCATGACACATCTGCTTGTCGCCGTGGACAAATTCACCAAATGGATTGAGGCAAAGCCGATCAAGAAGCTGAATGGGCCGACTGCCGTGACATTTATCGCAGATATAACAACTCGGTACGGCGTGCCACACAGCATCATCACCGACAATGGCACGAATTTCGCCAAGGGAGCCTTGGCACGTTTCTGCGTGACGCAAGGCATCCGGTTGGACCTAGCATCCGTCGCCCACCCGCAGTCAAACGGCCAGGTCGAGCGAGCCAACGGCCTCATCCTTTCCGGCATCAAGCCCCGACTGATCGTACCACTGGAGCGTTCAGCCGGCTGTTGGCTCGATGAGCTGCCGGCTGTCCTCTGGAGTCTGCGCACTACACCAAACAAGTCAACTAGATTCACTCCTTTCTTCCTCGTATATGGTGCCGAGGCGGTCATCCCAACTGACACCGAGTTCGACTCGCCTCGGGTAACCATGTACACAGAAGCCAAGGCCAAGGAAGCACGAGAAGACGGTGTCGACCTGCTGGAAGAAGGCCGGCTGTTAGCCCTCAGCCGGTCCGCCATCTATCAGCAGGGCCTGCGCCGCTACCACAGCCGGAAGGTCAAGCCGAGATCCTTCCAAGAGGGCGATCTTGTGCTCCGGCTGATCCAGCGAACAGCCGGCCAGCACAAGCTCTCGGCCCCTTGGGAGGGCCCCTTAGTCATCAGCAGAGCCTTAGGCAACGACTCCTACTACCTGATCGACGCGCAGAAGCCGAAGGCACGAAAGAGAGATGACTCCGGCAAGGAGTCGGAACGACCATGGAACGCCAACCTCCTCCGAAGGTTTTACAGTTGAAATACAGTATGTATCACGCTAACTTTTGTACCAAGTACGAGACAATAGGCCCCCCGAGGAGAGCTCGGGGACTGCCATCTTTTGTCTATGAATGAAAAGTATCATGCTTATGGTCTTGTCATTGCATTCACTTTTTTCCGTCCAGCACCGGGTTCGACTAGTCGGCCCGGGGACTGGCCGCCTGGAGTTATATTAGAAGTCCTACCCGCAGTCAGACAAGTAGTGTGCCGGCTCCCAAGCCTTCTCTTGCCAAAAGTGGCAGTTCGAAGAACCGGCTGTCCGGCTGGCAAGAGTTAAGGGCAGGAACGGGTGCCCACACGAAAAACGGCTAGGGACTAACGGACTAATATAACAAAAGCCGGTTTTCTCCCACCGCCGACCGGCTACTAGAGTAGCCGGCCGGCCGGCTTCAATTCACCTCGCTCCAATCTAAGAAAGCTCGAGTACTTGCCTTCCCAGAAGGGGAAGGCGGCAAAGGAAACAGCCTAAGGATAAAAAGCATACATGAATGGAAACCAAACACGCAATAATATTTACATAAAAGACCTTCAAAAGGCCAGCATTCAACATAGTTCGAATACACCCCAAGTGGGTGGAACTGCGCAATTTTAATAAAGTTGTTCAAAAGGCAACAAGCAAGAAAAAACAAGGACGGTAGACTAAGCCAAGGGAGCGACTGGCGAGCCGGGCAGGTCGGTGGAGACGGCAGTGCCGGCTGGAGGAGTGGCCGGCTGGCGAACCTCGGCATGATCACCGCCTCCTGCAGAGGGCGCACTAGCACGCGCCTTGTTGCCGGAGGCACGATCAGGCTGAGGTTGGCTGCCTGCTTCACCAGTCGGCTCAACGTCTTCGCCGTCCTCTCCTCCGTCGTCTTCGCCTTCATCACTGGAGGCGATCTCCTCTGCCGAGTCTTCACCCGCTGCCGGGTCCAGCCTGAACCACTCCTCCAGCTGGGCAACACTGTCGTCATTGATCTCAGGAGCGAATACGCTGATGTCAGTACACTCGGCGATCGTCGAAGCGCGCTGAGCAATAGCCGATCGCACCTCCTCCAACTCTTCGTCGGCCTCCAGCCGCCAGGTGCGCAGCTGGTCCAGGTTCAGCCCCGGATACCAGGCTCGGACGAACTCCAGCACCCGCCCAGCTCCAAGCCGGGCTGTCGATGCCTTCCAGGCCTCGAAGCGGCCAACCGCCACCTCCAGCCAGTCAGCAGTCCGACTCGGGGTGCGGGGAATCGTCTCGCTTGGCCAGAGGGCAGCCAACACCTGCGCCCCGGCACACTGGAGGCGGCGGAGCATACGGTGAGCCGGCTGCAGCCGGGCTTGGACTGCCAAGAGCTGCTCCTCAAGCGTTCGGCTCGCGTCCGGCGTGATTTCAGCCCCTGCCTGCCGGCGTACCTCGCGATGGGCCTCGATGGATTGGGTGGCGAAGACGGAGTAGCCGGGAAAGTAGTCTGCACAGAGAACAAAAAGTAGCACAAGTCAGAACACAAATCAGGGATCAAAGGGCAAGCAGGGAGTGAAGAAGGCGGCTTACCGTCGATCAGATCCTCGATACGGCTGAAGCCCTCGCTTAGTGCCTGCTTCGCTTCAGCCCAACCCGCCGCTTCAGTCTCAAACTCGGCCCTCAGGGCGTCCTCGTTGTCCTGCGCCTTCTTCAGGGCCGCCTTGTGGCTCTCCTCCTGGTCGGCCAACTCCTTGACCAGGCGGTCACGCTCCAGGACCAAGGCGCTGTACTCGGCTTCCTTGGCGCGAAGGGCGGCCTGGGCCCCGCTGAGCTGCTCCCTCAAGTCGGCATTGGCTCCTGCAAGCATGAAGATAAAGGAAAAATTAATAAGGGGAAGTCGTCAAGGAAGATCCGACCCGGCTGCTCAGCAGTCGGCCCGAATCTCGGGGACTACACCTAGTGGGTGCGCTGACGCGCCCCCACAGGAGATGAACGAGACAAACACGCACTCCGACTGCTGGTCAGGTCCTCAGTTCTCCGGCCCAGCTCCTGAGCCTGGGAGTTGAAGGCAGCTGCACGAAGGTTATGGTACTCCTGGAAGATTATACAGGAGGCAAGGATAAGTTAAGTTGTCAGAACCTAGTAAGTTCCAAGCCACCCGCGCAGCAGCCGGCTTGGAACTCGGGGACTACACCCAGTGGGTGCGCTGACACGCCCCCACGGAAGAAATCGAAAGAGCAAAATAACCAAGGACAAAAGACTCACCCGGATGACGGCCCGCGTCGAGAGAAACTCTTGAGTGTATCGCTGCAGCGAGGCGGCCTGAGCTTGAAGCCGGTTCCGGACCTCCTGGGCCACCGCGTTCAGCTCGCCCGTCCCCCCGCTGGGAGTCCACTCAGATGCGCTGACGTTGGCCGCCTCCAGGGCCTCCGCCGTCTGGCTAGCGCCCGCTGCTCGGTGCGGTTCCGGCGCGGAGGCGCCACCCCCTACGCGCCGGCGCAATGCTGGCTGCACCTCGAGGCCGGCCCCTGCCGCCGGCTCGCCCCTAGATGGCTGCTCTGGCGCCGCAGCTGATTGGCCGCTTTGGCCCGCTCCAGTCGGCGTCATCTGCGACGCCCCCTCCACGAAGATCACGGGGTCCTCCCGCCTCTCCATCACCGGCAGGCCTTGTTCAACCTCCTCCGATGGGGGCACGGGAACGTCGGGGGCCACGGCGCGGAGGGGAACAACGAGCAGCGGAGGCCGGTTGTGCGAGGCCTCCGCCTCTGTCTCCGCGGCTGCCGCCTTCGCCCGGGCCTTGGCCGCCGCGTCGGCCTGCTCCTTCGTCGCCTGGGCGGTCCTTCGCTCCACCGCCTCCCGCTCCTCCCGCGCCTCCCGCGCGTTCCGCTCCATGGCCTCCTTAAGGTCGGCGCGGGGATCCACGCGGCGGGAGCTTGAGGATCCTCCAGTCGGCCCGACTACGGAGCCGCCAGGACCTCGCTCGAGAGAAAGCGGCGCCCTATGCGGCAAGAAAAGAAAGGTTTAGAAGAGTTTCGGACGAAGAAGACAAAAAATATATACGCAAGACATTCGACGACTTACGCAGAGATCGCCTGCGGCTGCTTCACCGCCTTGCGGAAGCGGGCCGCCTTCGCGGCCGCCTCATCCCGCTTGGTCGCCGCCGTGGAGGGCTTGGATTTTTTCAGCCGGCTGCCGAAGAAGGTCAACGCGGCCCGGCGCTTCTGCGCGCCGCCACGGGCAGCCGACATGGCAGACGAGCCCGTGCCTTGATGATCGGGCGCCGGCTGGCGGTGCGGGGCGACTTCGACCTCGTCGTCATTCGGCCAGTCCTCGAAGCTGGCCCCGAGTCCCGCGCCTCCAGCCTCGCCGCCTTCCCCCATGATGGCGTCTTCCATGGCGGCCGCTCCCAGGTCCGGATCGTCGGTGTCGTCCACCGTGCGGTCGGGGAGGAGCTGGCGCTCTACCCCCGTGGCCCCGGCTGTCGGCGGGAGAAGAGGGTTCTGCAAAAGGCAGACCAATTGATCAAGAGTCGGCTATCATGAGGCCGGCTACAAAAAGGAAGAAAGAACTTATGGCAGGCGGAGGGTTGGCGCGGGAATACGGCTCCTTGCCGTATCGCCAATCCTCGGCGAGCTTACAGTTGGAGATATAATTCACCATGTAAGACACCTCTGCGTGAGGCATCTCCCTGGTGCCTAGCCGGCACGGGTCGAAGTGGCCGCTCATTTGGCAGATCATGTGAGGTCGGCCTTGGAGCGGAAGAACCCGGCGCTCCATGAAGGCGGCCACCAAGTCGGCTTCGGTCAGGCCCTCCGATTGGATCATCGCCCGAAGCCGGGAGACGGATGTGTTCCCAGCTTGAGACAGCGACCTGGCCTGGTAGCTCCACGAAGGCTGCCTCCCAGCCGGCGGGTCGGCTATGTAAGCCGGCAGGTTGACGTAGTCGCCTTGCTGGGCGATGTTCTTCACGTAGAAATAAGACTTCTGCCAAAGCTTCACCGACTGGATCAGCGGAATGGTCGGGAACGGATTGTTCTCGCTCGCCCGCCTCATGGCAATGAAGGCTCCGTAGGGGGCGGGCACGCCGCGACGATGGTGCTGAGCTTGCTTTGGAAGAACTCCCCCTAGAGCTCGAGCATGGGGAGAACTCCAAGAAAACCCTCGCACAGGGTGACGAAGGCCGACAGCAGCATCACCGCGTTGGGCGTGAGGTGATGCGGCTGGAGGTGGTAGAACTCGAGGAAGGCTCGAAGGAATCCGCTCGCCGGGAGGCCGAAGCCACGCAGGCAGTGCGAGCAGAAGATCACCTGCTCGCCCTCCTCCGGTGCTGGCGAAATCTCCCTCTCCGGTGCTTGACGAACCCGCACAAGGTTCTTGCCGGGCAGACACCGCGTCCGGCGGAGGAACTCGACGTGGTCCTCGTGGACGTTGGAACCATCTCACGAGCTCGACATCACCATGGGAGCGATGCGGCGGGGAGCAAGACGAAGCGACGGTGAAATGGCGCGGCAAAGGATTGCTGCGGCGGGGAGCAAGACGAAGCGACGGCGGAACGGTGCGGCAGAGATTTGCTGCGGCGAAGAGAAGAAGAAGGAGGGCAAGAAGGGGCGGAGTGAGGGAGAGCGCGCGAGCCTCTGCCGATCCCCTTCCTCCTCCTACTTATAGACTGCGCTGAAAGTGCAACTATCCCTAGGTGGTTTTGGTAATTCATAACAACATATAGCTCATTGAGCTAATGCTATTCCAAGATGATTATTTCAGGAAAGCTCAATGATTGGCATGGCATGGATATGAAAGTGGAACCCTCAAAATGCTAAGGACAAAGGATTGGCTCAAGCTCAAAAGCTCAATACTCTTCATTTTATATTTTAGTGATCCAAGATCACATTGAGTCTTTAGAAAAAGCCAATACTATCAAGGAGGGATGAGGTGTTGCTTAATGAGCCTCTTGCTTCATGTGCTTAGTGATATGCTCCAAAACCCTCAACTACTTTCCCATATCCACATATGACCTAAACCCTAAGCCAAACTCGGTCCTACCGATTCTTCCTATCCGGCGCCACCGAGTTTCACTTGTCATAAGCCACTGCCAAACCCTAGCAATTCGGTTCTACCGATAGGGATCTCGGTCTCACCGAGATGGGATTGCAAACTCTCTGCTTCCCTTTCGTAACTTTTCGGTCTCACCGAAAGAGCGAATCGGTCCCGCCGAGATTGCAATGTAAATCCAGTATTTCCCCTTTGTAACTTTTCGGTCTCACCGAAAGAGCAAATCGGTCCCATCGAGTTTGCCTGACCAACTCTCTGGTTAGCTAATTACCAAATTCGTTCTCACCGAGTTTGTGTAATCGGTCTCACCGAGATTACGTTATGCCCAAACCCTAACCATATCGGTCCTACCGAGTTGCATGTCAGTCCCACCGAAAATCTCTAATGGTCACTAGATTTACATTTTCGGTCTGACCGAGTTTGTTGATTCGGTCCCACCGAGATTGGAAAACTGTGTGTAACGGTTGGATTTTGTGTGGAGGCTATATATACCCCTCCACCTCCTCTTCATTCGAAGAGAGAGCCATCAGAACACATACACCATTCCAACTCATATGTTCTGAGAGAGAACCACCTACTCATGTGTTGAGACCAAGACATTCCATCCCTACCATATGAATTTTGATCTCTAGCCTCTCCAAGTTGCTTTCCACTCAAATCTTCTTTCCACAAAATCCAAATCCTATGAGAGAGAGTTGAGTGTTGGGGAGAAAGGAGTTCATTACCTACACACCATTTGTTACTTCTTGGAGAGTGGTGTCTCATAGATTGGCTAGGTGTCACTTGGGAGCCTCCGACAAGATTGTGGAGTTGAACCAAGGAGTTTGTAAGGGGAAGGAGATTGCCTACTTCGTGAAGATCTACCGCTAGTGAGGCAAGTCCTGTGTGGGCGATGGCCATGGTGGGATAGACAAGGTTGCTTCTTCGTGGACCCTTTGTGGGTGGTTGCTTCTTTGTGGACCCTTCGTGGGTGGAGCCCTGTGTGGACTCGCGCAACCGTTACCCTTTGTGGGTGGAGCCCTCCGTGGACTCTCGCAACCGTTACCCTTTGTGGGTTGAAGTCTCCATCAACGTGGATGTAGGATAGCACCACCTATCCGAACCACGGGAAAAACATCCGTGTCTCCAATTGCATTTGAATTCTCCAAACCCTTCCCTTTACATTCTTGCAAGTTGCATGCTTTACTTTCCGCTGCCAATATACTCTTTGCATGCTTGCTTGAATTGTGTGATGATTGCTTGACTTGTCCTAAAATAGCTAAAATCTGCCAAGAACTAAAATTTGGAAAAGGTTAAGTTTTTATTTGGTCAAGTAGTCTAATCACCCCCCTCTAGACATACTTTTGATCCTAGAAGTGGTATCAGTGCTTTGGTCTCCATTTGCTTTGATCTCCATAGCTTTTGGTGGTCATAGCCTTGGTTTCACAACCTAGGAGAGTATGGCGTCTAGCGAGGGAAATTATCACCGTAGAGGTTCCTACTTTGATGGTACTAATTTTGCTAGTTGTAAGCATAAAATGAAAATGCATATTCTTGGACATAACCCCACCGTTTGGGCTATTGTGTGTGTTGGTTTGCAAGGTGACTTCTTTGATGGGAGAGAACCAAACCGTGAAGCTACCGCGGATGAGTTGAAGATGTTGCAATACAATGCTCAAGCTTGTGATATTCTCTTCAACGGATTGTGCCCCGAAGAATTCAACAAAATCAGCCGTCTTGAGAATGCGAAGGAAATTTGGGACACTTTGATTGATATGCACGAAGGTACCGACTCCGTCAAGGAATCCAAGTTGGATGTGCTTCAAAGCCAACTTGACAAGTTCAAGATGAAGGATGGTGAAGGTGTCGCTGAAATGTACTCTAGGCTTGCTCTCATCACAAATGAGTTTGCCGGCTTAGGAAGTGAAGAGATGACCGATAGATTCATCATCAAGAAGATTCTAAGAGCCTTGGATGGAAAATATGATACCGTGTGCACATTGATCCAAATAATGCCCAATTACAAAGATCTCAAGCCAACGGAGGTGATTGGAAGAATTGTTGCTCATGAGATGTCACTTAAGGATAAAGAGAAACTTCACAGCAAATCAAGTGGTGCCTATAAAGCCTCATGTGAAGCCCCTACATCATCAAGTGAGAAACAAGACTTCAATGAAGAATTGAGCTTAATGGTGAAGAACTTCAACAAGTTCTACAAGAGTAGAAGCAAAGATAGAAGCTTCAAGTCAAGGTCCTACAATGACAAAAGATCTTCTAGTCGAGAGCGAAACTGCTACAGTTGTGGAAGACCCGGACACTATTCCAATGAGTGTACGGCTCCCTACAAGAGAAGGGAAGATTCTCCAAAAAGAAGAAGCAAAGAATCACCACCGAGAGAGAGAAGGAGTAGAGATGATCGTTATGAACGAAGATACTCACGGAGAAGCAAGGATTCGGAAAGGAAGGAAAAATCATCAAGGAGCTACACAAGACGAAGACATCAAGCTCATGTTGGTGAATGGGTATCCGGCTCCGACTCCGACAGCCACTCCGAGAGAAGTTATCACTCCGACTCCGAAGATACTCAAGATGAAGGTGTTGCCAGTCTAGCACTTGTGTCAACCAACTCCTACGACATATTTGACTCACCAAATGAAGGAATTGGAAGATGCTTCTTGGCCAAAGGTCCTAAGGTAACACATCCCGAGTATGTTGATTTCAATAGTGATGAAGATGACTTGTTAGGTGATGATTTGCTTGTTGACAACTCTAGTGATGAATACTATGATGAAATGTCAATTAATCATGCTAATCAAGATAAAACGAATGACAATGATAAGGAAAAGATTGAGGCTCTAACTAAAGAACTAAACACTCTTAAGTTAGCTCATGAAACTATCTTCGAAGATCATCGAGAACTTTTAAGATCTCATGAGAAATTACGCTTTGAAAAGCTCAACCTTGAGCAAGAGCATGAGTTCTTAAAAGCAATAAATGATGATCTCCGCAAGAAAAGTTCTTCTTACATTGCCAAGCGTTTACTCTTATCCAATTACATGCCTCAAGTCAAGTCTAGTAACAAGAACAAGAAAGATTCTTCCTCTAGCAGTAACAATGATCATGCTAAATCCAATATTGTTACTTCTAGTAGTTCTCTTGATTCCACTAATGACTCTCTTAGACAAGTTACACTTGAGCAAGAAAATAGCTTATTGAAGGGAATTATAGAGAAAGGAGTGTACAAAGGCCTTGCCGGGAGCAAGCAATTCGAGGAAATTGTGCGCAAGCAAGGAATGCACCAGAAGAATCAAGGCGTTGGTTTTGAACGAAAGTTCAATGCCAATGGAGTTGAGTGGGAAGAAGATCAATACCCCAAGACAAAGTTTGTTACTCAACAAGAGAAGTATGATACTTCTTTCAAGGGGACACAAGCTCAAGATGATCTTCCACCACAAGACTACAAGCAAAAAGGCAAGGACAAGCTTCAAGAGGAAATTGACGCATTTGAAGAAGCTCCTAAGACCTTAGTCAAGTGGATTCCCAAGACTACTTCAAGTTCCACTTCATCAAGTACGACTACAACTCCAAGGATTCCCATCAAGATGGTGTGGATCCAAAAGAAGAAGAACTAGAGAGTTCTTGAGGGTGACTCCGCCAACATACTTCACTCTTATCATTTTGGCAAGAACAAGTGCAATCAACTTCCACATCTTGCACTAGTTCAAGGAGTCACAAACCCTCTTGTTGGTAAGACAAGGGACAAGGTAACCTAAAAAGTTTTCATGGACATCATCTTGTGTGTGCATCACTCTATGTCTATGGATATCCTTGTTTGTTCCTTGTGGGACTAACCCATGTAGGTATTGAAAGTGCAATTCACTCAAATGGATAGCTCCAAGTGATCTACATCAACATTGAGCATCCACATCTTCAACATCTACATGAAGTCATCATCGACGAAACCCAAGGTTAGTTCATCCCTCCAAGGGGGGATATCACATCTAGGGGGAGCTTTACTCTAAGACTTGAGCTAAAGCAACTCTAAAGATGTGAACACAACAATGCTTTATGTAAAAGTGGTAACCCCACTTGAGCTTAAACGATGAGTATGACCTATGATCAAGTGTTCTCACTTGACTCCTAACTCAATATACTCATATATAGATGACCTTGTAATTGCAAATTGCTTGATATATGCTAGAATTGGTTGTGCATGCCTTGCCACAAATTTCATTTGCCATCTTATTGTGTGAGCATGCTGGTTGCATATTTTACTCATTCAAGGACATCCACTTGTTGTTTTGATCATTTGGGTTTATTTCCTTTGCCAAGTGGATGGACAAGAATGCCTAAGAACCTCCTCTAGCTATCTATGCTTTTCTCATCTCAAACTCTATTCATGCTGCATCACAAAATTTGATCAAGTCAGATTCGAACCACTCTGTGTGAGGAGCGCTCGGAGTCCCCGATTCGTCATAGACTTAAACTTCCAAAACCTCTTTATGATTCTCGGTCTGACCGATACCCCACTTTCGGTCCTACCGAGATCATTAAGTTGATCTAGGTTTTCGATCTCGGTGCAACCGATTTGAACATTTCGGTCACACCAAGTTTCAGTAACTGCATGCAGTTATGAATCTCGGTGCCACCGAGTTGTTCCACTCGGTCACACCGACAGGGTCGGGCTATATATAGTCATGGGCAAAATTTGGAAATTTCTCCGAACCCCTTCTCCCGCGCGATAGCCTGCTCTGCCAACGTGGTCTCCGGATCATCTTCTCGCCGCCAGCCGCCTCCAGTCACTGGTCTCCGTCGCCGTCAACGGGAATTCTGCCCCGCCGTTGCCGCCGTAGCGAGTCTCCGCCGAGCTAGGGTATGGACTCGATCTTTGTGCTATTCTCCAATCCAATTCTCAGCACATTGTGATCATCATGATTCTTGCCACGATTGAAACACTCCTATCCAGTCAATACGCCCGTAGATTAGCTTTGATTCGAAAATTTTAGGGTTAGGTTTCCGCCGAAACCATCTCGGACCCACCGAGTTGAAAAACTCGGTCCCACCGATTTGGCTTATGCCATTGCACAAGTGAGACTCGATCTGAGCGAGAATTACTTATCGGTGTGATCGATTTTGGAACTCTGTGAAACCCTAGCAGTCTCGGTGCCACCGAAATGTGACTCGGTCCAACCGAGTTCAATAGTTTAGGTTCCAAAACTGCTTCGGTATCACCGAGTTTAAAAATCGGTAGATCCGAGATGATTTCAGTGGGAAACTAAAACTAAGTTTTTGGATCATTCTTGTGCAAAAATCTCTGCATTTTGTGATGCTCATCTATTCTACCTCATCTATAAACTATTCACAGGGTCAGCAGTCAGCTTGTTCAACATGTCTGATCAGAGTGACAGCCAGAACTTGTCAGAGCAGCAAGTGCAGATGAGTGAGGGCACTAGTCCCTCCAGCTCTTCAGATGATGGCAGCAAAAGTACCCCAAGCTGATGGGTGATGCCATAAGATCAGGGGCTACTGCATCTAAGCCCAAAGCTGCCTCCAAGCCAAAACCAAAGAGGAATACAAGGAGCATTCCTGCAGCTGAGAAGAACAAGGCCCTAGTGCCTGAGACTATTGCTGAAGAAGAGGATGAAGAGCAAGTTCTTAGAAAGCTCAAGCCCAAGATCCCAGACCACAACGATGCTCATCCTGTGGCTGACGACATGAAGCTCAGGAGAGATTCAGGGATGAGGAAGTGGAGAGAAGCAGACCCGTATGCTTCAAGGAGAAGGACTGCTGTGGATTATAGATTTCACACCAAGGAACAGCAGGACTTCTATGAGACAGTGCTGCTAGATAAGAAGCCCATTGTTTGTGACATGAGATGGGTCGACTGGACTTACATGAAGGAAAATGAGGAACACTACCCTGGAGTGTATGACAGCTTTAGTGCGTGTGGAGTTGCAGACTTTGTTGGGCAGAAGCTCACAAAGTGGAACGAGGAGCTTATCATGCAATTCTACTCCACAACACACTTCTACCCAGATGGAAGGATCACATGGATGTCTGAAGGTATGAGGTACCAATCAACTATTGAGGAATGTACAAAGTTGATCAATGCCCCAGAGGAGCAAGTAGATGACTTGGACATTTATGCCAAGAAGAAGATGGACCACAACTCAATGTCCAACATGTACAAGGAAATTCCAAATGAACCTCTTGACACTTTCAAATTTGGCTCAGTGCACTATCTTCTGTCAGGGCTGCCAACAATCAATTGGATATTGAGGCACACCTTATTGCCCAAGTCTGGAGATCACAAGATGATCAGAGGCCATGCAATCAACTTGCTTCACGTCTTTGATGTGCCACAGAAGTTCAAGGTCATGAGCCTCATAGTAGAGACTATCAAGAGGACTGCAGCAGATCAGAAGAGGAGCTGTGGATATGCACCTCAAATTCAGGAGCTCATCAACTCTAAGATGGGCACGGGCATATATTTATTGGATAAGGAACACCTGCCCATCCGTCCAGATTTTGAGGACAATCAAGTTGTCATGACTGAGAATGAGCCATCGTCTGCCCAAGCACAAGCAAAGAAGAAGAAGGCAAGGAAGGAGAAAGCTACCAAGATGCCAACTCAAGAGGAGGCATCTGAGTATTTCTTGAAAACTAAACAAGATCAGCTTGGTTACCTGATTGCATCCACCCTGCAGATTGAGAAAGGACTAGCCACCCTAAATCAGAACCAGGCAAGCTTAGAGAGGATCATGGAACAAAAGTTCTATGACTTGGATGTCAAGGTGACAGAGATTCAGACTGCAGTGGAGCAGCTCCAGGATGACATGCAGGAGAGGAGAGGCAGGACTACCACTCATGCCTTTGCCAGAGCTCCACGAGGTCCGAGGTCGTCTGCCATGCCAGTTGCTGACACAAGAGCCACCACTTCTGCACCAGCTACAGCTTCAGTTCCACCAGCTCCAGCATCTACTTCAGCTCCAACTCTAGCGTCTACTTCAGCATCTACAGAAGCCTTTGTCCTTGGAGTGATCCGGACTCCACCACCACCAGAAGATCAAGCCTGAGCGTTGATCTAGCACTATGCATTTTCTAGGAACTTTTTGGTAACTTGTTGCCAAAGGGGGAGAAGATGTATAGATCATAGGCTTCGAGAGAGAGTGTGTTGTTTTTTTCTCTCTTGCTTTATTTGGTGGTTTTTCGAACTTGTTTGCTTTTGAGTGCTTGAGATACTATGTCATTGCTTGTGAGACATTGATGATCATGTGTTTGATCATAAGCTCCACTTAATGCTTGCTTAATGCTATTATCTTATCTATCTTATGTGATCATTCACTATTCTTGGTGATGAGTGCATGTATTTCATTCTTATCATTTTAAGCGCTCCACCAAGATGTATGTGACTTGGAAGAGTAACCCATGACTCTAACTCCTTGTGCATTTGCAGTCCAAAGCAAATTTTAAATATGCACAAACTTAGGGGGAGCTCTTACTTATCAAATACTTCTCAAAGCGACGATATATTTCATGCTTATTATCATTTGTCGAAGCTTTGATCTATATGTTGTCATCAATTACCAAAAATGGGGAGATTGAAAGTGCAACTATCCCTAGGTGGTTTTGGTAATTCATAACAACATATAGCTCATTGAGCTAATGCTATTCCAAGATGATTATTTCAGGAAAGCTCAATGATTGGCATGGCATGAATGTGAAAGTGGAACCCTCAAAATGCTAAGGACAAAGGATTGGCTCAAGCTCAAAAGCTCAAGACTCTTCATTTTATATTTTAGTGATCCAAGATCACATTGAGTCTTTAGGAAAAGCCAATACTATCAAGGAGGGATGAGGTGTTGCTTAATGAGCCTCTTGCTTCATGTGCTTAGTGATATGCTCCAAAACCCTCAACTACTTTCCCATATCCACATATGACCTAAACCCTAAGACAAACTCAGTCCTACCGATTCTTCCTATCCGGCGCCACCGAGTTTCACTTGTCATAAGCCACTGCCAAACCCTAGCAATTCGGTTCTACCGATAGGGATCTCGGTCTCACCGAGATGGGATTGCAAACTCTCTGTTTCCCTTTCGTAACTTTTTGGTCTCACCGAAAGAGCGAATCGGTCCCACCGAGATTGCAATGTAAATTCAGTGTTTCCCCTTTGTAACTTTTTGGTCTCACCGAAAGAGCAAATCGGTCCCACCGAGTTTGCCTGACCAACTCTCTAGTTAGCTAATTACCAAATTCGGTCTCACCGAGTTTGTGTAATCGGTCTCACCGAGATTACGTTATGCCCAAACCCTAACCATATCGGTCCTACCGAGTTGCATGTCAGTCCCACCGAAAATCTCTAACGGTCACTAGGTTTACATTTTCGGTCCGATCGAGTTTGTTGATTCGGTCCCACCGAGATTGGAAAACTGTGTGTAAAGGTTGGATTTTGTGTGGAGGCTATATATACCCCTCCACCTCCTCTTCATTCAAAGATAGAGCCATCAGAACACATACACCATTCCAACTCATATGTTCTGAGAGAGAACCACCTACTCATGTGTTGAGACCAAGACATTCCATTCCTACCATATGAATCTTGATCTCTAGCCTCTCCAAGTTGCTTTCCACTCAAATCTTCTTTCCACAAAATCCAAATCCTATGAGAGAGAGTTGAGTGTTGGGGAGACTATCATTTGAAGCACAAGAGCAAGGAGTTCATTACCTACACACCATTTGTTACTTCTTGGAGAGTGGTGTCTCCTAGATTGGCTAGGTGTCACTTGGGAGCCTCCGACAAGATTGTGGAGTTGAACCAAGGAGTTTGTAAGGGCAAGGAGATCGCCTACTTCGTGAAGATCTACCGCTAGTGAGGCAAGTCCTGTGTGGGCGATGGCCATGGTGGGATAGACAAGGTTGCTTCTTCGTGGACCCTTTGTGGGTGGTTGCTTCTTTGTGGACCCTTCATGGGTGGAGCCCTGTGTGGACTCGCGCAACCGTTACCCTTTGTGGGTGGAGCCCTCCGTGGACTCTCGCAACCGTTACCCTTTGTGGGTTGAAGTCTCCATCAACGTGGATGTAGGATAGCACCACCTATCCGAACCACGGGAAAAACATCTGTGTCTCCAATTGCGTTGAATTCTCCAAACCCTTCCCTTTAAATTCTTGCAAGTTGCATGCTTTACTTTCCGCTGCCAATATACTCTTTGCATGCTTGCTTGAATTGTGTGATGATTGCTTGACTTGTCCTAAAATAGCTAAAATCTGCCAAGAACTAAAATTGGGAAAAGGTTAAGTTTTTATTTGGTCAAGTAGTCTAATCACCCCCCTCTCGACATACTTTCGATCCTACACGCGCGGCGGAGCCGAGGAGGCGCGGCATGGGGGAACGTGGGGATCAACTGCGCCCATTCCCCCACGTCCCGCGATTATTGTGCCTTGATGGCAGAATAAAACCGTCGCGGGAAGGCGAGCAGTCCATGTGGGCCACGGAAGATTCGCGCTCGGACCGAGGCCTGCGAGTGGCGGGCCCGGGCCTGCGGCGGCGTCCCGTCACACGCGTGCGTTGGCAGGATTTCCTCGCCACGTGGCCCGCGTTCCCGCCTACGAGAAACGGAGCTTTTCCAAAGACGGCGCGCACGAGCAAAGCCGGCCCCTCAGGATAGGAGACTGACCTAGCTTCTCGTACCTTTGTCAGCCTCGAAGCTCGATCAGCTTCGGGGACTACTATCAGAGTAAATAACCATGGGTAGCCTAGCCGGCTCCCCCTAGCCCTTCTGAAAAAATTACGAGCCGATTTGGCCCTCAAGAATCCAAGACACAGGGCTGCCCTCCCCTTGCCGGCTGTCTCCAGGCCGGCTATCGGAAGGCGGCCTGACTTCAGCCCTCATGAAGAAAAACCGCGGGAGGGCCGGCTCCGAGAAGCCGGCCGCGAGAAGGCCGACTCCAAGAAGCCGGCTCTCATAAAGCGGTCAAGATCGTACCCTCGAAGTCTGCATCCACATAACGGCGATGTGACGGGGCGTGGCTACGGTGAAGCCTGTCACCCCCGAATCCCGGAGCACGCCTGGCACAGTGCGTCGTACGGGTGGCCATGACCCGTCCGGCGCAGCACTGTTGCCACGTTGACCCTGATGTCATCCACGACGGGCTACCAGTACGGCCCACGGGCGGTGGGCCCCTTCGGGCAGAGAGACACCCGAAGGCGCCCAGACCTCCCCCAGTCGGCCCAAGATAGAGCCGGCTCCCCACAGCCGGCTTGCCACCTCCCTCGAAGAAGACGCCCCATTAAGGAGACAAGACGCAGTGGGGCTATAGTGATCGCCCACCGGGTGGCGGCACTGTAGCCACGCCCACTTCGGCGAAGCCCTCGCCACCAAGATTGAGCAACAGTAACTAGCCGCCGAGAAGGCCCTGACAGTGGGGCCTGCCTGTCGACCAAGGAGCCGGCAGCCGGCGGGACCCACTAGCCGGCGGGCCCCGGCAGCCGGCGCAGAAGCCGGAGAGCGTAGACACAGACGGTTGGGCCCCGCGCCCAGCCGGATTACCATTGTACCCCCGGGGGTAGGCCTATATAAACCCCCCGGGGCATCCATGCAAAGGGGGATCAATCCCTGCTAGTCTCAGACACCACATAGGGAGGAGAAGAGAGCAAGCCGTGCCCTTCTTCCTCCTCTCGCCAAACAGCTCAAGGAGCACCGTGTAGCTACTTGTTCATCTAGTGACCATGCGGAGACCCCGCAGAGCAGCAGTAGGGGTGTTATCTCCATGGAGAGCCCCGAAGCTGGGTAAGATTCACCGGCGTGCATGTCTTCGCCGCATCCCGTTTCCAGGCACCGGCAACGTCTTACTGGCTCCCACAATGATAAGCCACCCGTTGGCATATGTCGCACCTACCACCCGACAGTAGTTACGTTTGTTCCTGAGGACATGGGAGAAGTCTTGCTATTAGTAGTCATGTGAATTTGTTATTCGTTCGATATTTTGATGAGATGTATGTTGTCATCCCTCTAGTGGTATCATGTGAACGTCGACTACATGACACTTCACCATTGTTTGGGCCTAGAGGGAGGCATTGGGAAGTAATAAGTAGATGATGGGTTGCTAGAGTGACAGAAGCTTAAACCCTAGTTTATGCATTGCTTCATAAGGGGCTGATTTGGATCCATATGTTTCATGCTATGGTTAGGTTTACCTTAATACTTATGTTGTAGTTGCGGATGCTTGCAATAGGGGTTAATCATAAGTGGGATGCTTGTCCAAGTAAGGATAGTACCCAAGCACCGGTCCACCCACATATCAGATTATCAAAGTACCGAACGCGAATCATATGATCGTGATGAAAACTAGCTTGACGATAATTCCCATGTGTCCTCGGGAGCGCTTTACATCACATAAGAGTTTGTCCAGGCTGGTCCTTTGCTACAAAAAGGATTGGGCCATCTTGCTTCACTTTATTTACTTTTATTACCTGCTACTCGTTACCAATTACCTTATCACAAAACTATCTGTTATCGACAATTTCAGTGCTTGCAGAGAATACCTTGCTGAAAACCGCTTATCATTTCCTTCTGCTCCTCGTTGGGTTTGACACTCTTACTTATCGAAAGGACTATGATAGATCCCCTATACTTGTGGGTCATCACTAGATGAGTTCTGTTTTCTCCCACGCTACCATGCCCGACGTCTTGGTGGCTCACGTCGTTCAGCACGACTTCGACGGGGTCCTCATCCCCCAGCTAAACCATGTAGGGGCTCAGGAGCACAGGGTGCTCCTTCCCCTCATCCGGGCGCTGATTCTGACGACGGAGCCAGATGTTCACTCCCTCCGTCTCAGCTATGCTAAAGGTGTCGCCTTCTCCTCTGCTGGCGTCTACCAACTCTACCACTTTGGTGGGGTTATCGCACCTTTCATCGACTTCATCTGGAAGAACTGCGCCCCTAGTAGGGTTTGCTTATTCGCCTAGCTCCTTGTCTAGGCCCGGATTCACACAGGAGATGTGCTCCTAGGAAAACACATTATTGAGACAGTTGGGGCTGGCTATCCCATCTGCTCGGCACCGCTCGAGACGGCAGAGCACCTCATCTTCGGCTGGCCCTTTTCCCAGTGTTTTTGGGCGTCGGTGGGGGTCACCTCGGCTATCTCCTCCATCTAGTTGCTCCACTTTATGTCCCCTCCTAGTTTGATGCCCATGAGGACGGGGTCGACCTTCCTGCTCCTTTGCTATTGGAAACTTTGGAAGCACCACAACGCAGTGATCTCTTAGGGCTTGCCCCCATCGCTACCTCGGCTGCTATAGCTATGTACGAAAGATGTCGTGCTATGGTGTGTACGCTTGTCTGCTGCTCTTAAACAGGCACCAGATGCGTGGCTGGGCTGCTTGGTTGGCCCTAGGGCCGCCTGATGTGGTTGCCTCCCCCATTTCCCCCCTACTCTCCCTGTGAAAAAATGTACGTGTGCATGATATTTTACTTGGGCGTTTTGGCCCCGATATATGAAAATTCAGGTGGGGAAAACTCCCCGCGGTGAAAACTCAAAACACAAAAAGATACAGCCGATAAAACACACCGGCTGTAGAAAGTTGCACCCCGTATGCACAAGAGGGAATAGAGAAACGGAGAGAGAACCATAAATGAGCTGTGAGCCTGTGACAAGCAGCCTACATCAAAATCTTAGCACTCATCAACACTATATTGGATCGAGAAGAGCAAAAACAATAATAGTTGGGTCGGTCGAAAGGAGATTCAATGTCGAGAGGATGCAGATAAGAAGTCACTTACCTGCCCAGTGATCACTCTGCACAACAAAGAGCCAGGAGAGTCGCGGGCATCGTCGGAGAGCTTTCCACCACCTAGCCACGTCGCGAGAAAGAGAGCCCTAGACTGCAGCGAAGGGCAGTGCTTCTCCGAGACAACTCTTGCACCTCCTCTTGGCCACACCACGGATCACCATTACAAAAAAGAGTGAACCAAAGTATAAAGCGAGCAACTAAACCTCAAACGCTATCGAAGGACACCGAACACCAAGACCTCACCATTACGAGGAGTACCCAAGAGAGGAGGTCGACCAACAGGGCCAAGATAACCATAGCATTGTAGTCATCACAAATCATTTCCACTGCCACCCCTCCCCAGCAGGACCTCAACCTGACTAACCATGTTCGACTCGAGATGAAAAACAACCAATTGCGAGTCAATGGCTCCAAGACTACTCCCCCAAGGGGTAACAAAATCAAAGACACCGCTGTCATCCGATCCATGAATGGATATAAGGCTTTCGCCCCGAGCACATTAGTAGGACGAGTTGCGAAAGCTTCACAATGACGCCTCCAAGGAGGGAAAAGAGCACCTAAAATCGTCACCATCATCGTTGATGACAAGGCTGGCACAAGGATTTTACCAAAATCACATTAATAGGATGAGTTGTGGAAGCTTCACAATGAAGCCTACAAGTAGGAAAAACACCGCCCGAAAGGCGTCGCCATCATCGTTGCTGAGAAGGCCAACACAAGACTTTGACCTGAAACATTACACCTTAGACCTCTCCCACCATGCCTGATGCAGAGTCATGCAAACCGTGTGAGCATGAGACCTCACCACCCTCCTTCAGCTCCGTGTTGAGTTTCCTCGTGGGAGCTAGCAAGGGACATCACTGTTGCTATTTCCCCTCACCATGAGCACCAGGCCCAATGGCAGCAGAGATCTAGCCTATCCATAGTCTCCCAACCTGCAATGACATGCCAAATCCGGCTTGCGCCAACCCACAAGCATGGCGCTTCCAAAACACACCCTGGACGGTACCACTAGAGCATGGCCAACCCTAACCGCACACCCGCAGGATAGGAAAGCACTCTTCCACCACTGTTGCGCTCGGAACACCGGCCCTCGAGGGCCCAGATCCACCCAACCCCCCTCCTCTATGTGTCTAGTACGTCTCTAATGTATTTATAATTTATGAAGTATTCATGCTATATTTACATCATTATATATGGTTTTGGTGCACTTTTATATTACTTTTATTGACTACCATATTGATCCAGTGCCCAATGTCAGTTCCTGGCTTTTGCATGTTTTTTGTTTCACAGAAAATCCATACTTATGAAGGTCCAAACATGATGAAAATTTACAATGATTTTCTATGGGAAATAGGGGAGCCTAGAAGCTTCGGGGGAGGACCAGAAGACCCACGAGGGCCCCACAAGGCAAGGGCGCCCTAGGGGGCAGGGTGCGCCACCCTGGCTCCTGGCTCTGTCAACCCTAATATTTGGCCTATAAATTCACATATATTCCAAAACCCTCGGAGCGATATGTGAAATAATTTTTTCATCGCCGCAAGCCTCTATTCCGAAGCGATTTCATCTGGAGCCCTTTTTGGCGCCCTGCTAGAGGGGGAAGCCACCACGGGAGGCCTCTTCATCAACCTTGCTACCTCCATGGTGATGCATGAGTAGTTCATCCTCGGAGCTAAGGGTATGTACTAGTAGCTATGTGTTTGCTCTCTCTCCCTTTCTCTCTCTCATGTTCTTGATGGATTCCGATCTTGATGTATCATGAGCATGATTAATAAAGCCGGATCTTATGATGTTCACCTCCCTCTCTTATTTTTGTGGTGAATTAAGTCTTGCTCTTTGAAGACTCTTTGTGTTCGATTCAATACTTTGGATTTGAGATTACTTGATGCATGTCTAGTATTAACTTGAGGGTACCCGTAGTGACATTGGGGTACTCTAGGTGACATAAAGGTTAAACGATATGTATCATATGATGTTGTCATAGTACAATCTCTAAGACTATTCTTGACATTTTGGGGGTGGTTCGTAAGGTTGATTGGATAGTCGGTACACGATTTCATCCTACTTTCTCTGATAGAAATAGAAACTTTGGAGTGATTCTTTGCTGCACTTTGAGAGGTTATCATGTGGTTCATTTATCTTAATGATGTTTAGATATTGCACTACTGAAAGTATGAACCCTAGGCCTTGTCCCTAAGCATTGAGACACCATTTTCACACACTTATGTTACTTGCTACCTTGCTGTTTTTATTTGTTCAGATTACAAAAACCTATTTCTACCATCCATATTACACATCCATCATCACCTCTTCGCCAAACTAATGCACCTATACAACTAACAATTGTATCGGGTGTGTTGGGGACACAAGAGATTACTTATATTTAATTGTAGGGTTGCATGAGAGAGATTCACCTTCATCCTACACCTCTCGCGGATTAATAAACCTTAGGTCATCCACTTGAGGGAAATTTGTTGTTGCCCTACAAAACTTTGTGCTTGGAGGCCCAACAAAGTCTACAAGAATAAAGTTGAGTAGTAGACATCAAGCTATTTCTGGCGCCGTTGCCTGGGAAGTGAGGGCTTGAAGGTATATTCTTTATATCTTGCAATTTAATATTGGAATTTCTTGTTTATTCACTAGTTTGGTTTATAAAAGAAAACTGCAAAAAAATGGGAGTGAAGTTGTGTTAAATTCTTTATCTTTATAAAGTCTTTTCTTAAAAACATCGAGTCCAATAATTTCTATGAAGTGTCAAAAGAAGAATTTAACACAATATTTGGTGTGAGTTACTTAAATGATAAGAATGATTGCATTGTTGTTAGTATGATTTCTATGAATATCCATGAAACTAATGATGAGTACTGTAGGCATGATAAAATTTCTGAAGAGAAAGTTTCTTATAAAGAGGTGCTGCTACCTGGTGGAAAATGTACCAAACCATCAATGGATGGCAATGAGTAACCACTTGGAAAGAATTTAAGTTGACTTTTCCAAAGTCTCGGTTTGTGTCCTAGAAATTGAAGCCTAATGTAAGTGATATGAAAAAACCTTATGCATGCAAGCTCTATGGATAAATAGGACACCACCATAGAGAACACAAGGGATGAATGCCCTAATTGTGAAGGAAGTCACCTAACTGAAGAATGCCCAACTAGGCAGAATACTTGTTTCTTGTGTGAAGGGACTACCCACTACCCTACTCAGTGTCACATTTACCTTGTGGTTCAAAGGACCATCCAACAGAAGAAAGAAGCAATGAAAGGAGCCCTCATGGAAATTTTAGAAGAACCTATGGTGAAGGAAGAGGTGGAGGACACACCCAAAGAAGATCAAATTCAACCTTGCACCAAGTCATGCTATTCATGTGGAGAATAAGGACACATTTCCCAGAATTGTATGAATGGGGATCTAGTAGAATTCCTGACAGAGGAAGTAGAGTACGACCCACAGGAAATAGAAGCCCTGATTGGAATGGAAAAGTCCAGGAAGAGAAGCAGATTGGATACCAGGAAGGACCTGAGTCATATCACTTGTTTCAGGTGCAAGGAGTCAGGGCACTACTTCAGCAGTAGCCCAAAAAGGAAGCCGAGGACCCAAGGAAGCTATGTAATCATGATGAAACCTCGAGACTTGTCAGAAGTAATATGTTTTCGTTGTAATGAAGCAGGGCACTTTGACAGAGATTGTCCCAATGAGAAGGAGACTTGTGATAATTAGTTGTGTTTGTGAGAAGTATAGTATTAGTAGTGAGAACATTGTCCTTTATATTGAGGTGTCGAGTTGAGGCATGTAATGGAAGTGCAGGAGATTGTAATACTTTGAGAATCAATAAAGTTAGTATCGTGGGTACTATTTGGATTTTATGAGTTGTTACTCTATGAAGAAAGATTTTGACCATTTTTGAGGATATGAGAAATATGGTCTATGGATGAATTTGTGCATTTCAAGGGTGGTAGTACCCTGAGAGGGCACTTGACCTCTAGAAAGGATAATGATATTCCATGGAGTGGACTACGGACAAAATAAGTACGAGTTTTATCTCGATATGTGGTATACCCCAAGAATATGGAGGGATGAAGTACTATTGGATATAAAGGAGGTATAATGTTGGTAATATGGAGCAATTGTAACTCCATGATGAGTCTGAGTAATCACGTCTCAGTTTGGTACAAATAGAAGGAAGGGAGACATTACAATTGGATGGATTTAAGAATGCTAGGAAGTTGGATGTTGGAATAATGATCAGTTGCCCCGATGATGAGTTCAAGGTTTACAAGTGATGAGATGGGACGTAACCCACAGGCCCCAGGACCTGCCAAGAAGCAACCACACTCTTCCTGAAGGAAAAACCCTGGAAGAAGTTATGATTTTATCAACAGACGATTTTATAGGAGTAACGCAAAACCTGAGAGTTGTGAAGGACTGATAGATGTCTATTTGGCTTGCAGAATCAATGGATTATTCCGAACGCAGTTCATGGACAAGAGAAATTCTGCAATGGTTGTGAGGATGACCGAGTGTTAGAATGCGAGATTCGCTAAACCATATACAAGGTAATGATTTGGGTGTGGGATGGATTGATCACCATACCGAGTTACTCTTATTATTCGCTTTGCTATATGGGATGGTAAATCTGAGTGACTTACCTATAGTAGAGAGACGACGATCGAAATCTAGTTTGAACCGTAGAATGGTATGACAATTTTTCCCTTGTACAAGGCAACTGTTGCCAACCGTAGGTCATACGGTGAGGTTCAAGCCCAGACCCGTTCTGTGCAGGGACCCAGCCAAATTGTTTGATGACCACCATGAGATATCGATAGTTGTTTAGGATTGGCACCAGACCCGTTAGCTAAGAATATCCAGTCACAAGAAGACCTTATCAAGATGAAAGGACAGAAGAATTGCGGTAAAGGTTATGCCACTACCGAAAGAGCCAGAGAAGGAATTATACTGAAGATCTGGGAAGACTGACCCTGTCAAGAATAAGGATGGAGTATATGAGTATTGATGGAACCGTAACCATGCTTCTAAGGGTGGTAGCACCCCAGACCCCCTGTGACGAACGATGGATTTTGAGAAGACCCGCAAACCTAACCTATTTCTTTCTAGCCTCTCCAAATCTCGAGGACAAGATTCATTTTAAGGGTGGTAGGTTTGTAACATCCCAAAATTCTACATTTTGGAATGTTATAATAAATAGATAGATTTGATTGTTTGTTTGATTGTTGTGTGATTGATTGACTGAAAGTGAGTGCAATTTGAAACTTTTGAAAGATAAATGAGAGGGAATAAAAGAACTTTCCTAAACTTTCATTTTTGCATTTTGATATCCATGAATTCAAATTATTTTCATCACAACGCCCCGGAGTGAAGATAATATGACTTCTTCCATTTAAATAAATGATAAAGGGTTTTGAAAAGATTTGAAGTTCATTTGAAAATGTTTTAAATTTAGAAACTTTAAGCAGCTCAATGATTTTCATGAGAGAAGATAAAAATGACTTCTTCAAAACATATGAAATATGAGTTGGAAGTTTAAAAGGATCAAATTTGAAGTCCTTTTGAAATTATCTTTAATTTGGAGTTATTTGGGTTTTATTCAAATTATTTTTCTCCAAAAATAAAATAAATGGAAAATAGGGTAAAATGATTCCCTACAGCAGAAAATTGGAGAGAAATAATTTTGAAATCATTTTGGTATTTCTAAAATGATTTAAATTGGGTTTTATTGTAGAAGTAGCACTGTTTGAATTATTTGAATTTTTGTGGATTTTAGTTGACACTAGGAAAATTTTCAAGTTATAGAAAATATTTTTCTGAGAATTTCGATATACAATATGCCTATACATAATTTTACTTTTATTTTCATAATTCCTTTGTTTTCCATTTCTGCTTCTAAAAAAACTGCACGTGCGCTTGGAACTAACTGTCACCTACGTGCGCAGCATAGTGGCATCAGGCGCCCCATCATTTTATTTTTTCTCTTCCCTCCTACATGGGCCAGGCCCAGCCAGCCTTTTTTTGTTATTTGACTGAATTTTGTTTTTTTAAACTACAGCGCGCAGCCGGGCCTAACTTTTAGCCCATGATTTTTTCAAATTTCATCTATGTACGTATATTTAGTCCCACATTGCCTAGCCTTTGACCCCTAAACCTATATAGACCCACGGAGCCTCCAAAAATCATTCAATTCGGGTTAAATCAATATTTTGGTTTTATTAGATTCATTAAAGAAAAATATTTTCTCCTCTTCGGCGGGACTTCTGGAAATTGTCTCCTCTCTGAAGTCGTCTTTTCTCTACCATATAAAGGTATCTTTCTTCGTTTTTTTTGTTTTTTATACTTCCATAGTTTATTATTTTTAGACTAGTATGATAGAATAAATAGATTATCAATTAGTCTATGTATTTATACATTAGTCCTAGATTTTTTTTAGCCGTAGCTATTTTTCTTCCGTAAAACAATTTGGCCTTGATTTTTCAAATAACCATAGCTTTTTACTCGTTCATCCAAATTAGATGAATCTAGCGCCTATAGTTTTGTCTTGTTTTCACTTATCCAGGGAACCTGTCACGCCAACTTTTTGAAATTTTCAAATTTCGAAAATTGTTCAGATTCATATTCAAACTTCTTTTGATCATAACTTGAGTTTTATAACTCCGATTTAATTAATTCTTTTTGCAAATCGAAGCTCTTGACCTAAACTTTCTGATAAGGCCAAATTCACATAATTTTGGTACTGTTAGAAATTGTTGCAAGAGTTATTTTCTTGGTTTTGATGTTTTCCGAACTATCTTCTTCGTTCTTTCCGATCCTTGGAGTGATTTCTTATGTGTGGTTACTATTGCTTGCTCACGATAGAATGAACGGAGTGTGACGAGTAGAACTATCAGGAGTTATGAGTGTGAATCATCTTCGTCAATTGTACAAGGCAAGTTCACACTTTGATCATATCCCTTTCATACCCAGTTTCTATGCATTAGTTTCACCCTCAAACATTGCATGGTTAGGAATTGATAACATGTGGGTTTGGGAAGTAGTTGACGAGGTAGGAACCCATTGACCTGCATTCAAACCTTGGGAGTTACTTCTACGTTATGCTGATACTGCTATGCTATGCTCGTAGACGTGGATTGGTTGAGTGTATTCATGGCAGATGTGAGAGTTATCATCAAGGGTTAACTTAAGGTGGCTACTTTAATACACATCTGGGTGGATTGGTAGGGGCACCCTGGAGCACCCAGTGGTTTGCCTGGGCACCTAGAGAACCCAGTGCTTGCCCAAGGGGATCCCGGAGGACCCGTGTGATCACCCTATGGAATGCCACCCAGGCTCAAAGGGATCATAAGATTATTCATGCTAGAAACTTCCTTGTGCAGCCACAAGCCATTATGGGCTTTGGCATAGTTGAGTAAGTTGTGTGAGCTCTCGAAGAGGTGGACTAGCAGATGTAGGGGGATGGTAGATGTACGGTCTGCCCGGAGTAGAGAGTAAATGCTTCTAAAAGATTGTGTCTCGATCATCCATTTCTCAAACACCGTGTAGTGCGAGAAATCCAAAGAAGGAGATCGAGTCTTGTGGGGAAAAGTGCGCAAACCTCTGCAGAGTGTACAAACTAATCATAGTTAGCCGTGTCCCTGGTTATGGATGTCTTGAGTCTCTGGTTCTTGAATTATCATGTTGATCTCAACACTTTATTTAATTAATTTGATGGGATTAATGATTATTATTTTGGGATTGAGTTGGAGGAACCTTCTCAATATTTATCAACCAACTTTGTAGTTAAATAAATATTCCTTTGTTGTAGGGAAAAATTGGCTTTTCGCAAAACATTATAACCATAGAGCCGCCACCAGCCAAATATGCATGTAGTAGTAGCCATTTTTCAGCATTGCTCTACAGTGTGAATTTGCCAGTACATTCAATGTACTGACCCTTTGTGGCTGCAACATCTCATGTTGCAGGATTATCTTACGATGAGTAAGTGATACATTAGGGTTACGACTTCTACACTCAACTTTGCCGTTGGTGTTGATGGGAATCCACAACCTTGTTGTTACTTCCGCTATTATGGATTGAGGTAATAGTATTTATGTTACTTTATACATGTGATTTACCTCTATTATAAATCCTCGAGCACTGTGTGTGTGTCAGCATACCGATCCAGGGATGACACTTAAGCACAGAAACTTGACCGTCTGAGGTCGGGTCGCTACATGATCTTATTGAAATAAAGATAAAAATGGATTTGGAGAGATCATGACTTTATTTAGTGACGATTCCACTATTTTGGAAGAGCTTTCAATTGATTATGATGAGAACAAAGTTGCTACTTATGATGATTATTGTGATGATACTTATGCTATAAATAGTAGTGATAATTATTCTTATGAAGCTTTTCATAATTCTTCTACTGAACATTACACTTATAATGTGGAATTAATTTATAGGTGTTCAAGTTTTATATGATACTCCCACTATTATGAATGAGAAGAAATTTGCTTATGTAGAGTAATCACTTTTGTATGTATGTGGATCATGAAAAGAATGATTTGTGTGATAGCTATATTGTTGAATTTGTTCATGATGCCACTGAAAAGTATTATGAGAGAGGAAGATATGCCTATAGATATCTTAATAATATCAAGTTTCCTCTCCATGTATTGAAAGTTTTGAAGTTACACTTGTTTTGACTTCCTATGCTAGTTGATTCTTGTCTCAATACATTTTTTGATTAAAAAATCCCTATTCATAGGAAGTGAGTTAGGCTTTGTTTGATATATGATTCATGATGCTCTCTTTATGTTTCAGTTCTTTACTTTTGTGTGAGCATCATTAAAATCATCATGCCTAGTTAAAAGGCGTTAAAGAAAAGCGTCTGTTGGAAGGCAACCCAATATTTATTTTTTCTATTTTTGTATGTCTACTTGATTAATGCTACTACAGTAATCATGCTATGTATCATTTCTTTCAATATAAAGTGCCCACTTTAGCCTTTGGGATGTTGCAGTTGTCTGTCTATTAGGTTCTGTGCGGAAATAGAAACTTTTGCACCCAGTGTTTGAATTTTCATTCTGTACTGAAACATGATCAATTGTTGAAATTGTTACATAGTATTGAATTACAAATTTTCTTCGCTATCCTCAATTTTCAAAATTTTGTAAGTTACATAAGAATGATAATTAATTAGACCTTTACATATTATTCTATTTTTGACAGATTCTATTTGTTTTCTTTGTTTTCTTGTTTTAAAGTTTCTGTGGCATATATTTGGTGATATAAATAATGGAAATGATAGAATACAGTAGACATTATTTGATAATGATTATGAATGGTTTCTTGATAGAACCTAAGTGAGTGATTTGTTTTTATTATACTAACCCATCTCACGAGTTCCATTAAGTTTTATGTGAATGAAGTTTTCAAGTTTTGGGTGAGATGATGATGGAAGGATAATAAGGAGATACAATGCCCTAAGCTTGGGGATGCCCAAGGCACCCGAAGTCAATATCTAAGGAATACTCAAGCATCTAAGCTTGGGGATTCCCCAGATGGCATCGATACGTCTCCAACGTATCTATAATTTATGAAATATTTATGCCATATTTACGACAATTTTATATGGATTTGGTATGATTTGAATGGAACTAACCCGGATTGACATTGTTTTCAGTAGAACTACTGTGGTGTTGTTTTTTGTGCAGAAATAAAAGTTCTCAGAATTGGACGAAACTTTTTGACGATTTTTTGGAAGAAAATAAAAATACTAGAGCAAAGAACCACCGGAGGGGGGCCCCTGATACCCACAAGGTAAAAGAAATATACCTTAGAGGCAATAATAAAGTTGTTATTTATATTTCCTTATATCATGACAATTGTTTATTATTCATGCTAGAATTGTATTAACCAGAAACTTAGTACATGTGTGAATACATAGACAAACAGAATGTCCCTAGTATGCCTCTACTTGACTAGCTCGTTAATCAAAGATGGTTAAGTTTCGTAACCATAGACATGTGCTGTCATTTGATAAACGGGATCACATCATTAGAGAATGATGCGATGGACAAGACCCATTCGTTAGCTTAGCCTAATGAAAGTTTAGTTTTATTGCTATTACTTTCTTCATGACTTATACATGTTCCTGTGACTATGAGATTATGCAACTCCCGTATACCGGAGGAACACCTTGTGTGCTATCAAACATCATAGCGAAACTGGGTGATTATAAAGATGCTTTACAGGTTTCTCTGATGGTGTTTGTTGAGTTGGCATAGATCGAGATTATGATTTGTCACTCCGAGTATCGGAGAGGTATCTCTGGGCCCTCTCGGTAATGCACATCACTATGAGCCTTGCAAGCAATGTGACTAATGAGTTAGTTACGGGATGATCCATTACGGAACGAGTAAAGAGACTTGCCAGTGACGAGATTGAACTAGGTCTGATGATACCGACGATTGAATCTCGGGCAAGTAACATACTGATGACAAAAGGAACAACGTATGTTGTTATGCGGTTTGACCGATAAAGATCTTCGTAGAATATGTAGGAGCCAATATGAGCATCCAGGTTCCGCTATTGGTTATTGATCGGAGATATGTCTCATTCATGTCTACATAGTTCTCGAACCCATAGGGTCCGCATGCTTAACGTTCGATGACGATTTATATTATGAGTTTCGTGTTTTGATGAACCAAAGTTTGTTCGGAGTCCCTAATGAGATCAGGGACATGATGAGGAGTCTTGAAATGGTCGAGACATAAAGATTGATATATTGGAGGGTTATGTTTGGACACCGAAATGGTTTTAGATAGGTTCAGGCATTTTTCGGAGTACCGGGGGGTTATCGGAACCTCCCGGGGGGGTTAATGGGGCTTCATGGGCCCTAGTGGAAGAGAGGAGGTGGCGGCCAGGTGGAGGCACGAGCCCCCCAAGCCCAATCCAAATTGGGTTAGGGTTTGGGGGGCGGCCCCCTTTCCTTCTCTCCTTCTCCTCTTTCTCCCCTTCTCCTTGTACGAATAGGAAAGGGGGTCGAATCCTACTTGGACCGAGAGTCCAAGTAGGACTCCCCCCTTGGCACGCCACACCTTGGCCGACCTCTGATACGTCTCCAACTATCTACTTTTCCAAACACTTTTGCCCTTGTTTTGGACTCTAACTTGCATGATTTGAATGGAACTAACCCGGACTGACACTGTTTTCAGCAGAATTACCATGGTGTTATTTATGTGCAGGAGCAAACGTTCTCGGAATGACCTGAAACTTCACGGAGCCACTTTTCAGAAAATAAGAAAAATACCTGCAAAAGATGAAGGCCACGGGGCCCACCACCTTGCCACAAGGGTGGGGGGCACGCCTGCCCCCCTAGGGCGCGCCCCCTACCTCGTGGGCCCCCTGTTGCGTCTCCGACTCCAACTCCATATATTGAGTTTCGGGGAGAAAAAAATCAAAGAGAAGAAATCATCGCGTTTTACGATATGGAGCCACCGCCAAGCCCTAAAACCTCTCGAGAGGGCTGATCTGGAGTCCGTTCGGGGCTCCGGAGAGGGGAATCCGTCGCCATCGTCATCATCAACCATCCTCCATCACCAATTTCATGATGCTCACCACCGTGCGTGAGTAATTCCATCGTAGGCTTGCTGGACGACAATGGTTTGGATGGGATCTATCATGTACTCAAGTTAGTTTTGTTAGGTTTTGATCCCTAGTGTCCACTATGTTCTGAGATTGATGTTGCTATGAGTTTGCTATGCTTAATGCTTGTCACTGGGGGCCGAGTGCCATGATTTCAGATCTGAACCTATTATGTTTTCATCAATATATGAGTGTTCTTGATCGTATCTTGCAAGTCTATAGTCACCTATTATGTGTTATGATTCGTTAACCCTGAAGTGACAATAATCGGGATACTTACCGGTGATGACCGTAGTTTGAGGAGTTCATGTATTCACTGTGTGTTAATGCTTTGTTCCGGTTCTCTATTAAAAGGAGGCCTTAATATCCCTTAGTTTTCGTAAGGACCCTGCTGCCACGGGAGGGTAGGGCAAAAGATGTCATGCAAGTTCTTTTCCATAAGCACGTATGACTATATTCAGAATACATGCCTACATTATATCAATGAACTGGAGCTAGTTCTGTGTCACCCTAGGTTATGACTGTTACATGATGAACCGCATCCGGCATAATTCTCCATCACTGATCCATTGCCTACGAGCTTTCCATATATTATTCTTCGCTTATTTACTTTTCCGTTGCTATTGCTATCATCACTACAAAATACCAAAAACATTACTTTTGTTACTGTTACCTTTTGCTACCGTTCCCAATACTATCATATTACTTTGCTACTAAATACTTTGCTGCAGATATTAAGTTTCCAGGTGTGGTTGAATTGACAACTCAGCTGCTAATACTTGAGAGTATTATTTGGCTCCCCTTGTGTCGAGTCAATAAATTTGGGTTGAATACTTTACCCTCGAAAACTGTTGCGATCCCCTATACTTGTGGGTTATCAAGACTATTTTCTGGCGCCGTTGCCGGGGAGCATAGCTCTATTCTTTGAGTCACTTGGGATATATATCTGCTTATCCTTATGAAGAACTTGAGAGATCCAAAAACCAAGATCTATCCCTCAACGACGAGGGGAGGTAAGGAACTACCATCTAGCTCTGCACTTGATTCACCTTTTGTTATGAGTAAGTTTGCGACACCTGCACCTGCTTCTGCTATTCGTTCTGATATGTCGCATGTTATCGATGATGCCACTTCTGCTATGCATGATACTTATGATGAAACTACCTCTATGCCTGATACTATTGTGCCACTTAGTGATTTTCTTGATGAACAAATTTCTAGGGCTAGAGAAATTGAAAATATTGAATCTGATGATACTGATGAAAGTGATGATGAAGAATCATTTGTTATTCCTAAGGGTTATGTTTTTGATCAAGAAGCCTCTTTCGCTATTTAGCTTGCAAAAATAGAAATGAACTAAAAAGGTTATTAGCTAAATGGAGTAAGCAATCTCTAAGTGCTAGAATGAAACCTGACCCTGCTTTTGCTACTTCACCTATCTTTGTTACTGATAAGGATTATGAATTCTCTGTTGATCCTGATATAATTACTTTGGTTGAATCTAATCCTTTTCATGGTTATGAATCTGAAACTTTTGTGGCACATCTTACTAAGTTGAATGATATAGCCACCCTGTTCACTAATGATGAGAGAACTCGATACTTTTACATCCTTAAAATATTTCCGTTCTCATTAAAGGGTGATGCTAAGATATAGTTTAATTCTTTTGATCCTGGTTGTGTGCGCAGTCCCCAGGATATGATTTATTACTTCTCTGCTAAATATTTCCCTGCTCATAAGAAACAAGCTGCTTTAAGTGATATATATAATTTTGTGCAAATTGAAGAATAGAGTCTCCCACAAGCTTGGGGGAGGCTTCTCCAATTACTTAATGCTTTGCCTGATCATCCTCTTAAGAAAAATGAAATACTTGATATCTTTTATAATGGACTAGCCGATGCTTCCAGAGATTACCTGGATAGTTGCGCTGGTTCTGTTTTCAGGGAAAGAACATAGGATGAAGCTGAAATTTTATTGAATAATATGTTGACAAATGAAAATAATTGGACACCTCCTGAGCCAATTCCTGAGCCTATTCCTAAACCAACTCCGAAGAAGAGGGGTATTCTATTTCTTAGTCCTGAAGATATGCAAGAGGCAAAGAAATCTATGAAAGAAAAATGTATTAAAGCTGAAGATGTTAAGAATTTACCTCCTATTGAAGAAATACATGGCCTTAATTTACCGCCTGAGAAACATATGATCTTAATCCATTACCCATTGAAGAAACTCATGGTCTTGATAACCCGACACAGGTAGTATAGGTAAATTCTCTCTATAGATATGATAAAGCTGAAATCCCATTTACTAAATTTGCTAGCCCATGCCTAGATGAGTTTGATAAATTTATGGCTAAGCAAGAAGACTTTAATGCTTATTTTGGTAGACAATTGAAATACAATTCAAATATGCTTGAACACTTGGGTGATTATATGGCTAATGTTAAAGGTGAACTTAAACTTATTAGTAAACATGCTTCTATGGTTACCACTCAAGTAGAACAAGTACTTAAAGCTCAAAATGATTTGCTCAATGAATTGAATAGTAAGAATAACGATTATGCTGTTAGAGTGGCTACTAGAACTGATAGAGTGACTGAGGAACCTTTGTATCCTGAAGGCCACCCTAAGAGAATTGAGCAAGATTCTCAGAGAAATAATATAGATGCACCTAGTTCTTCTAAAAAGAAGAAAAAGAAAAATGATAGGACTTTGCATGCTTCTAGTGATCCTATTATTGAAACACCCGAGAATCCAAATGATATTTCTATTTCTGATGCTGAAATACAATCTGGTAATGAACCTGAAACTAGTGGTAATGTTAATGATAATGTTCAAGATGATGCTCAACCTAGTAATGATAATGATGTAGAAATTGAACCTGCTGTTGATCTTGATAACCCACAATCAAAGAATCAACGTTATGATAAGAAACACTTTGTTGCTAGGAAACATGGTAAAGAAAGAGAGCCTTGGGTTCAGAAACCCATGCCTTTTCCTCCCAAACCATCCAAGAAAATGGATGATGAGGATTTTGAGCGCTTTGCTGAAATGATTAGACCTATCTTTTCGCGTATGCGATTAACTGATATGCTCAAAACGAATGCTTATGCTAAGTACATGAAAGATATTATTACAAATAAAAGAAATATACCGGAAGCTGAAATTTCCACCATGCTTGCTAATTATACTTTTAAGGGTGGAATACCAAAGAAACTTGGAGATCCCGGTGTACCAACTATACCATGCTCTATTAAAAGAAACTATGTTAAAACTACTTTATGTGATCTTGGAGCCGGTGTTAGTGTTATGCCTCTCTCTTTATATCGTAGACTTGATTTGAATAAGTTGACACCTACTGAAATATCTTTGCAAATGGCTGATAAATTAACTTCTATACCTGTCGGTATTTGTGAGGATGTGCCTGTTGTAGTTGCAAACATTACTATTTTAATGGACTTTGTTATTCTTGATATTCCCGAGGACGATAGTATGTCTATTATTCTTGGAAGACCCTTTTTGAATACTGCAGGGGCTGTTATTGATTGCACTAAAGGCAATGTCACTTTTCCTGTTAATGGTAATGAGCATACGGTACACTTTCCGAGGAAACAACCTCAAGTTCATAGTATCAACTCTATTGAAAAAATTCCATCGATTATATTTGGAGGTTTTGAATTTCCTCTTCCTACTGTCAAGAAGAAATATGATATTCTTATTATTGGGGATGTGCATATCCCCGTTGAGGTAACATAGTGTTATTCGAAATTTCTCCAGTTCCATGTTATTCAGAATGAGTTCGTTAACAAGACTTGATCAACCTTGTTAGTGGATTCCTTTTGATGATCATGAGATGGATGAAACTAGAAGGCACAACCTTTTGTACCCCACTTTTACTTTCTGTTATTTATATCAAATAAAATAAAAATAAATATTTTTCTGTCTGTTATCTGATTATCCATGCAATATAAAAATACCTCAAAAATAAAAGTTCTCCAAATGCTCTGAAAGTTAAGTATGATTTTTTGTAGAATATTTGGCACTGCGAACATAGCAGGGGGGCCAACCACCTGCCCACGAGGTGGGCGCTCCCCCTGCCTCATGGGCCCACGGTGGCCCTCCTCCACTTATTATTTCACCCACACACTCCTTCTTCCTCCCCCAAACACGAATATCCAGCTCAAGCACGAGTTTAAGCTCACTTTGTTGCCATTTTTGATCTCCTTTCTCAAAGCACCTCTCACAAAACTACTTGGGGAGATTGTTCCTTGGTATGTGACTCCTCCATTGGTCCAATTAGTTTTTGTTCTAGTGCTTTATTCATTGCAAATTTTTGCTGCTTAGGTGACCCTGTTCTTGAGCTTGCATGTCAAATTTATATGGTCAAAAGTAGTTTTGATGCATGATATAGGACCTAGGCACTTGTAGGAGTAGTTGCTATCAATATTATTGAGTTTAGTTTACTTTTATTTTGAAGTTACTAATAATTTCAGAATTTTTCAGAAAATGATGAGGAGACTATTGAGGGGCTCATCGAGCCAAAGCTCGAAGGGAAAGGCACCGAAGCCTAAGTATAATCTGCCTCGCACTGTGGAGATTCGGGCATGTGAATGGCCTTCTGATGATTTCTTGAGAGCAGCCGGTATTTATGAAGATTTTCTTGAAATGGTTAGTAATGCAGGCCTCACCGCTTTCCTCCACGACCAATGCGATCAGTATCTCTTACTCACAAATACCTTTGTGCAAAACTTTCATTTCCATTCTAGGAACTCGCCACCTACGGTGGAGTTTCATTTATATGATGAGCATAAGGAGATGTCACTTTATGATTTCTGTCGGATTTGTTTAGTCCCTTTTGAGGGCAAGACAGAAGAACCACAACGCGATGATGTGGAGGGGTTTATTGACACTATCAGTGTAGGGGAAACAAGGAAGGTTTCCGATGCACGAATCACTAGCATACATTTTCCTATTTTACGTTACTTTGCATTATTTGCTAGTCGTTCCTTAATTGGTCGTGGAAACTGTGGAAACCTTAGTATCCCTAATATTATTATTCTTCTCCACGGTTTATACAGTAATAACACTTTTAGTATGGGTGGTATTATTGCCAAACGGTTAAGTCTGAACCGTACCAAAGTCCCTATCTTTGGAGGCATCTATGCTTCACGCCTAGTTGCACATTTTAACATACCTATTAGGCATTTTGAGAAGGAAGAAAAGGTGCTGCCTCGTGTTTATCTAGATTATAAAAGTATGGTGGCACATGATTTTATTGTTAAGAATAGGGCAGGAGAGCTTAAATATCAATTGTTCTTTAATAAACATCATCCTGAGACTATTACCCTGCCTGCTCCTTCTTTGTTTGATCTATCTACAGGCATGTACCTTGTTCCGTTGAAGGCTATTCAAGCCTACCGGAACCCTGCACCAGCTGAGGAGCCAGAGCCGGAACCACAAGTTGATCCTTCACGACAGTCTAATTACCAGTGGGATCCGAAGATGATTGTCAGCCAGTGGCAATCAGAGCCTTCTTCTTCTTCATTGCAGTATGACCCCAACTACTATTATGGATATCCGCAAGGCCAGCCGTGGCCATAGACCAACTTAGGCCAAAAGCCTAAGCTTGGGGGAGTATGTATTTCTCACCGACATTACATTTATGTTCACACACTCATTGCTCGACGTCGGTGCTCATACTTTTTCATTGTTTCATCCATGCTAGTTTAATTTCTTTTTTATGCTTTCTTCTTGTGTGTTTAGTAAACCTTAAGAAAAACCAAAAAATTAGTTGTAGCTTTTAATCAGTTTAATTTCCATGCTTGTAGTAGTAATTAAAAAGAAAACCCAAAAATATGTCCTGTTCTTATTTTGCTTGTTGGGAGCTTTCCCATGTAAATAGTTTTATTTCTTTTCTTTTCTTTGGGGGTCGATAGGAGGAGACCATGATTAAATTGTTGAAATGGCTCTTATATGCATTATTGTTTATCTGACAAAAGAGCCCATATTGTCTTGTCTTCTCCTGTTTATTGAATGCTTGCAGATTCCAGCTTAGTCCAATGCACGTGCACTGTTATTAATATTCACCCTAATCGGTCGTGCAAGTGAAAGGCAATTATGATGATATATGATGGACTGACTGAGATGAGGAAAGCTGGTATGAACTCGACCTCTTTTGTTTTTGTAAATATGATTAGTTCATCGTTCCTGATTCAGCGTATTATGAATAAACATGTTTGCAATGACAACTAGATATCATAGTTTCTTGTGCCATGCTTGATTAGCTATGGGTTATAATGGTTTACCTTGCGTGCCAACATGCTATTGAGATAGTTATGATGTGGTATGATAGGGTGGTATCCTCCTCTGAATGATTTAAGTGACTTGACTTGGCGCCTGTTCACGCATGTAGTTGAAACAAAATCAACATAGCCTTCACGATATTTATGTTCATGGTGGATTATATCCTACTCATGCTTGCACTCGGTGTTGATTAATTTTAATGCATGTTCATGACTATTGTCGCTCTCTAGCTGGTCGCTTCCCAGTCTTTTGCTAGCCTTCACTTGTACTAAGCGGGAATACTGCTTGTGCATCCCACTCCTTAAACCCCAAAGTTATTCCACATGAGTCCACTATACCTACTTACATACGGTATCTACCTGCCGTTCCAAGTAAATTTGTATGTGCCAAACTCTAAACCTTCAAATAAATATCCTGTTTTGTATGCTCGAATAGCTCATGTATCAACTAGGGTTGTTTGTATCTTACATGTTAGGCGGGTTATTCTCAAAAGGAGTGGACTCCGCTCCTCACTCACGAGATAAATGGCTGGTCACCGGGATGCCCAGTCCCATGCTTTATGCAAACTAAATCAATATAATTGCAAAGAAAACTCCCCCCGGGACTCTTGTTAGTTGGAGGCACTCGTTGTTTCGAGTAAGCCATGGATTGATGCTTGTTGGTGGAAGGGGGAGTATAAACTTTACCATTCTGTTTGGGAACCGCCTATAATGTGTGTAGCATGGAAGATATCGCCATCTCTTGGTTGTTATGTTGACAATGAAAGTATACTGCTCAAAATATTATTCACCTCTGTTTCAAAACCGAGCTCTGGCACCTCTACAAATCCCTGCTTCCCTCCGCGAAGGGCCTATCTATTTACTTTTATGCTGAGTCATCATCCTCTTATTAAAAAGCACTAGTTGGAGAGCACCGCCGTCATTTGCATTCATTACTGTTAGTTTACATTGAGTATGACTTGACTGGATCTCTTTTACCATGAATTACAATGTCTAGTCAGTCCTTGGTCTTTGAAGGTGCTCTGCATTTTTGTTTTGCATTCTCAGAAAGGGCTAGCGAGATACCACCTTGTTAATCATATTATGATTGTTTTGAGAAAGTGTTGTCATCCGAGGTTTATTATTATGGCTCGCTAGTTGATTATGCTATAGATATGGGTAAACTTGAGACCTATGCGTTATTGTGAATGTGGTTAGTTATAATCTTTGCTGAAAACTTGAATGCTGGCTTTACATATTTACAACAACAAGAGCAAACAGAGTTTGTAAAAGTTTTTCTTTATCACTTTCAGTTTGTCAACTGAATTGCTTGAGGACAAGCAAAGGTTTAAGCTTGGGGGAGTTGATACGTCTCCAACGTATCTACTTCTCCAAACACTTTTGCCCTTGTTTTGGACTCTAACTTGCATGATTTGAATGGAACTAACCCGGACTAACACTGTTTTCAGCAGAATTACCATGGTGTTATTTATGTGCAGGAGCAAACATTCTCGGAATGACCTGAAACTTCACGGAGCCACTTTTTAGAAAATAAGAAAAATACCTGCAAAAGATGAAGGCCAGGGGGCCCACCACCTTGCCACGAGGGTGGGGGTGCGCCTGCCCTGCTAGGGCGCGCCCCTACCTCGTGGGCCCCCTGTTGCGCCTCCGACTCTGACTCCAACTCCATATATTGAGTTTCGGGGAGAAAAAAATCAAAGAGAAGAAATCATCGCGTTTTACGATACGGAGCCGCCGCCAAGCCCTAACACCTCTCGAGAGGGCTGATCTGGAGTCCGTTCGAGGCTCTGGAGAGGGGAATCCGTCGCCATCGTCATCATCAACCATCCTCCATCACCAATTTCATGATTCTCACCGCCATGCGTGAGTAATTCCATCGTAGGCTTGCTGGACGACAATGGGTTGGATGGGATCTATCATGTACTCGAATTAGTTTTGTTAGGTTTTGATCCCTAGTGTCCTCTATGTTCTGAGATTGATGTTGCTATGACTTTGCTATGCTTAATGCTTGTCACTAGGGGCCGACTGCCATGATTTCAGATCTAAACCTATTATGTTTTCATCAATATATGAGTGTTCTTGATCCTATCTTGCAAGTCTATAGTCACCTATTATGTGTTATGATCCGTTAACCCCGAAGTGACAATAATCGCGATACTTACCGGTGATGACCGTAGTTTGAGGAGTTCATGTATTCACTATGTGTTAATGCTTTGTTCTGGTACTCTATTAAAAGGAGGCCTTAATATCCCTTAGTTTCCGTAAGGACCCCGCTGCCACGGGAGGGTAGGACAAAAGATGTCATGCAAGTTCTTTTCCATAAGCACGTATGACTATATTCAGAATACATGCCGACATTATATCAATGAACTGGAGCTAATTCTGTGTCACCCTAGGTTATGATTGTTACATGATGAACCGCATCTGGCATAATTCTCCATCACTGATCCATTGCCTATGAGCTTTCCATATATTGTTCTTCGCTTATTTACTTTTCCGTTGCTATTTCTATCATCACTACAAAATACCAAAAACATTACTTTTTTTACTGCTACCTTTTGCTACCGTTACCACTACTATCATATTACTTTGCTACTAAATACTTTGCTGCAGATATTAAGTTTCTAGGTGTGGTTGAATTGACAACTCAGCTGCTAATACTTGAGAGTATTCTTTGGCTCCCCTTGTGTCGAATCAATAAATTTGGGTTGAATACTTTACCCTCGAAAACTATTGTGATCCCCTATACTTGTGGGTTATCAACCTCCTCCTCCTCCTCCCCCTTTATATACGTGGGGAGGGGGCACCCAAAGACACACAAGTCTTTTTTGAGCCGTGTGCGGTGCCCCCTCCATAGTTACACACCTCGGTCATATCGTTGTAGTGCCTAGGCGAAGCCCTGCGTCGGTAACTTCGTCATCATTGTCGCCATGCCATCGTGCTAAAGGAACTCTCCCTCATCCTCGACTGGATCAAGAGATCGAGGGACATCATCGAGCTGAACGTGTGTTGAACGTGGATGCGCCGTTCATTCGGTGCATGGATCGGTTGGATCACGAAGACGTTCGACTACATCAACCGCGTTACTAAACACTTCCACTTTCGGTCTACGAGGGTATGTAGACACACTCTCCCCTCTTGTTTCTATGCATCTCCTAGATAGATCTTGCGTGATCGTAGGTAATTTTTTTTGAAATATTGTGTTCCTCAATAGTGGCATCCGAGCCAGGTCTATGCGTAGATGTTATATGCACGAGTAGAACACAAAGAGTTGTGGGCGATAATAGTCATACTGCTTACCAGCAATGTCTTACTTTTATTTGGCGGTATTGTTGGATGAAGCGGCCTAGACCGACATTACATGACCGCATTCATGAGACTGGTTCGACCGACGTGCTTCGCACACAAGTGGCTAGTGGGTGTCTGTTTCTCCAGCTTTAGTTGAATCAGGTTGGACTACGCCCGGTCCTTCTAAAACAACACACTTGATGAAAAATCGTTGTGGTTTTGATGCGTAGGTAAGAACGGTTCTTGCTAGAAGCCCGTAGCAGCCATGTAAAACTTGCAACAACAAAGTAGAGGACGTCTAACTTGTTTTTGCAAGGCATGTTGTGATGTGATATGGTCAAGACATGATGATATATAAATTGTTGTATGAGATGATCATGTTTTGTAGAAGTTATCGGCAACTTCCAGGAGCCATATGGTTGTCGCTTTATTGTATGAAATGCAATCGCCATGTAATTTCTTTACTTCATCACTAAGCGGTAGCAATAGTTGTAGAAGCAATAGTTGGCAAGACGACAACGATGCTACGATCGAGATCAAGGTGTCAAGCCAGTGCCGATGGTGATCATGACGGTGCTTTGGAGATGGAGATCAAAGGCAAAAGATGATGATGGCCATATCATATCACTTATTTTGATTGCATGTGATGTTTATCTTTTATGCATCTTATTTTGCTTAGTACGGCGGTAGCATTATAAGATGATCTCTCACTAAATTTCAAGGTATAAGTGTTCTCTCTGAGTATGCACCATTGCTACAGTTGTCATGCCGAGACACCACGTAATGATCGGGTGTGATAAGCTCTACATTCACATACAACGGATGCAAGCCAGTTTTGCACACGCAAAATACTCGGGTTAAACTTGACGAGCCTAGCATATGTAGATATGGCCTTGGAACACTGAGATCGAAAGGTCGAACGTGAATCATATAGTAGATATGATCAACATAGAGATGTTCACCATTGAAAACTACTCCATCTCACATGATGAGCGAACATGGTTTAGTTGATATGGATCACGTGATCATTTAGATGACTCGAGGGATGTCTATCTAAGTGGGAGTTCTTAAGTAATATGATTAATTGAACTTTGATTTATCATGAACTTAGTCCTAATAGTATTTGCTTATCTATGTTGTAGATCAATAGCATGCGGTGTAGCTCCTGGTTTATTTTTTGATATGTTCCTAGAAAAAAATAAGTTGAAATATAATAGTAGCAATGATGCGGACTGGGTCCGTGATCTGAGGACTATCCTCATTGCTGCACAGAAGAATTATGTCCTTAATGCACCGCTAGGTGACGGACCTATTGCAGGAGCAGATGCAGACATTATGAACGTTTGGAAAACTCGGTATGATGACTACTTGATAGTTTAGTGCGCCATGCTTTACGCCTTAGAACCGGGACTTCAAAAAATTTCTGAACGCAACGAAGCATATAAGATGTTCCAAGAGATGAGATTGGTATTTCAGACTCATGCCCGAGTAGAGAGGTATGAGACCTCTGACAAGTACTTTGCCTACAAGATGGAGGAGAATGGCTCAGCCAGTGAGCATGTACTCAGAATGTCTGGGTAGTACAATCACTTGAATCAAGCGAGAGTTAATCTTCCAGATAAGATAGTGATTGACAGAGTTCTCTAGTCACTATCACCAAGTTACTAGAACTTCATGATGAACTATAATATGCAAGGGGATGACGAAAAAGATTCCCGAGCTCTTCGCGATGCTGAAATCAGCGAAGGTAGAAATAAATAAAGAGCATCAAGTGTTGATGGTTCACAAGACCACTAGTTTCAAGTAAAAGGGCAAGGGAAAGAAAAGGGAACTTCAAGAAGAATGGCAAGCAATTTGCCACTCCCATGAAGAAGCCCAATGCTAGACCCAAGCCTGAAACTGAGTGCTTATACTGCAAAGGAAATGGTCACTGGACGTGGAACTGCCCCAATATTTGGCGGTTAAGAAGGATGGCAAAGTGAACAAAGGTATATTTGATATACAGATTATTGATGTGTACTTTACTAGTGTTCATAGTAACCCCTAGGTATTTGATACTGGTTCAGTTGCTATGGTTAGTAACTCGAAATAGGAGTTACAAAATGAACAGAGACTAGTTGAGGGCAAAGTGATGATGTGTGTTGGAAGATATTCCAAGGTTGATAAGATCACCATCGCATACTCCCTCTACCTTCGCGATTAGTGTTGGACCTAAGTAAATGTTATTTGGTGTTTGCGTTGAGCATGAATATGATTGTATCATGTTTATTGCAATACGGTTATTCATTTAAGTCAGAGTTGTTTTGTTTACATGAATAATACCTTCTATGGTCATAAACCCAATGTAAATAGTTTATTGAATCTCGATCGTAGTGATACACATATTCATAATGTTGAAGCCAAAAGATGCAAAGTTAATAATGATAGTGCAACTTATTTGTGGCACTGTCGTTTAGGTCATATTGGTGTAAAGCGCATGAATAAACTCCATGCTGATGGGCTTTTGGAATCACTTGATTATGAATCACTTGATGCTTGCGGACCATGCCGCATGGGCAAGATGACTAAGACTCCATTCTCTGGAACAATGGAGCGAGCAACTGACTTGTTGGAAATAATACATACTGATGTATGCGGTCCAATGAGTGTTGAGGCTCGCGGCGGGTATCATTATTTTCTGACCTTCACAGATGATTTGAGCAGATATGGTTATATCTACTTAATGAAACATAAGTCTAAAACATTTGAAAAGTCCAAAGAATTTCAGAGCGAAGTGGAAAATCATCGTAACAAGAAAATAAAGTTTCTATGATCTGATCGTGGAGGCGAATATTTGAGTTACGAGTTTGGTCTTCATTTGAAACAATGTGGAATATTTTGGCAACTCACGCCACCTGGAACACCACAGCGTAATGGTGTGTCCGAACGTCGTAACTGTACTTTATTAGATATAGTGCGATCTATGATGTCTGTTACCGATTTACCACTATCATTTTGGGGGTTATGCATTAGAGACAACTGCATTCACGTTAAATAGGGCACCATCTAAATCTGTTGAGATGACACCATATGAACTATGGTTTGGCAAGAAACCAAAGCTTTGTTTCTTAAAGTTTGGGGTTGCGATGCTTATGTGAAAAAGCTTCAACCTGATAAGCTCTAACCCAAATCGGAGAAATGTGTCTTCATAGGATACCCAAAAGAAACTGTTGGGTACACCTTCTATCACAGATCCGAAGGCAAGATATTTGTTGCTAAGAATGGATGCTTTCTAGAGAAGTAGTTTCTCTCGAAAGAAGTGAGTGGGAGGAAAGTAGAACTTGATGAGGTAATTGTACCTTCTCCCGAATTGGAAAGTAGTTCATCACAGAAATCAGTTCCAGTGATTCCTACACCAATTTGTGAGGAAGCTAATGATAATGATCATGGAACTTCAGATCAACTTACTACCGAACCTCGTAGGTCAACCAGAGTACGGTCCGCACCAGAGTGGTATGGTAATCCTATTTTGGAAGTCGTGTTGCTATACCATGACGAACCTACGAACTATGAGGAAGCGATGATGAACCCAGATTCCGCGAAATGGCTTGAGGCCTTGAAATCTGAGATGGGATCCATGTATGAGAACAAAGTATGGACTTTGATTGACTTGCCCAATGATCGGCGAGCCATTGAGAATAAATGGATTTTCAAGAGGAAGACGGACGCTGATAGTAGTGTTACTATCTACAAAGCTTGAATTGTCGCAAAAAGGTTTTTGACAAGTTCAAGGTGTTGACTATGATAAGATTTTCTCACTCGTAGCGATGCTTAAGTCTGTCTGAATCATGTTAGCAATTGCTACAGTTTATGAAATCTGGCAAAAGGATGTCAAAACTACATTCCTTAATGGATTTCTTAAAGAAGAGTTGTATATGATGCAACAAGAAGGTTTTGTCAATCCTAAAGGTGCTAACAAAGTGTGCAAGCTCCAGCGATCCATCTATGGACTGGTGCAAGCATCTCGGAGTTGGAATATACACTTTGATAAAGTGATCAAAGCATATGGTTTTATACAGACTTTTGGTGAAGCCTGTATTTACAAGAAAGTGAGTGGGAGCACTACAGCCTTTCTGATAAGTATATATGAATGACATATTGTTGATCAGAAATGTTGTAGAATTTTCTGGAAAGCGTAAAGGAGTGTTTGAAATGAGTTTTTCAACGAAAGACCTCAGTGAAGCTACTTACATATTGGGCATCAAGATCTATAAAGATAGATCAAGACACTTGATAAGACTTTCAGTGAGTACATACCTTAATAAGATTTTGAAGGAGTTCAAAATGGATATATTGGAAGAAGATTATTGAATCTAGTAAACCCTTTGGGTATTAGTCACATGGAGATGTGAACTAGTCACATAAAGATGTGAACTATTGGTGTTAAATCACATGACGATGTGAACTAGATTATTGACTCTAGTGCAAGTGGGAGACTGAAGGAAATATGCCCTAGAGACAATAATAAAGTTGTTATTTATATTTCCTAATATCCTGATAAATGTTTATTATTCATGCTAGAATTGTATTAACCGGAAACTTAGTACATGTGTGAATACATGGACAAACATAATGTCCCTAGTATACCTCTACTTGACTAGCTCGTTAATCAAAGATGTTTAAGTTTCCTAACCATAGACATGTGTTGTCATTTGATAAAAGGGATCACATCATTATAGAATGATGTGATGGACAAGACCCATCCGTTAGCTTAGCATAATGACCGTTTAGTTTTATTGCTATTGCTTTCTTCATGACTTATACATGTTCAACTGACTATGAGATTATGCAACTCCCGAATACCGAAGGAACACCTTGTGTGCTATCAAACGTCACAACATAACTGGGTGATTATAAAGATGCTCTACAGGTGTCTCTGATGGTGTTTGTTGAGTTGGCATAGATCGAGATTAGGATTTGTCACTCCGAGTATCGGAGAGGTATCTCTGGGCCCTCTCGGTAATGCACATCACTATGAGCCTTGCAAGCAATGTGACTAATGAGTTAGTTATGGGATGATGCATTACAGAGCATGTAAAGAGACTTGCCGGTGACGAGATTAAAGTAGGTATGATGATACCGATGATCGAATCTCGGGCAAGTAACATTCCGATGACAAAGGGAACAACATATGTTGTTATGCGGTTTGACCGATAAAGATCTTTGTAGAGTACGTAGGAGCCAATATGAGCATACAGGTTCCGCTATTGGTTATTGATCGGAGATATGTCTTGGTCATGTCTACATAGTTCTCTAACCCATAGGGTCCGCACTCTTAATGTTCGATGACGATTTGTATTATTAGTTTCGTGTTTTGATGAAACGAAGTTTGTTCGGAGTCCCTGATGAGATCACGGACATGACGAGGAGTCTCGAAATGGCCGAGACATAAAGATTGATATATTGGAAGGTTACGTTTGGACACCGAAATGGTTTCGAATAGGTTCGGGCATTTTCCGGAGTACCGGGGGGTTACCGGACCCCCTGGGGTTACCGGAACCCCCCGGGGGGTTAATGGGCCTTCATGGGCCCTACTGGAAGAGAGGAGGCGGCGGCCAGGTGGAGGCGCATGCCCCCAAGCCCAATCCGAATTGGGTTAGGGTTTGGGGGGGGCCTTTCCTTCTCTCCTTGTCCTCTTTCCCCCTTCTCCTTGTAGGAATAGGAAAGGGGAGGCGAATCCTACTTGGACCAGGATTCCAAGTAGGACTCCCCCCTTGGCGTGCCACACCTTGGTCGGCCTCCTCCTCCCCCCTTTATATACATGGGGAGGGGGCACCCCAAAGACACACAAGTCTTCTTTTAGCCGTGTGCGGTGCCCCCCTCCATAGTTACACACCTCGGTCATATCGTTCTAGTGCTTAGGCAAAGCCCCGCGTCAGTAACTTCATCATCATCGTCGCCATGCCGTCGTGCTAACGGAACTTTCCCTCGTCCTCAATTGGATCAAGAGATCGAGGGACGTCACCGAGCTAAACGTGTGGTGAACGCGGAGGTGCCGTACGTTCGGTGCTTGGATCGGTTGGATCGCGAAGACGTTTGACTACATCAACCGCGTTACTAAACGCTTACGCTTTCAGTCTACAAGGGTATGTAGACATACTCTCCCCTCTCATTTCTATGCATCTCCTAGATAGATCTTGCGTGATCGTAGGTAAATTTTTTGAAATACTGCGTTCCCCAACACAAGTCACCCCCTGGCATGCCCTGGTGGGTAGGGGTCGATGATGGCCGAGGCGAGGTCAACCAGGGAATTCAGTTTGTTTTTGTCGCTGCCCTAGACCTTGTAGTGGTGTTGGATGTTGACAAGATTCAAGCATATCAAGCCCAAAACCTTGAGCACTTTTAGATCATTGGTGGTGTCTACCGTAGCGAAACCGTAGTCGGAGCTGTTGATAAAGCTGAAAAAACGCCCGCAAGGCCTTGCGGCTAGATGGTAGTGGTAGATGAGGAAGTCATGTCGTGCGCACAACTGGGCGACGACAACCTTCTGATCGTGCCCGGCACGACCGATGGTGTACTCGAGGTCGAAGCCGACCACTTGGTACTTGTCCTCGGCAAGGAACTGTTCCATAGTTTGAATGGAGCTCTCCACCGAAACTGAATTGTTCGTGTACACCACCGAAAGGGCCTTACCCTCACGTGGGTGTCCACTACGTGATGCATGGTGAATTGCCCGCCATTGCTGGGAGCACCATTGGAGCCACAGGGATCACCATTGGAACCGCTGGATGTCCTCTCTGTATGTGTCGTCGTGGGTGTGCTTATTGTGTCGTGTGACGCGAGAGATGAAGGTAAATGGCCACAGGAATAAATGGGGGCCGGGCAGCCAGGATTCTTTGGCCACCGGTACCCGGAGCATCTCCGGCGGCACCCTCGTGAGGATGATCTGCAATGCACAGCGATCGTCGTGTTCATCATCGCCGCCATTAGTCACCACGGACCAGACGCCGACGACTTGAAGCTTCACCTGCTTCAGCAGTGGCCACTCCATGTAGTTGGTGTGAGTGACAGGACCATTGTTGACGATGAGGTTTCGCTCTCTCACACCACCCGCTCGACAATGCGGATCTCGCCGCTCCCTCGGTCCATCAGGCACGCCACGTGCATCGTGAACAGTGGCGTCTTCGGCGGCGAGTTCGACCCGCTGTCGTTCTTCTTCGACTCGTCGTCCGACATGGACTCCATGGATCACACACCACCGGCTTCCAGGGATCAAACACCAAGTCTCTGATACCAATTGTCATTTCCAATCGGACATGAAGAAGAGAGGCAAGGCTCGAGCGAGATGAACAGGAGAGAGAGTGAGGTTTTCTACCGCTCAAACTTCACATTTTTCTGTTATTCCTTTCCTCCCTATATGCGGGATACAACGACCCAGGGATCGAGCTAACGAACTCCCTGTGGACATGCTATGATCCGTGATGGTCGTGCCATCGCACGACCACGAGCCACAACATCAACGTCCACCAGGAAAGAAAATAGGAAAGAACGGGGGAGTAGGCGTACGTGCCGCACTCCACCTTCTACGTGCGTGTGCAGGTCACATCACCCATGCACACACATTATTACAGGAAACAAAAAAATGCAAATAGACTAACTACAGTTATGCATACCACTGAGCTGATGCAAACAGTACATGCTTATGATGAATCAATGAATGCAACAGAAAACACAATTATCAGCAAGCACATTAAGCGACCCAACGAACAGCCACACTACAAATCACAGACACCACCACATCGCTTGCATAGAGGGGAGAACGAAAGGACCTGCTGGCCGCGTCATCATTGTTGGTCGCCTTCCTGGCGACCGGGCTACTCCGAGCGGTGGTGCAGCCTCCCCACCTTCACCCGGCGTTGGCGCCAGCCGATCGATCAGGTCGCCGCCGGTCGCACGCACGGACGGACGGGCACGGGGCAATGGGAACTCTGCGAGCCCAGGGCCTGCACATCAATCAACATGATATGGCTGTGCCGCTGCAGGTAGCAGAGTAAAGAAGAAACATGAATTCCCTATTTGGACGCACATTGCGTCGAACTGTCGATGGATTGCACAGGGGAATATGACCAGCGAGCGATTTTGGGCTGGGTTTTGGGAACTGATGGCCCACAAGTATAGGGGATCAATTTTAGCTCTTTTCTATAAGAAAGAGTGTCGAACCCAACGAGGAGTAGAAGGAAATGACAAGTAGTTTCCGGTAAGGTATTGTCTACAAGTGCTGAAATTGTAAGTAGCGAGTAGTTTGATAGCAAGATAGTTTGTAATGAGCAAGTAACGATAATAGTAACAAAAGTGCAGCAAGGTAGCCCAATCCTTTTGAGGCAAAGGACTTGCCAAAACGGTATCTTATGACAAGCAAAGCGTTCTTGAGGGTACACAAGAATTTCGTCTAGTCACTTTCACCATGTTGGTTTAATTTGTATTCGCTACTTTGATAATTTGATATGTGGGTGGACCGGTGCTTAGGTGTTGTTCGTACTTGAACAAACCTCCTAATTATGATTAACCCTCTTGCAAGCATCCGCAACTACGAGAAAGTATTAAGAATAAATTCTAACCATAGCATTAAACTTTCGGATCCAATTGGTCCCTTACGGAATAGCGCATAAACTGGGGTTTAAGCTTTTGTCACTCTCGCAACCCACCATCTAATTGCTACTCCACAATGCATTCCCTTAGACCCAAATATGGTGAAGTGACATGTAGTCAATGTTCAAATGACACCACTATGGGAATAACAACATACATACCATCAAAATATCGAACACATATCAAGCTCACATGATTACTTGCAACATGATTTCTCCCGTGACCTCAAGAACAAAAGTAATTACTCACAAATGATAAACATGTTCATGATCAGAGGAGTATTAAATAGCATAATGGATCTGAACATATAATCTTCCACCAAATAAACCATATAGTAATCAACTACAAGATGTAATCAACACTACTAGTCACCCACAAGTACCAATCTATAGTTCCCGTAACAAGATTGAACACAAAAGATGAACTAGGGTTTGAGAGGAGATGGTGTTGTTGAAGATGTTGATGGAGATTTCCCTCCCCAAGATGGGAGAGTTGTTGGTGATGATGATGATGATGATTTCCCCCTCCGGGAGGGAAGTACCCCCGGTAGAATCGCTCCGCCGGAGGGCAAAAGTACTCCTGCCCAAGTTCCGCCTCGACGCGACAACGCTTCGTCCTGAAAGTCACACTACAAAAAAGACACATCCGTGACATTATGGGCCGAACGAAATTTTTTTATGTCATACATATGACACCTCTATGACGATAATTGTGACAAAACCCGGTATCATCATAGATGTCGTGGGCTCCTACTTCTATGACAAAAAATCATGACAGAAAATGGGCTTTTCATCATAGGCGGGCCGGAGACGCAGCTGCATGACATTCTTTGGGATGTCCATGATGGAAAAAACCGTGGTAGAAGCGAGGGGGAGGAAAATTTCGGGGAGTTCCCGGTTATGGTGGGAGGTCGGGGGCCGAGCGATGCATGTTTCTCTCGTACACGTACGCGCGTGTGTGCGATGCATTGGCTCTAACTGAACCCGAGCGAGGCGTTGGGCTCTAACTGAACCCGAGCGATTGCACTGCAGGCTACGCGTTACTGAACCGGAGCGATCGATCGATGGCTGTTAATTGAACCCGATCGAGCGATTCCTTTGCTACTGCTGCTAACTAAAGCCGATCAATGCTGCCTCTGGATGAACAGTGAGCATTATGGGGGAGGGGGTGGGGGTGGATGAACAGTTCCCGGTGGGGGTGGATGAACAGGACCCCGTGGTGTTGCCTCTGGATGAACAGGACCCCGATCGATCGAGCCGGTTGGGGCTGGATGAACAGGACCCCGTGGAGGGCTGGATGAACAGGACCACCCCGTGGAGGGTAGGATGAACAGTAGATGGTGGAGGGTAGGATGAACAGTAGCCCGTGGACGGGTGGTTGAACAGGAGCCCATGGAGAGGGCTTGTTGAACAGTAGCCGGTGGAGTAGCGCACTGTGTAGGCTGGATGAACAGGAGCCCGTGGATGAACAGTTGCATGTGGAGGATGGAGGAGGTCGATGGTGGATGAACAGTAGCTCATGGAGGCTGGAGGGGGTCGACGGTGGAGATGAACAGTATCCCGTGGAGTCCCGTTTTGCAGTACGCCACACCCCTCCCGATGAACAGGACCCCCATTTTGACCATAGCGCTCCAACACAAGTCCATTTCCTCCGTTTTGCGGTACGCCACACCCCTCCCGATGAACAGGACCCCCGTTTCGACCGTAGGAGGTCCGTTTCCTCCGTTTTGCGGTATGCTAGACCCCTCCCAATCAACAGGACCCCGTTCCGAACGTAGGAGGTCTGTTTCCTCCGTTGTGCGGTACGCCCGACCTCGTTTCCATCGCCTGTTCCGTCCAAGCCCTCCCGATGAACACGACCACGCATCCATTCCGACCCAGCCGGTTGGCTCCCACACGTTCTATTGCCTCCCGATGAACACGACGCATTCCGTTGCCTCCCCATGAATACGACGCATTCCGTTGCCTCCCCATGAACACGACGCATTCCGATGCCTCCCCATGAACAAGACGACGACGTTGTTTCTTCGTTCCGACCCAGCCATGTACACGAGCCCTCGCTGTACGTATGCGCGAGTAGGCGTTCGAGACCCCGCCCGTATGTACACATACATGGCCGTATTTTCTTTCTTGCACCCTGGCCGCTGTACGTATGTGTACATGCTACATGCGCGCCTCTACTACGACACGTGCGTGCCTCTACTACGACACGTGCGCACCTCTACATCGACCAGTATGTACGTACACGTTCGCGACTAGAATGACAACTCCATGTATGCTTCGACCAGGTGGGTCCCGACTGTCAGGCACTTCCTTGCTTGCGAAGATGTAGCTGGTGGGTCCCAGCAGTCAGGGGGCGAATCATTTTTTTGCCCGGACGCACTTCCTTGCGTGCGAAGATGTAACTGGTGGGTCCTAGCAGTCAGGAAGAAACGTTTTTTTGCGAAATATAGTGGCCCGTCTGATGGGTCCCAGCTGTCAGGTGGAGGAATCATTATTTTCCGCGTAATAAGGAGGCACTTCCTTGCTGCGGCCGTGGACCCAGCTGTCAGCCTCTCCACGTACAGTCCACGTCTGATGGAAGTCGTTCCTTGACCACGTTGACCACGCCGCGCCGAGAGCACCAAGGCGGTGGACGATGGCGAGGCCTAGGAAGGGGACGACACGGAGGCACGGAAGACTCGGCAGTTGTTTCCCACGCGGAGGGGAGTACGACTGTACGAGGGTTTACTGGTTCGTCTGCCATCGCCGGAGATAACAGCAGGTGTGGGTGAGTAGAGGGATGGCTAGGCCAGCGATGGGAGTATGGTCGAGCGATGAAGCCTGCGCGGCAGCACAGTCGGCCGTGAGGAGGAGGTAGCAGGCAGTCCCGCCGGCACTTGTTTGAGCGGCTGGAGCTGAAAGAGCAGAGATTGAAGAAGCACGATGGCCGTTGGATGGACATCCAACAGTCAGTGCTTGTGTGTCAACCTTTTTTTAGGAAAGCCTCAAATCTGTGGAAAACAGCATACAACCCATCTGCCATTATTTCTAATAATTTACAGCCCATTTACTAATTCTTAAGGTCTTTTGGAGCCCATATTCTTTTTGTTAGCATTACAGCCCATATTGTGGCAACAGTTAAAAAATTATACAAAATTTTGCATATTTTGGTGCGGTCCGAACTATTTTTAATCCCGAAATTTCGACTCACATTCAAACTGATTTTAAAAATAAATGTATATCAATATAAAATCCAGCAAATTCTCCACACATAAAATTAATGTAATTTAAAATCTTGAAATGAAAAAAAGATATTTGAAACTAATTGCCGGTTTGATGTGTTTTAAAAATGTACAACCCATTTCTCATTACTGATGGGCCATTTTCTCGGCCAGCCGAATGAAAGCTCTCCTCGTCTTGAAAGATTTGCAGTCCAACAGGCCTGACAAAGCGACTTACTTGGCAAATCACAAAAAACTGGGCAATGGCCATGGACCCAGCTGTCAGCCTCTCCACGTACAGTACTCTCCCGATGGAAGTCGTTCCTTGACCACGCTGTGCGGAGAGCACCATTGCGGTGGACGACGGCGAGGCCTAGGAAGAGGACGACGCGGCAGCGGAAGCCCGCGCAGAGAGGACTATGAGGGATCACTGGTTTGGCTACGGTGTGAGGCTGCCGTCGCCGTAGGGCCTGGCCAGCGGTGGGAATAGTAGGGGCGGTGAGGCCTCTGCGGCAGCACAGCCGGCCACGCGAGGCAGGAGCATGCGGCACAACCGGCGTTGCTTTGGGCGGCTGGAGCAAGAAGACTAAAGGTTGAAGAAGCACTACGGCCGTTGGATGGACATCGTACGGTCACTGGAGCTAGAATCGTCCATATTGACTAAGTTGACAAAGCCCTTCGTCCCCGTCAACTTAGTAGGCCCACAAGTCAGCCTCCCAGCAAGGTGGGTCCCAGCTAGCTGGGGGAGTATTCATTTTTTTATGCGTAATAAGGAGGCACTTTCGGTGGGTCCGAGCTGACAGCGGGGGGGGGGGGGACGTTTTTTTTCGAGAAATACGGTGGCCCGTCCGATGGGTCCCAGCAGTCAGGGGGAAAAGATTTTTTTCACAAAATACTGGTGGCCCGTCCGGTGGGTCCCCGCTGTCAGGTGGAGGAATAATTATTTTGCACGTAATAAGGAGGCACTTCCTTGCTGCGGCCGTGGACCCAGCTATCAGCCTCTCCATGTACAGTCCACGTCCGATGGAAGCCATTCCTTGACCATGTTGACCACGCCGCGCCAAGAGCACCAGGGCAGTGGACGATTGCGAGGCCTAAGAAGGGGACGATGCGGAGCCGGGGAAGACGCGACAGTGGATGCCCATGCGTAGAGGAGTACGAGGGTTCACTGGTTCGCTGCGGTGTGAGGCTGCTGTCGCCGCAGAATAACAGGGGGTGTGGGTGAGTAGAGGGATGGCCTGGCTAACGGTGGGAGTAGTAGGGGGCGGTGAGGCCTCCGCCGCATCGCAGCCGGCCACGGGAGGCAGGAGCACGAGGCACGACCGGCGCTGGTTTGGGCGGCTGGAGCAAGAAGCCCAGAGGTTGAAGAAGCACTACGACCATTGGATGGACATCGTACGGTCACTGGAGCTAGAATCGTGCATATTGACTAAGTTGACAAAGCCCTCCGTCCCCGTCAACTTAGTAGGCCCACAAGTCAGCCTGCCACTAAGGTGGGTCCTAGCTAACAGGAGGGTATTCATTTTTTTTGTGCGTAATAAGGAGGCACTTCCGGTGGGTCCGAGCTGACAGCAGGGGGAACATTTTTTTTCGCGAAATACGGTGGCCCATCGGGTGGGTCCCAGCAGTCAGGGGCAAATGTTTTTTTTGTGGTATACTGGTGGGTGTCCGGTGGGTCCCTGCTGTGAGGTGGAGGAATAATTATTTTCCGCGTAATAAGGAGGCACTTCCTTGCAGCTGCCGTGGACCCAACTGTCAGCCTCTCCACGTATAGTATTCTTCCGAAGGAATTCGGTCCTTGACCACATTGACCACGCCGCGCCGACAGCACCACGGCGGTGGACGATGGCGAGGCCTAGGAAGGGGACGACGCGGAGCCGGGGAAGACGCAACAGTGGATGCCCACGCAGAGAGGAGTACGAGGGTTCACTTGTTCGGCTGCGCTGTCGTCGCCCTAGAATAACAGGGGGTGCGGGGGAGTGGAGTGGAGGGATGGCCTAGCCAGCGGTAGCAGTAGTATGGGGGCGATGAGGCCTCCGCGGAAGCACAGCTGGCCACGGGAGGCAGGAGGAGGCGGCACGACCGGCGCTGCTTTGGGCGGCTGGAGCAGGAAGACCAGAGGTTGAAGAAGCACTACGGCCGTTGGATGGACATCGTATGGCCAGTCGAGCTAGAATCGTGCATATTGACTAAGTTGACAAAGCCCTTCATCCCCGTCAACTTAGTAGGCCCATTATACTGGGTCCCAACTAGCAGAGGGAGTATTCATTTTTTGTGCGTAATAAGGAGACACTTCCTTGCGTGCGAAGATATAGCTGGTGGGTCTGAGCTGTCAGCGGCGGTGACGTTTTTTTCGTGAAATACAGAGGCCGTTTCCGTGGGTCCCAGATGTCAGGTGGAGGAAATCATTATTTTGCGCGTAATAAGGAGGCATTTCCTTGCGTGCGGCCATGGACCCAGCTGTCAGCCTCTCCACGTACAGTCCACTTCAGATGCATGTCGGTCATTGACCACGCTGACCACACCACGCCGAGAGCACCAGGGCAGTGGACGACGGCGAGGCCTAGGAAGGGAACAACATGGAGGCAGGGAAGACTTGGCCGTTGTTTTTGTTTCCCACGCGGAGGGGAGTATGACTGTACGAGGGTTTACTGGTTCGTCTGTCATCGCCGGAGAATAACAGTAGGTGTGGGTGAGTAGAGGGATGGCTAGGCCAGCGGTGGGAGTACGGTGAGGCGGTGAGGCCTACGCAGCAGCACAGCCGGCCGCGGGGAGGAGGGAGTAGGCAGTCCTGCCGGCGCTTGTTTGAGTGGCTGGAGCAGGAAGAGCAGAGATTGAAGAAGCACGGAGGCCGTTGGATGGACATCCAACAGTATAAAGGCCATCTGTGGAAAGCCTCAAATCTGTGGAAAACAGCATACAACCCATCTGCCATTATTTCAAATAATTTACAGCCCATTTACTAATTCTTATGGGTTTTTTTGGAGCCCATATTCTTTATGTTAGCATTACAGCCCATATTGTGGCCACGGTTAAAAAATTATATGAAATTTTGCATATGTCGGTGCGGTCTGAACTGTTTTTAGTCCCGAAATTTCGAGTCACATTCAGACTGATTTTAAAAATAAATGTATATCAATATAAAATCCAATAAATTGTCCATGCATAAAATTCAATGCAATTTAAAATCTCGAAATGAAAAAAAGATATTTGAAAATAATTGCCGGTTTGATGTGTTTTAAAAATGTACAGCCCATTTCTCATTACTGATAGGCCATTTTCTCGGCGAGCCGAATGAAGCTCTCCTCGTCTTGAAAGATTTGCAGCCCAGTAGGCCTGATAAAGCGACTTACTTGACAGATCACAAAAGAACCGGGCTAGCCATTTTTAGAAAGAAAAAAAACTACTGGGCTGGTCTGTGGTAAACATAAAAGAAAAGGCTGTCTAGACAGGCCAGAGTGTCCCGCACAGCCCAGTTGACACCCTGCTTCCGTCTCAAAAACAAATTAGATAAATGCCACTCCAATTATGGCGATTCATAAAAATGCCACTGCAATTTCCAAACTTTGAAAAATGCCACTGCAATTTTTGCAAACTTTGAAAAACGCCACTGCATTTTGCAAACTTTAAAAAATGCCACTCCAGACTTCGAAAAATGCCACTAGAAATGGAATGAAATGGCATTTTTCAAAGTTTGGAAATTGCAGTGGCATTTCTCGGATACACCAGATTTGGAGTGGCATTTATCAAATTAAGCCAAAACAAAAATAACTGGGCGAGCTGCTGGGTCCCTGGTGTGAGCCGCTCGTTGTGCAATTCTCTCCTTTTTGACTACGTTGACAATGGCATGGGACCCAGATGTCAGAAATCCACTAGGAGGAGCCATTTTTTATTGGCTTGAAATAAGGAGGCACTTGCTTGCGTACTGCCATGACCTTGGCGGGTCCCAGCTGTCATCCTCTCCATGTACAATACCAGTTAGTCGTGCTTCAAAACTAATCGGCACGCCATTAAAAAAATAAAGGTCGATAACTAATGCGGCACCTCGGGCCAACGCGGCCAGATCGAATTTTGCACGAGAAATTACACACCATGTTTCATTGACATGTGGTCCCATTCCAACATATCATTGAGACGACGGTGAGTAGTAGGAGTATTTCCGAATGGACGTGTAGGCCGGGGCGCCTCTTCGTGAACCGTGGCAAACTCGCAACCGTCCACCGACTCTTCACCTTTCCCTCTCAATTTGGAACTGCTGTCGCACGCTCTTCCTCTCCCTCCTCCATTTTCCTTCAGCCCTTCACCCTTTCTTCTGCCATTCTTCGATCATCTTCTCCATGGAGGGAACAGGCTATAAACGACCCCGTTATTCTTGCCCCGATCTGAGAGATGACATGGTGGAGGAACTCATTGATCGGGGCGACGTCATCACCTCGGCTAGCATGGCAGGTTCGTTCAAGCCCATTCTCGACTCAACTAATAACATCATTACAAAGAACCCAAGAGTCAAGGAGCGGTTTGATCTCCCCTATCTTCTTTGTCGTGACCCTGATGACTGGCGCCGGCATGACGGAGGCCTTGCCCTGTGCTAGTTGATGCCGCTTGATAATGATACGTATGATGTTAAGATGCCATCGCTCGAGAGCAAGGCTTGGGCGGGAGCAAATGGAGATTGGGTTGTTTACATTGGGTCCAACCGCGGGTGGGAACTTGTGAATGTGTACACTCGTCACCGGGTTCCACTTCCAAAAATCATAGCACACTGCCCAGAGGTTGAGCACACCGGTAATGTACGCACGTTCAAATACGATCATGGTGACTGTCTTCTACGGAAGATAGCAATTTGTCGAGTTCCCAACCGCTCTTGGAATTGCAACAACTATCAAGTTGTTGCTATCTTCGACAAGCTTGTTGCCGTCCTTCGTGGTTCGACTCGATGGATATTGCTCAAAAATCAGTTTCTGTACACGGATGAGTACTATGATGCAATTCAATACGAGGGCCTTGTGTTTGCTGCCACCACTCGTGGCACTGTTTTTGCATGGCATCCTAGTAGTTTCGGTATGTTTGTCTTCCACCGTAATTATAATTGTTTCATCCACATGCATGCGGGTTAGCAAGTTTCCCTTTACTAATTAACCTTCTTCTTGTGTTTCCAAGGTCCTGTGAACATCCCACCACCTATACTTGAAAAAATTTATAACCAAGGGGGAGATGACGATGGTGACGATCACGAGCATGAGGATGAGCAGCGCCGATATACTCTGTGGCACCTGGAAACTAATTCTGATGGATCACCTCTTGTGTGTGTACAACCCACTGATGATGTTACTGCTAAGGAAGTAGGTGTCTCCCATGGTCGCACTCTCCGGACCTATTTCAACACCCGTTGCATGGTATTCGGGATGGATACTAGTGTGCTAGCGCCAACTCCTTCTCCCTGGCACAGAATTGATAGTCTTGGAGAAAACTCGCTCTTCCTTGGACAAAACTATCCGATGATGGTGAAAGGTGATCCAACTGCTGTTGACACATTTATGAGAAGCAACTGTGTCTATACCTCGGACATTTGGGTGGTTCCCTACCCACGTACTGATATAGTAGGCCGCTTCACCCTGGATGATCGGTCCTGTTGGAAATATGCCCTAGAGGCAATAATAAATTGATTATTATTATATTTACTTGTTCATGATAATCGTTTATTATCCATGCTAGAATTGTATTGATAGGAAACTCAGATACATGTGTGGATAAATAGACAACACCATGTCCCTAGTAAGCCTCTAGTTGACTAGCTCGTTGATCAATAGATGGTCACGGTTTCCTGACCATGGACATTGGATGTCATTGATAACGGGATCACATCATTAGGAGAATGATGTGATGGACAAGACCCAATCCTAAGCCTAGCACAAGATCATGTAGTTCGTATGCTAAAGGTTTTCTAATGTCAAGTATCATTTCCTTAGACCATGAGATTGTGCAACTCCCGGATACCGTAGGAGTGCTTTGGGTGTGCCAAACGTCACAACGTAACTGGGTGGCTATAAAGGTACACTACAGGTATCTCTGAAAGTGTCTGTTGGGTTGGCACGAATCGAGACTGGGATTTGTCACTCCGTGTAAACAGAGAGGTATCTCTGGGCCCACTCGGTAGGACATCATCATAATGTGCACAATGTGATCAAGGAGTTGATCATGGGATGATGTGTTATGAAACGAGTAAAGAGACTTGCCGGTAACGAGATTGAACAAGGTATCGGGATACCGACGATCGAATCTCGGGCCAGTGTCGTACCGATAGACAAAGGGAATTGTATACGGGATTGATTAAGTCCTTGACATCGTGGTTCATCCGATGAGATCATCGTGGAACGTGTGGGAGCCAACATGGGTATCCAGATCCCGCTGTTGGTTATTGACCGGAGAGTCATCTCGGTCATGTCTGCATGGTTCCCGAACCCGTAGGGTCTACACACTTAAGGTTCGGTGACGCTAGGGTTATAGAGATATAAGTATGCGGTAACCCAAAAGTTGTTCGGAGTCCCGGATGAGATCCCGAACATCACGAGGAGTTCCAAAATGGTCCGGAGGTAAAGAATTATATATAGGAAGTGCTATTTCGGCCATCGGGACAAGTTTCGGGGTCACCGGTATTGTACCGGGACCACCGGAAGGGTCCCGGGGGTCCACCGGGTGGGCCACCTGCCCCGGGGGGGCACATGGGCTGTAGGGGGTGCGCCTTGGCCTATATGGGACAAGGGCACCAGCCCCAAGAGGCCCATGCGCCAAGAGAAGAGGGAAAGGAAGAGTCCTAAAGGGGGAAGGCACCTCCGAGGTGCCTTGGGGAGGAGGGACTCCTCCCTGGCCACACCCTTCCTTGGAGGAAGGGCCAAGGCTGCGCCTCCCCCCTCTCCCTTGGCCCTATATATAGTGGGGGGAAGGGAGGGCAGCCCAACCTAAGCCCTGGCGCCTCCCTTTCCCTCCCATGACACATCTCCCTCCTCCCGCAGCACTTGGCGAAGCCCTGTTGGAATCCCGCTACTTCCACCACCACGCCATCGTGCTGCTGGATCTCCATCAACCTCTCCTTCCCCCTTGCTGGATCAAGAAGGAGGAGACGTCGCTGCTCCGTACGTGTGTTGAACGCGGAGGTGCCGTCCGTTCGGCGCTAGGATCATCGGTGATTTGGATCATGACGAGTACGACTCCATCAACCCCGTTCTCTTGAACGCTTCCACGCGCGATCTACAAGGGTATGTAGATCCACTCCTCCCTTGTTGCTAGATGACTCCATAGATAGATCTTGGTGACACGTAGGAAAATTTTGAATTTCTGCTACGTTCCCCAACAGTGGTATCAGAGCCAGGTTTATGCGTAGTTTCTATGCACGAGTAGAACACAAAGTAGTTGTGGGCGTTGATTTTGTTCAATATGCTTACCGTTACTAGTCCAATCTTGATTCGGCACATTGTGGGATGAAGCGGCCCGGACCGACCTTACACGTACTCTTACGTGAGACTGGTTCCACCGACTGACATGCACTAGTTGCATAAGGTGGCTGGCGGGTGTCTGTCTCTCCCACTTTAGTCGGATCGGATTCGATGAAAAGGGTCCTTATGAAGGGTAAATAGCAATTGGCATATCACGTTGTGGTCTTTGCGTAGGTAAGAAACGTTCTTGCTAGAAACCCATAGCAGCCACGTAAAACATGCAAACAACAATTAGAGGACGTCTAACTTGTTTTTGCAGGGTATGCTATGTGATGTGATATGGCCAAAGGATGTGATGAATGATATATGTGATGTATGAGATGATCATGTTCTTGTAATAGGAATCACGACTTGCATGTCGATGAGTATGACAACCGGTAGGAGCCATAGGAGTTGTCTTAATTTATTTATGACCTGCGTGTCAACATAAACGTCATGTAATTACTTTACTTTATTGCTAACCGTTAGCTGTAGAAGTAGAAGTAATAGTTGGCGAGACAACTTCATGAAGACACGATGATGGAGATCATGATGATGGAGATCATGGTGTCATGCCGGTGACGATGATGATCATGGAGCCCCGAAGATGGAGATCAAAAGGAGCAATATGATATTGGCCATATCATGTCACTATTTGATTGCTTGTGATGTTTATCATGTTTATACATCTTATTTTCTTAGAACGACGGTAGTAAATAAGATGATCCCTCATTAAAATTTCAAGAAGGTGTTCCCCCTAACTGTGCACCATTGTGAAAGTTCGTCGTTTCGAAGCACCACGTGATGATCGGGTGTATAGATTCTTACGTTCGAATACAACAGGTGTTGACGAGCCTAGCATGTACAGACATGGCCTCGGAACACAAGCAAAACACTTAGGTTGACTTGACGAGCCTAGCATGTACAGACATGGCCTCGGAACACAAGAGACCGAAAGGTCGAGCATGAGTCGTATAGAAGATACGATCAACATGAAGATGTTCACCGATGTTGACTAGTCCGTCTCACGTGATGATCGGACACGGACTAGTTGACTCGGATCATGTAATCACTTAGATGACTAGAGGGATGTCTATCTGAGTGGGAGTTCATAAGATGAACTTAATTATCCTGAACATAGTCAAAAGGTCTTCGCAAATTATGTCGTAGCTCGCGCTTCAGTTCTACTGTTTAGATATGTTCCTAGAGAAAAATTTAGTTGAAAGTTGATAGTAGCAATTTTGCGGACTAGGTCCGTAAACTGAGGATTGCCCTCATTTGCTTCATAGAAGGCTTATGTCCTTAATGCACCACTCAGTGTGCTGAACCTCGAACGTCGTCTGTGGATGTTGCGAACATCTGACATACACATTTTGATAACTACATGATAGTTCAGTTAAACGGTTTAGAGTTGAGGCACCGAAGACATTTTGAAACGTCGCGAAACATATGAGATGTTTCGAGGGATGAAATTGGGATTTTAGGCTCGTGCCCACGTCAAGAGGTATAAGACCTCTGACGATTTTCTTAGCCTACAAACTAAGGAGAAAAGCTCAATTGTTGAGCTTGTGCTCAGATTGTCTGAGTACAACAATCATTTGAATCGAGTGGGAGTTGATCTTCCAGATGAGATATTGATGTTTCTCCGAAGTCATTACCACCAAGCTGCTAGAGTTTCGTGATGAACTATAATGCATCAGGGACATATATGATAATCCTTGAGATATTCGCGATGTTTGACACCACAAAAGTAGAGATCAAGAAGGAGCATCAATTGTTGATGGTTTGTGAAACCACTAGTTTCAAGATGGGCAAGGGCAAGAAGGGAAACTTCATGAAACGGCAAATTAGCTGCTGCTCTAGTGAAGAAACCCAAGGTTGAGCCCAAACCCGAGACTAAGTGCTTCTGTAATAAGGGGAACAGCCACTGGAGCAGAATTACCCTAGATACTTGGTAGATGAGAAGGCTGGCAAGGTCGATAGAAGTATATTGGATATACATTGTGTTAATGTGTACTTTACTAGTACTCCTAGTAGCACCAGGGTATAAGATATCGGTTCGGTTACTAAGTGTTAGTAACTCGAAATAAAAGCTACGGAATAAACGGAGACTAGCTAAAAGGTGAGATGACGATATGTGTTCGAAGTATTTCCAAGGTTGATCAAATATCGTACGCTCCCTCTACCATCGAGATTGGTGTTTGCGTTGAGCATAGACAAGATTGGATTATGTCTATCGCAATACGGTTATTCATTTAAGGAGAATAATGGTTACTCTGTTTATTTGAATAATACCTTCAATGGTCTTGCACCTAAAATGAATGGTTTATTGAATCTCGATCGTAGTGATACACATGTTCATGCCAAAAGATATAAGATAGTAATGATAGTACCACCTACTTGTGGCACTGCCACGTAAGTCATATCGGTATAAAACGCATGAAGAAGCTCCATGTTGATGGATCTTTGGGCTCACTCGTTTTTGAAAAGTTTGAGACATGCGAACCATGTCTATTGGTGTATATGCATGAATAAACTCCATGCAAATGGACCGTTTGGACTCACTTGATTTTGAATCACTTGAGACATGCAAATCATACCACATGGGCAAGATGACTGAAAGCCTCGTTTTCAGTAAAATGGAACTAGAAAGCAACTTGTTGGAAGTAATACATTTTGATGTGTGCAGTCCAATGAGTGCCGAGGCATGTAGTGGATATCGTTATGTTCTTGCTTCACAGATGATTTGAGTAGATGTTGAGTATATTTACTTGATGAATCATGAGTCTGAATTATTGAAAGGTTCAAGTAATTTCAGGGTGAAGTTGAAAGATCGTCGTGACAAGAGGATAAAATATCTATGATATGATCATAGAGATGAATATCTGAATTATGAGTTTGGCACAGAATTAAGACATTGTGGAAATTGTTTCACAACTAATACAGCCTGGAACACCATAGTGTGATGGTGTGTCCGAACATCATAACTGCACCCTATTGGATATGATGCATACCATGATGTCTCTTATCGAATTACCATGATAGTGTATGGGTTAGGCATTAGAGACAACCACATTCACTTTAAATAGGGCACCACGTCATTCCGATGAGATGACACCGTATGAACTATGGTTTAGAGAAACCTAAGCTGTCATTTCTTAAAAGTTTGGGGCTGCGACGCTTATGTGAAAAAGTTTCAGGCTGATAAGCTCGAACCCAAAGAGGATAAATGCATCTTCATAGGACACCCAAAACAGTTGGGTATACCTCCTGTCTCAGATCCGAAAGCAATAAGGGATTGTTTCTAGAATCGGGTCCTTTCTCGAGGAAAAGTTTCTCTCGAAAGAATTGAGTGGGAGGATGGTGGAGACTTGATGAGGTTATTGAACCGTCTCTTCAACTAGTGTGTGGCAGGGCATAGGAAGTTGTTCCTGTGGCACCTACACCAATTGAAGTGGAAGCTTATGATAGTGATCATGAAACTTCAGATCAAGTCACTACCAAACCTCGTGGGAGGACAAGGATGCGTACTACTTCAGAGTGGTACGTAATCCTGTCTTGGAAGTCATGTTGCTAGACAACAATGAACCTACGAGCTATGGAGAAGCGATGGTGGGCCTGGATTCCAAAATGGCTCAAAGGCCATATAATCCGAGAGAGGATCCATGTATGAAAACAAAGTGTAGACTTTGGAAGAGCTACTTGATGGTCGTAAGGCTGTTAGGTACATATGGATTTTTAAAAGGAAGACGGACAATGATGGTAAATGTCACCATTAAGAAAGCTCGACTTGTCATTAAGATGTTTCCCGACAAGTTCAAGGAGTTGACTACGATGAGACTTTCTCACACGTAGCGATGCTAAAAGTCTGTTTGAATTATATTAGCGATTACTGCATTATTTATGAAATCTTGCAGATAGGATGTCAAAACAAGTTTTCTTACCAAGTTTTCGTAAGAAAAGTTGTATGTGATACAATAGAAGGTTTTGTCAATCCTGAAAGATGCTAACAAGTATGCAAAGCTCCAGCAATCCTTCTAAGGACTGGAGTAAGCATCTCGGAGTTGGAATGTATGCTTTGATGAGATGATCAAAGATTTTGGTGTATACAAAGTTTATGAGAAACTTGTATTTCCAAAGAAGTGAGTGGGAGCACTATAGAATTTCTGATGAGTATATGTTGTTGACATATTGTGGATCAGAAATGACGTAGAATTTCTGGAAAGCATATAGGGTTATTTGGAAAGTGTTTTTCAATGGAAAGCCTGGATTAAGCCACTTGGACATTGAGCATCAAGATCTATAAGGATAGATCAAAACGCTTAATGGTACTTTCAAATGAGCACATACCTTGACATGATCTTGAAGGTGTTCAAGATGGATCAATCAAAGAAGGAGTTCTTGCCTGAGTTGTAAGGTATGAAGTTAAGACTTAAAGCTCGACCACAGCAGAATAGAGAGAAAGGACGAAGGTCGTCCGCTATGCTTAAGACGTAGGCTCTACAGTATGCTATGATGTGTACCGCACCTGAAATGTGCCTTGCCATGAGTCAGTCAAGGGGTACAAGAGTGATCCAAGAATGGATCACAAGACAGCGGTCAAAGTTATCCTTAGTAACTAGTGGACTAAGGAATTTTCTCGATTATGGAGGTGGTAAAAGAGTTCGTCGTAAAAGGTTACGCCGATGCAAACTTTGACACTAATCCAGATTATTCTGAGTAGTAAACTGGATTCATATAGTAGAACAGTTATTTGGAATAGCTTCAAATGTAGCATAGTAGTTGCATCTACAAGATGACATAGAAATTTGCGAAGTACATACGGATCTGAAAGATTCAAACCCGTTGACTATAACATCTCTCACAAGCATAACATGTTCAAACCCAGAACTCATCGAGTGTTAATCACATGGTAATGTGAACTAGATTATTGACTCTAGTAAACTATTTGGGTGTTAGTCACATGGGGATGTGACCTTGAGTGTTAGTCACATAGTGATGTGAACTGGATTATTGACTCTAGTGCAAGTGGGAGACTATTGGAAATATGCCCTAGAGGCAATAATAAATTGATTATCATTATATTTTCTTGTTCATGATAATCGTTTATTATCCATGCTAGATTTGTATTGATAGGAAACTCAGATACATGTGTGGATACATAGACAACACCATGTCCCTAGTAAGCCTCTAGTTGACTAGCTCGTTGATCAATAGATGGTCACGGTTTCCTGACCATGGACATTGGATGTCATTGATAACGGGATCACATCATTAGGAGAATGATGTGATGGACAAGACCCAATCCTAAGCCTAGCACAAGATCATGTAGTTCGTATGCTAAAGCTTTTCTAATGTCAAGTATCATTTCCTTAGACCATGAGATTGTGCAACTCCCGGATACCGTAGGAGTGCTTTGGGTGTGCCAAACGTCACAAGTAACTGGGTGGCTATAAAGGTACACTACAGGTATCTCCGAAAGTGTCTGTTGGGTTGGCACGAATCGAGACTGGGATTTGTCACTCCGTGTAAATGGAGAGGTATCTCTGGGCCCACTCGGTAGGACATCATCATAATGTGCACAATGTGATCAAGGAGTTGATCACGGGATGATGTGTTACGATACGAGTAAAGAGACTTGCCGGTAACGAGATTGAACAAGGTATCGGGATACCGACGATCGAATCTCGGGCAAGTGTCGTACCGATAGACAAAGGGAATTGTATACGGGATTGATTAAGTCCTTGACATCGTGGTTCATCCGATGAGATCATCGTGGAACGTGTGGGAGCCAACATGGGTATCCAGATCCCGTTGTTGGTTATTGACCGAAGAGTCATCTCGGTCATGTCTGCATGGTTCCCAAACCCGTAGGGTCTACACACTTAAGGTTCGGTGACGCTAGGGTTATAGAGATATAAGTATGCGGTAACCTGAAAGTTGTTCGGAGTCCCGGATGAGATCCCGGATGTCACGAGGAGTTCTAGAATGGTCCGGAGGTAAAGAATTATATATAGGAAGTGCTATTTCGGCCATCGGGACAAGTTTCATGGTCACCGGTATTGTACCGGGACCACCGGAAGGGTCCCGGGGGTCCACCGGGTGGGCCACCTGCCCCGGGGGGCCACATGGGTTGTAGGGGGTGCGCCTTGGCCTATATGGGCCAAGGGCACCAGCCCCAAGAGTCCCATGAGCCAAGAGAAGAGGGAAAGGAAGAGTCCTAAAGGGGGAAGGCACCTCCGAGGTGCCTTGAGGAGGAGGGACTCCTCCTTGGCCGCACCCTTCCTTGGAGGAAGGGCCAAGGCTGCGCCTCCCCCCTCTCCCTTGGCCCTATATATAGTGGGGGGAAGGGAGGGCAGCCCAACCTAAGCCCTGGCGCCTCCCTTTCCCTCCCATGACACATCTCCCTCCTCCCGCAGCGCTTGGCGAAGCCCTGTTGGAATCCCGCTACTTCCACCACCACGCCATCGTGCTGCTGGATCTCCATCAACCTCTCCTTCCCCCTTGCTGGATCAAGAAGGAGGAGATGTCGCTGCTCCGTACGTGTGTTGAATGCGGAGGTGCCGTCCGTTCGGTGCTAGGATCATCGGTGATTTGGATCACAATGAGTACGACTCCATCAACCCCGTTCTCTTGAACGCTTCCGCGCGCGATCTACAAGGGTATGTAGATCCACTCCTCCCTCGTTGCTAGATGACTCCATAGATAGATCTTGGTGACACGTAGGAAAATTTTGAATTTCTGCTACGTTCCCCAACAGGTCCTGCGTTGGTCTCCAGATCGACAACAAATGGCCCGTCCCAGAGAATCACTTGTGGTTCAAAGCAAGCGTTTCCAACGCCGCGGAATGGTTGAGTTGAAGTTCATTTCATGGCTTGTTATTTGTTGTGTGGTGAAAACTTTAGTATTTATAATGTATCCTCGTTGTCGATGTGGGTTGATGACCTGTTGTATGTAATAAAATGATATGCCTGTGATAAACTTACTAAATTTATGAATGGCTTTCGAGTCACTTCTCTAAATTTGTACTAGCTTCACATGCTTCGTGCGTCGGGCGGGTGGTTTTACTATAGCCATATGTTAATGTGTTCGTTGTATGTAACCAGCACCTTGAATCCTCGATACTAGTATACTATATACTAGTAGGAGTAAGTAGTAGGAGCAGTAGGGTGGCATGGGCCAGAACAAGCATTCACGTCCAGGAGTACGGCACACGGCACCACCACGACATCCATCTGACACCATATTATTTCTTGGAGTCCGTGCTAGAGCAATCTCTTAACCTCGTCGTTTCTCTAACTTCAGCCATCGCACGGTGAGCGAGGTGGGGGTTTGCCGATAGTCGGTTTCCTTAACTGCGGTCCCACTTGTAAGGCCAACTCCAACGCACGACCCCAAACGGACCTCCATTTTGCACGAACTCCAATGATAATTTTTACTAGAAAAGCAAGACCAAAGAAAACAAGAACCACAAGAATACATTTTACTACTCCTGTAAGTTGGATTAGTGCCTTCTCGATGCATTCATTGTTGATCTGCGGAGGCTCGATCTTGCGTGCTTCTTTCTTCTTCGAGTGTAAAGAAGTAGACGTTGCTTCCTCGCATCTAGTCTCATGTCTAGCCTCTATTCTAGTAGGAGTATCAACAAGTGCACTAATCTCATCCGATTGCAGAACCGAAGATTTGGTCGGGTTCTTCCTCCTTTTGCCGACACGTGGGACATCCAGCATCCAGGTCGTGTCATGAAATAAAATAGAGTGGTAGTTCAAGCCACGAGATGTGCATCTTGGGTTAAACTGTAAATAGAATCTTACTACTCTTGAGTAACTCCAAAAGCGACCACCAAAGATCTTTATTGGATTTGTTTTTCATCACCAGCACGTCGAGGTGAAAGATGTGAAGGTTCAGTGGGTCCTCTTGCATTTTCACTGACATGTGGGGCCGCATGTGAGCAAACAGACGATGGGCTCCGTGCGTCTGCTGGCTGGCTGAGAAGAGAGATAGAGGAGGGCTGAGCACGGACTTCAGGAAATTTGTTCCACATACCTCAATATGGCCCTGTTTGGATCATGGGGTTAGAGCTAGTTTGGGTTAGTTGAAGGCTCAAATAACCCAAAAGTATCCAAACAGGGAGGGTTAGAATGGGTTAGTTTCATCTAACCCAACTATCCTGGTGGAGAGGTGTTTATTTGGGTTAGAGTGGGTTAGAAAATAACTCTAACTCTAACTGTGTTAGAGTATCCAAACAGGGCCATAGGCTCGATATAGTGGGGTGGCATGGGCCATAACTCAGTAGCATTCACGTCTAGCAGTACGGCACACGCCACCCACACGAGTCCCATCTGACACCAACTTTCTTGGAGTCCATGCTACAGCCATCTCTTCTCCCTCCTGTTTTCTCAGCCATCCGACAAGATAATTACTGTAGTATCATATACTACTACCTGGATTTGACAGAAAGATAAAAATACATACAGATCCATCAACATTCAACGACATCCTCACGCCCTAGTGCACCAGGTCACCAACCAATGTGTGAGGAGCAGCGGCGTTGGCGGCGAGCTCAACGTGCTTCTGAACAGTGCCGTCCAAGGTTGCCCTGCGCTCCAAGAAGGTCAGCGTCCTATCGTCCTCCTCTTGCATGTAGTAGTCCTTGTGGACGATTTGCGCGTAGACGTGGGTGATTATGTCGACAGTGTCTTGCTATGCCAGGCACTACGCGGAGAGCGCGACCTCGAGGTGGACATTCTCCGGCGCGACGGCGGGCAGACGCAGGGCCACCAGTGCGTCGAAGAGGTTGTTACCATAGTGGCCATTGAGGGTGGCGGGCATCGCAGAGCCTGGGCGCGTCGGCTGGAGGCTTACGTCAAAGTCATCCACAAGCTTCTTGACGACGGTGAACTTGTCGAAGAAACCGATGAGGACCTCGTCGAACAAGGAGACGAAGCTGTCGTCCAAGCGGCCCCTCGCCCTGGCGGCCTCAAGCAATACTACCTGGAGACGTTCCTCGGTGCCGGTGGACGTGGTAGTACTCCTAAATCCAGACGGTGGTGCTATTAGTACTAGTAGTAGTACTACCAATGTAGTAGTAGGAGTACTAGCACTGTACTACCCGTTGGTCAAATTATTACGTGCTGCTCCTCACAGTGAAGTGACAAGACCCTGCGCCGGAGATGACACCTGAGTATAGGCGCCGTGTTCGGCATACCATAGTCAGCCTCACCGTCTGCAGTCACTATCATCATGGCTGTAGAGCTAGCCTTCTTACAACTAGCCCTGTTCGACATAATTTCCCGTGCGTAGATGCCCGTGCATTGCACGGAACACCAAGATTGGGGGTGGATGGCTCCGGCAGCGGCCATCGCGCCAGATTTTTCCATGGCCTTCTACTCCTAGATTGTGAGAGACAAGGAGTTGTTTGTAAATAGGGAACAAGTGCGGGCATCTTTTTGCAAAAATGGAGAAGCTTGGTTTGTATGCATCAGATCTAGATCCGACGGCTATTGGTGAAAGATGGGAGGCACAACATCATCACCAACTCAGGACCTGTTTGATTGGCAGGATTTTGAAAATGCGGGTATAGGACACGGCAATATTACAAGTTTCAAACTGATATTACAAATGTTAGGAATAATGCTGCACCTACGAAGAGGGAATTACTAGGAAATTTACGTAAGAACTTTCATTACTTTAGGTGGATGCGGCATTATCGTACAAACTAAAATGCACCGCCCTGACAAGTCACTAATGGGCAAATAAGTTTTCAAGTCTCTGGCCACTTGATGTTTCAAAAACAAATTCAGCTTCTGCGGAGAAATGAGCTCCACCGTGTACCCGCGCTGGTGTGGCTGGGCACGAAGCGTGAGTACGTGCACGGTGCACCTATTCTCTTCTTGTATACGTACACCACCTACATGGGGTTGTGTGAGAGAGATACAAACCTAGAGAGATATAGTGTGTGAGTTCTTGAGAGTTTTTTTGGGGGGGGGGTCAATCAAAAAATTTAACGTATGCAATGTGTGTGAAATAGAGTCCTGGATATAACATATATATAGAGGGGGCAATCCACGAGAAGAGAGTGGAGGTATCATCGGCTTGAGGTGTCCATAGAATCGAAGAGAGGGATGATGTGTGTGTGTGTGTGTGTGCTCCGCGATCGATAAAGTGCCATCGAATTTGGGTGTGCCCACGCCAAAGATATAGAGTGGCTGGCCTACCGGAACGTGAGATGGGACATGTGCAGTTTGTCTCTGTGGCATGGATACCTACCTGCAGCGCTCGACTATCAGTGTGTGGTGGGGGAAGAGGGAAGCCCAATTAACTATAGAGGTACAATGGCTGGTATATGTGTGGAGGAGGAGAGAGGCCTACCTCATGTATTAAGGATATCGATCTGCCTCATGTATTAAGGAAGATCGATCGGCATCCATGCATATGTGCAGGAGATGAATAAGGCTGGGAGAGAGACAGAGCTAGAGTGTTGGAGGGGGTGGTAGTGGAGTTGCTTCTAACAAATGGTGGGATAGGCTTGCTAGACAAATGGAGGGCACGCCCGCAATATCAATAAGAGAGGAGATGGCTGCTTGTTGTCTGTGCACGTGCCTGTGAGAGACAGGTCAGGAGGCATGCACGAATGATGAGGGGGGACGATGTGGCTGTGGTAAGCAGACGTAACTACATAGGAAGATCAATCGCCCTTTGTAAGAGAAAGGAGAGACATAACTTGTGAGGTACGTCGATCGATGGGGGGTAGTTAAAGTCGATCTAGGTATATGTTGGGAGATCAATCGGTATACATGCATGTGTGTGTTAGAAGCAAATGAGGCACGAGGAGAAGGATAGAGAGAGAGGGATGCATGTAGGAGGTGGTACGAGAGGCATACTATATCGAGGGGGAGGAGTGTGCGAGTACGAGAACGATAAAAAGAGTGGTGGGAGTGAGGCATGGACGGTGACAAGAGAAGAGGGGAAGATTGTGTTTGTGCTAGGCACACCTGGCTAGAGAGGCATATCGATCGATGTGTGCCGTAAAGAAGGAGCTGGGGGGCCTACACACACCATGGGTGAACGACCTAAAGTGAAAAGATGAATTTGCGCGATGGAGCTAGAGAATGCTGAGGGAGGGTGAGAGGGATGCGGGCGTGTGCATGCACAAGAGAAAGTTAGCGCTAGCTACAAAGATAAGAGGGTTGTGTGGGTGTAAAAGATGAATAGAGATCATATATACTTCATTATAAAAAGCGAATTTGGATATTTGAAGAATTTATCATAGTGTTTCAAACCGACGGATGTGTGAATATATATAACGGTGATACACATGGTGTGGTTATGAACATGGTATACTACATTTAATATGTTTTATCTCTACTCTTATAAAAAACGGAGTTGTTGATGATGGTTTGCCTGCCATCCTGCATTATAGCCCGTCTGATTTATATCTGGCGGATAGCAAGGAAACTATGATGGTTGAAGTTGGCAACAATCATGATTGTAGATTCTTATTGAAATAGAGAAACGAATTCAAATTTAGTTCGAATTGCAGCGGTAGTATAGACATTTGGAATGCACTAAAATGTTGGTATGAGTAGGTTACATGCATTATACAGCAATCGAAAAAATTTAATCGGACATAACATGTATTCATACTCCCTCCTTCCATCTATATAGGGTGTAATGAGATTTTTAAGACCGCCTTTGACTATTGACAAGATTAATAGTACATGACATGCACAATGTGAAAATTATATCATTGAAAGAACCTTTCACAGACGAATTTAATGGTGTGCTTTGTGTAAGTTGCATGTCATGTATCATTGCTCTAATATTTGGTCGAAGTTAGCATCGAAAAACGCATTAGGCCCTATATAGATGGAAGGAGGGAGTAGCTTTGAATAGCATTTGTATAGTAAAACGGGGCAAGACTCTCTCTTTGTGTGGTGTGAATAGTTTTATTTTTTTTGTTTTCTTTTTGGTTGAGGGAAGTGCAAATTGATTCGGTACATACAAGTACAATATTACTACACGTTAGGCTTGTCCCTAAAATTCATCCTGCGTCTTGTTATATCCCGAAAATTCAGATATCGTGCTCCCAAAACTGGCGCCTTCACAACCCGCGCCTTGCTATCCCAAAATTACAACGCGCGCGAAAACTCCCTCCAGCTACCAAATCCCGACACGCGAAATCCCCCTTCTAACCCTGAGCCGAAAGGGCCGCTAGTTCAAATCGATGGGGGTACTTTTGTAACACACCCTACATTTTGGACAAGCGTGTTCCTAAGTCATGCTTCACCCCCTCCCATCACCCCCTTTTCGCCATTCGAAATCCCAGGACGCCATAACCTCTCCGCTCCAGCCGCGAAACCCCACCCTCCTCCGTCCACCATGTCACCGCTGCCCAGCCGGAGCCTCTTCCCCGACGACATCATCCAGCGCAACAGCTCGACGTCCCTCGTCCACCTCCCCGGATGAGGATCCGTCGTCCATCTCGCCACCCCGCCGGTTTCGCCGCCCCATCCTCCACCTCCAAGGAGCTGCTCCGACGATCGCCTCGTTTATCGCGGCTGCTCCATCCCCACAGTGCCGCCTTAACCTGCTCCACCGAAACCGCAGCATCCTCACCGAGTCCTCGGACAAAGCCGAGGCCTACTTGGCGCCACCAAAGAGGTTGTACACTCATCGCATCGCACCTTCTCCTTAACTCGACCTCCCGGCGCCGACGGTGCTCCATCCCACACCCCCATGGAGCGGCTACCTTGAAGCCGGTGCCGTGGGCGACATCTCCACGGCGGCTCTCCCCCAGTGCGAGGCCCCTTCGGCGGTGGCGTCCATACCAGCCGGATCTGCTGCTGCTGCTCCGGCTCTCGCTTGCTCGCCCAGCTGCTGTTGCTGCTCTCCCCCTCGCTCGTGCTGCTGCTCTGCTCCGATTAAACCACACTTCAGTCGACTGAATTGACTTTTGGGTCAGTCGATTTTCAGGGGTTGGGGGGCTCGCCGGAGTTAAGGAAGAACCACCCGCAGCATGGACGGGGGCTTGCCGGAGAGGTACCCCACTATCTATCTTAGGGTTCAGGGAGGGGGCGGGGGGCCTAGAGGGCTGGCCGGGGCGGCGGTGGCGAGTTGTTTCGGGGCGGCGAGGCGGCGCTGGGGCCGGCGGTTCGGCCGGTGGTGGCTGGCGGCTTAGGGGGGTGCAGGTTGAAGATGAACTGCAGGAACTCCCTAAACTACATGTCAAGTGCCTCTCTGCTACCATTGCGTTCAATTTCGATAGTAGCATTCAGATTCCACAGTAAATTTCAGTTTCGACAGTTAAGTTTAGAGTCAACAGTTTTTACCTCATCTGTTGTAGTCAGGTGGTTTTTGGTGATGTTAATTTTACATCCATTTTACATCATCTATTGGAGATGCTATTAGAATCCCACTTGAGATTGACGATGTCTGTCTTGTGCTGCTTCAGCCTTGACGTCTTACGGCTCACCAGAGCTGCTCCAATGATAGAACGATCCGTCACAACAGAGCAGTGCCCTGGACGCCGTCTACAGATTCCTCAGATCTTCCTCCACACCTCCGACAGCCACCTCTGCCTCAACTGCTTCAGCGACCAACCCAATGATGCTGAGGTCGACACGGCTATGGCAAAGAGGTTGTACACTTGTTACATCACTTATTACTATACATTCACGTTGATCCATTAGGGCTATTTTGGTTCAACAGAAAAACATCGATCCACTAGTTGTTACCATCACTCTAAATTTCTGCATGCTCTCCTTACATAATCTCACCATATTTTTTTCATATGCATGTCAGATATTGTACACAGTCATGCTAAACATGTAGAGAAAAAGAGAAGAGTTTTGCGCGGCAATACAATGTCATGCAAACATCGCTCCATGGTGGGTTCAATGGAAAACCCTCCCCACCCCTCTCCAGATTGTAATCCAGAGGAAGATATCTGTTCCGAGGTGGATTCGGACGCCGCTGACCACTCCTATTTAACCCCAAGGTGTTTGCTCTACCTTGGCATGATGATGTTAGTCATATCATGCATATGTTGCCTTGCAGTGCGTACTTTTGACATCATATATGTCATCTGCTTAGTTTAGACATGTTCTGTAATGCCACCTGTTTAGTTTCTATATCATATATGGGAATTATGCAGTCTCATGTCTTTTAGCCAGCCATAATATATGTGAAATGTGCAATGCCATTTTGTTTAACCAGGCATCATATATTTGAATGATATCTTGCCCATCCTTTTCTTCATTACATTTCCATTTGTCGACAATGTTTGTACATTAAACTACTCTTCCTGTGAATCAGCCATTTGGGTGGGAGATGGAAAAATCTCGAGTGAAAACAAGGCCTTCAGAGCAGACAGTGCTACCTGTCGAAGCAGATCTCTTGTTGGGTCCCGATAGCTCCTCAGAGATGGATTCAGAGATAGATGACCAGTCCTATTCCCCCGCTGAGGTGTATGCTCTAACTTGGCACGGTTATACTGCTCATATAATGCATACGGTGTCTTGGATTGCATAGTTTAGACATCATATACACAATATTCAACACCATGTTCTTAGTTCGGACATCATATCGAATGCCCTCTGTTTAGCATATAAATCACATATGTGAATTAAATGATGCGATCCTGTGTAGGTGAATTATGTCATGCGATCATGTTTAGTTATTCATCATATCTTTGAATTATGTTATGCTATGCTATCCAGTTAAGATAGACATCATATATGTGAAATTATGCCATGCTATCCGTTTTAGTTAAACAATAAACATGTCAACTATTTCATGCCCTCTTTTTTCCACACTATCTATTGCATCTGTCTCTCATACAATGTCTGTACATTCAACTATGTTTCCTGTTTATCAGCCATTTGAATTGGAGCGGGTGATGCCAGTATCTAGCAGACTAAAAACACGGTCTTCAAATAAAACAGTGCTACCTCTTGGTGAAGATAGCACCCCGGTTGTACATGCACAAGAACCAGCCCTACCACACATAACCCAAACTCTCGCAGATTGTACCCCTACTACGATGGACAGAGAACCAGCTTCACCCAATCTAACCCCAACCCTAGCTGATAGTAACCTAGTTCCTGTTGACACAGCACCATCTCCACCTCAGAGCTCCCAAACAAGAGCAGTTAGTAAGGCAGCTCCAGTGCCCAAAGGGCCAGTACTATCACGGCGAACCCCAACTCCACCAGTTAGTACGCTTATTCCTGTGGAGGAAGCACAACCAGCTAGTCATAGTTTAGCATCTATCGCATTTGATGTTGTTAAATCGTATGTGCGTATCTTTCCATCTTGGAAATATTATACTGAAAATGAAGGAAAATGCCAGTTGCAGGTGTTTGTCCAGGAGTTATGTGTAAGTAATGTTATTCATGGCAATTACTTTGCTTCGTCCCATACATCCTACCTCCATGATGGTTATAATACAGCAAATTTTCCCATTTTTCTCTATAGAGAAGGACCGATTTGGAAACTTGGGATGAGGTAACCTATGCTAATACCTCTGTTATCTTCAAGAATGCTTGGTGGCAGTATCGGAATTACCTGAAGAAAATGTACTTCACCGGCAAAGAAACTCATCAAATTCCCTTACATTCTCCTGAGACACATTTACTGGACGATGACTGGGAACGCCTTGTTCTGTACTGGTCCCGAAGCAAGAATGTGGTAAGGTCTATGAGCTCATTTTCTATTTTTAAGTATTATATTCTTGCGTCTTACTGTACTCTGTTCATGTAGAACAAGTGCCTAAACCTGAAGAACAACTGTTCTAATTTAAGATTCCATTGCTACCATAGGACATAGATATATGTTTGTTTGATGCTTTTATTATGTACTAGTACTTGGCAATAGAAGACTTGGTAGTTTAATCATGTCCACCTTACTAATGAACTAGTTTACCGAAATGAGTTTCATATACTAGTACATGCTAAACTTGTTATGTGTCTACTTGTTTCTTCTTTTAAAATGCTAACAGAATATTGGGGAAGAATGCCTTATTAAGCAACAGTAAGGAAGTAATGCAGATAAGGTTCAGGATAGTGACACATCCTATCTTGGTTTAGTGTTGGAATTACTAGCACTACCGCTTGCACAAGCTATTCAAACTCACTGTCTGAATCAGTTCGGTTTCTTGAGTCTCAACTACAAGCTGAAAGACATCGATCAGCTGTGCTGCGACAAGAAGCAGAAGGACTGCGGAAGTCCCTGGAGCATTCAGATGCATACTTTCTGGTGCAACCGCAAGCGTTGGAGGATTTTAGCGCCAAACAGGACAAAGCTAATCAGCTTGCTAAGCTTATTGCCAGCATGGTGGATACATAGGATAATGTTTCTTGAGCTCTTCTGAAGTTGTTTCAGTTATGCTCTTGTTTTGTTGCCGCGTTTATTTGCATTGGTGGCCAATTTTGACGGCCAGTGTATATGATATGCTGCTTTGTTCCCTATATTTGCACTAGTGGCGAACTTTGATGCCCAATGGATGTAATATGTGTAATAGCCGTGATAGCCTAGCGTTAGTTGCTTGCTTATTTATTTCCTTGTTGTCTTGTTTATTTGTTTGCTTGTAGTCATTGCAGTTCTTTTTCCGCAGTTAACTAGTGGCTGCAATAGCCTATTTTTTAAAACTAGGCCACAATAACCATGGGCTAATATTTACTGTAGTGACACTGGGCCTCCTACGGGCCGTAGAAACAGTTGGGCCTTCTACGGGCCGTAGAAACAGTGGGCCTTCTACGGGCCGTAGAAATAGTAGGCCTTCTACGGGCCGTAGAAACAATGGGCCTTATACGGGCCGTATGATCGATTGACAAAACATGGGCCAATAACAAGCCGCATTATGGCCGTAAACGGGCTAGAGTTGGAATCGTCCATTCATGGGCCGACCGTAACGGGCCATCGTTAATAGGCCGTATTTGATGACGCTATGAAAACGGCCCAACGTATTAACGGACCACAAATGGGGCGACTGTAACCACGGGTTGAATTTTGCCCACAAGCAGAAAATGACAGTAACGGGTCGTAAGTAAACGAATGCTGGAAATGAGCCCAAGAATAAATGGGCTCTGAGAAGGCCGAAAGATCACATGGGCTGGAAACGGCCCAACGGAATAATGGGCCGTTAATGGGTATAAAGTGATACATTGTTCATTACGGGCCAGTTTCACCATGAGCCGTTAATGGGTGTAAAGTGATACATTGTTCATTACGGGCCAGTTTCACCACGGACCGTTAATAGGCCAAGAGTTACATAGGGCCTCATATGGGCCGAAAGACGTCATGGGCCATACATGGGCCAGAAGTGAAAACGGGCTGGAATCATATTGGATGGCCTAGATGACGCTACTGGGCCTAATTCGGATAGGACATAACGGGCCTTGGGTTAGCGGGCTGTAAATGAGCTATATGCGAACAGGCCGTTAATAGGCTTTCCATGGGCCAGCCCACCACCTTTTGACCAAGTCAAACGGGCCGGCCTTTTCATAGGAATGGGCCTCTGTTGGGCCATGCCACGTGTCGACGTATCATAGGCGCCTATCTGACCCACTGACGAGCTGACACGTGTTTCGTCCGGCCAATAAGAATTTTACACGTGGAAATTTCCTATTGGTCGGGGCTGTTAACGGGTTATCGGATCCAAAACCCGACCCGATAGCTTAACGGCATTCCGTTACGGTGGATGCCACGTGTCGGTCACCCTTGACGAAAGCACTTCTGTGACGCGCGATTTATCGTCATGGAAGTGGACACTTCCGTGATGATACTTTTGGTAATGTCATGGAACACTTCTACGATAGTACAGGTATGACTATCTTGATTCTCTCATAAATTTTTCATGGATGTACATGCATGACAAAAAAAGTGACCCACTGTGACAAACATGTATCATCACGGAAGTGTATTTTTTTGTAGTGTCATCCTCTTATTTTTCTAGGTCAAAACCACTAATATACCAGAAGATGGGCACCGGATGTGGGCCGAGGAGGCCACTACCCACCAGGGCGCGCCTGGGGGGCCTGGCACGCCTAGGTGGGTTGTGCCCACCTGGTGGCCCCCCTATGGTGTTTATTGGCTCCATTGTTTCTCAAATAATCCATAAAAATTCTTCGTAAAGTTTCAGCTCATTTGGAGTTGTGAAGAATAGGTGGTCTGGCATAGCTTTTCCTGGTCCGAATTTCCAGCTACCGGAATTCTCCCTCTTTGTGTGTTCCTTGCAAATTATGAGAGAAAAGGCATTAGAATTACTCCAAAAAGCATTATTATGGATAAAAACATTATAAATAACAGTAAGAAAACATGATGCAAAATGGACGTATCAACTCGCCCAATCTTAGACCTTGCTTGTCCTCAAGCGAAAACCAAAATCGAAAAACATGTCCACATGTTTTGAGAGAGAGGTGTCGATAAAAACAAAATACGGACATAGAAGCATCATGTTGATTATTATAACAACAACAAAATTAAACATAGGACTTTTATCATAGAACTTTTATCATATACTTCTCATGAATAAGTAATAGTTTATCACACAATCGAAGTATAAAGCAAAAACGCTATTAGAAAGCAACAAACTATGTTCTCAGTCAACTTTGGAACTACAATTCATCATCTTTTCAGGAAGAGTCACGTGTCGGAGCCTTTAGGCAAGCCCACACACTCAACCATCATATAGTATTCTATGATTGCTAACACTCACCTTGTACCCATGAACAAAACGTTTCAACCGGACACATAGAAAGATAGGGGCTTATAGTTTCGCCTCCCAACATGCTCACCTCAAAGGTGATGTTAATAATAATAAGTCATGCTATCTATATTCAACTGGACATATGTGCCTAGATCTTTCCTCGCTACATGATGCTTGCCAAAAGAGAAAAATAAAAGTAACAAAGGGAAAACTTTGACTCTTTGCATAAAAGTAAAAGATAGGCCCTTTGTAGAGGGAATCAGAGGTTGCCATGCGCTTATTTGTTTGTATGCTCAATCCCTTAGTGCAAGAGAACTTCACGTTGTATTGCCCATTAAGATGACAACCTTTATTATGCAGTCTGTCGCTTTTATTCTTTGTCATCCAAGTCCGTACTACGCTCAATTTTCTCTTACACTAAATGATCTCACACTTTTAGAAGCAATTTTATTGCCTTTTTGCACCGATGACAACTTATCTTGAGGGATCTTGCTCAATCCCTAGGTAGGTATGGTGGACACTTGAAAAATATTTGGGTTTAAGGGTTTTTGGATGCACAACTAGTATCTCTACTTAGTACAGATTTTTTGGCTAGCAATGATAGGGGGCAAGCACCACATGTGAAAGGATCTATGACAATATGACTTCTATGTGAATATAAACAAACATAAACCATTAAGTTGTCTTTCTTGTGCAATGTCAACAATTTTGGCATATAATATTTTGATGAGGGTTCACAATCACAAACGGTTTCTAGGATAGTATATCTGTATGTGAATCTTCTCTTCCCTTATTAATTCTTTCATGAGTTGCATCATTGACTAATGCTATGTCTGTCAATCTCTAATAAAAAATTCTACTTATACCTTTACTTATGTGGTGCTATCACCTACCATAGGATTAGTGTATAACCTTTTCATTATTTATTTCCTTTCTTCATTTATGTTCTTTCTCTTTTTCTTTCTTTCTTATTTCTTCTCTTTATTTGCAACATTAAAGTAAAGAAAGCAAAAAATCAAACTAACTTTATTATATAACTTGCACACGATTACAAGGATAGATCACTAAGCAAACTCTCGAAGAAAAAGGATCAAACTAAACTTTTATTCATCTAAAGCAAAAGGATCGAACTAAAATAAGTAAAAGTAAAAAGGTAGTGGGATGATACGATACCGGGGCACCTCCCCCAAGCTTGGCGGAAGCCAAGGGGACTGCCCATACCCGATACTCAATTCTCCTTTGGTGGTGATGAAGCAATCCTATCTTTAAGGATTAGAAGGTTCTCCAATCAACGGATGACGCTCCTGAGGTGGGTGACGTGCTCTTGATGCAAAATATTCCCGTGAGTGAGATACTTATTTTGTATGGGAACTATTTCAATGATGCGAAAGACTTCAATCTCAGCAGGAGTAAGATGATTAAGGTAAGGTTTAAGGATATCTTCCTCCTCCTCATCAGCTGGTAGTGCTTGTTCGAAGACCGGAGGCTAGTCTACGGTAACCTTGTTGCTCTCATCTCCTCCGATAGCTCCCGTGGGCTCGTCTCTCTTCAGCTCGATCTTCATCAACCAAGCAACCTCTTCCACGTGGTTGGAGGAAGAACAAGACATGATGACTGGCCCAACAGATCTGACAGAAAACGGAAAGAAAAGAGAATAGAGGATTTCTCCGCGATACGGTAATCAATAGGTTCGGGAAGTATATATAGATTTTTTTATCTTGGAGAACAAGTACACGGTAGAAAAACGGAGTATGGAAGGTGTCCTAGGTGGGCATAACCCACCTGGGCGCATCAGGCTGCGCCCTGGTGTCTTGTGCCCACCAGGGGATGCTTCCTGGAAGTTCCTTTATTTCCAAAATTTTAAAATATTACAAAACTGATAAAAAATATTTTTGCAGGTTATTCGGAATCCGTTTACTTACCATATCACGTACCTCTTTATTTTCACGATCCTGGAGTGTTCCAGAAGGACTCTTTTATGTGTTCTTCCAGTGTCAAAGTTTGGGTAATATCACTTTGAACATTAATAGGCATGCCTGAGATATAATTCTTTATTCGTTGCCCATTGAGAACCTTCGGGTTAGTACCTTCGGAGTTATTTATTTTGATGGATCCAGACCGGTAAACCTCCTCGATGACATATGGGCCTTCCCATTTCGAGAGGAGTTTTTCTTCCAAAAATTTAAAATGAGAGTTGTACAAAAGAACATATTCTCCAACTTTAAACTCACGCTTTTGGATTCTTCTGTCATGCCATCTTTTAACTTTTTCTTTGAATAACTTTGCATTTTCATAAGCTTGGGTTCTCCATTCATCTAAAGAGCTTATATAAAATAACCTCTTTTCACCAGCAAGTTTGAAATCATAGTTGAGTTCTTTAACTACCCAATATGCTTTATGTTCTAACTCAAAAGGCAAATGACAAGCTTTTCCATAAACCATTTTATAAGGAGACATACCCATAGGATTTTTATATGCTGTTCTATAAGCCCAAAGTGCATCATCTAATTTCTTAGACCAATTCTTCCTGGACCTATTAACAGTCTTTTGCAAAATTAATTTTATTTCTCTATTGCTAATTTCAACTTGACCACTAGACTGAGGATGATAGGGTGATGCAATTCTATGGTTAACATCATACTTAGCAAGCATCTTACGGAAAGCACCATGAATAAAGTGTGAACCACCATCAGTCATTAAATATCTAGGGGCTCCAAACCTTGGGAAAATAACTTCCTTAAGCATTTTAATAGAGATGTTGTGATCAACACTACTGGTTGGAATAGCTTCTACCCATTTAGCAACATAATAAACAGCAACCAAAATATCTGTATAACCATTAGAGGAAGGAAAAAGTCTCATGTAATCAAATCCCCAAACATCAAATGGTTCAACAACAAGTGAATGATTCATAAGCATTTCTTGACGCTTACCGATATTACCTATTCTTTGACATTCATCACAAGAAGAGACAAACTTACGGGCATCCTTGAAGAGAGTAGGCCAATAAAATCCAGATTGCAATACCTTGTGAGCAGTTCTATCTCCAGCATGATGCCCTCCATAAGCCTCAGAGTGACATTTCTGTAGGATTTGTCCCTGTTCATACTCAGGTACACAACGTCTAATAATACCATCTACTCCTTCTTTATAAAGATGTGTGTCATACCAAAAGTAATGTCTTAAATCATAGAAGAATTTTTTCCTTTTGTTGGTATGTAAAGATAGGTGGTAGGTATTTAGCAACAATGTAATTAGCATAGTCAGCATACCAAGGAGTACTATTAGCAACATTTATTGCAGTTAACTGCTCATGAGGAAAACTATCATCAATAGGTAGTGGGTCATCAAGCAAATTTTCAAGCCTAGACAAATTATCAGCTACGGGGTTCTCAGCTCCTTTTCTATCAATGATGTGTAAATCAAATTCTTATAACAAGAGAACCCAACGAATTAGTCTAGGTTTAGCATCTTTCTTTTCCATAAGATATTTAATAGCAACATGGTCTGTGTGAACAGTTACTCTAGAATCAACAATATAAGGTCTAAATTTATCACAAGCAAACACTACTGCTAAGAATTCTTTTTCAGTAGTAGCATAATTTCTTTGACCACTGTCTAGAGTTTTACTAGCATAATGAATAACATTAAGTATCTTATCAACTCTTTGTCCTAGAACAGCACCAACAACATAATCACTAGCATCACAAATAATTTCAAAAGGCAAGTTCCAATCAGGTGGTTGAACAATAGGTGCAGATATTAAAGCTTTCTTGAGTGTTTCAAAGGCTTCAAGACAGTCATCATCAAAAACAAAAGGAATATCCTTTTGCAAAAGATTAGTAAGAGGCCTAGAGATTTTAGAGAAGTCTTTGATAAATCTCCTATGGAAACCATCATGACCAAGGAAACTACAAATACCTTTGATGTCCTTAGGACATGGCATTTTCTCAGTTGCATCAACCTTAGCTTGGTCCACTTCAATACCTCTTTCAAAAAATTTATGACCCAAGACAATGCCTTCATTAACCATTGATACGTCTCCGTCGTATCTACTTTTCCAAAAACTTTTGCCCTTGTTTTGGACTCTAACTTGCATGATTTGAATGGAACTAACCCGGACTGACGCTGTTTTCAGCAGAATTGCCATGGTATTATTTTTGTGTAGAAATAAAAGTTCTTGGAATGACCTGAAAATCAACGGAGATTATTTTTTCAATATATAAAAAATACTGGAAGAATAATCCACGTCAGGGGGCCCACAGCCTGTCCACGAGGGTGGGGGCGCGCCTACCCCCTGGACGCGCCCCCCTGCCTCGTGGGCCCCCTGACGCTCCACCGACCTCAACTCCAACTCCATATATTCATGTTCAGGGAGAAAAAAATCAGAGAGAAGGATTCATCACGTTTTACGATACGGAGCCGCTGCCAAGCACTAAACTCTCTCGGGAGGGCTGATCTGGAGTCCGTTCGAGGCTCCAGAGAGTGGAATCCATCGCCATCGTCATCATCAACCTTCTTCCATCACCAATTTCATGATGCTCACCGCTGTGCGTGAGTAATTCCATCGTAGGCTTGCTGGATGGTGATGGGTTGGATGAGTTTTATCATTTAACCAAGTTAGTTTTGTTAGGGTTTGATCCCTAGTATCCACTATGTTCTGAGATTGATGTTGCTATCACTTTGCTATGCTTAATGCTTGTCACTAGGGCCCGAGTGCCATGATTTCAGATCTGAACCTATTATGTTTTCATGAATATATGTGAGTTCTTGATCCTATCTTGCAAGTCTATAGTCACCTATTATGTGTTATGATCCGTTAACCCCAAAGTGACAATAATCGGGACCATTACCGGTGATGACCATAGTTTGAGGAGTTCATGTATTCACTATGTGTTAATGCTTTGGTCTGGTACTCTAATAAGAGGAGGCATTAATATCCCTTAGTTTCCAATAGGACCCACTACAACAGTACCCCACCTATAGCAAAGCTCTTTTCCGTATCTAATGGTCCATATATGCGTTGCTAGTGTCTTTACCAACGGTTTGTTATGTGTTGCCTTATCCAGTGTTGCTAGCGCATAATGCAATACTTATACCGCCGTTGGTAAAAGGGACCGTTGCAAGAGTACAACAAATAAAACTGATTTTGCAACACTTATATATGTTGGTGGTTAATGTACTGGAATACAAATCTCATTACTTGGCAACATAGAATCTGCAACACTTCAGCTATTTTTACATATATGATGTGAATAATATTTATTTAGTTACTGCCAGCAATTAAATTAATGCTCAACATAATGATGATAATTATGTAAATGAAGTAAGGAAAAAAAAGAATATACTCGCAAGAGGAAGAACTCATGTTTGAATAAAACTATTGGATTACAATAGTTAGTATTACAGGAGGAACATCATCCAAATGTGATGCATAATCTAAATAATTTCTTGACAAACGGGGATCAAACTGAAAGCATCCATCAACATCCCTACACCATAACTAAAACTTAGTCGAGGAACATCATCCAACAGGAACAACATCCCTAATACATAACTGAAACTGAAAGCATCCATCATCTTCATCATGAACCGGAACATTGCCATCATCACTACAGTATACTTTCCACGCACCCATATAATCATCCATATATCTTTTGAATCTACAAAGAAATATCAAAATGAACAGTTAACACACAATGCATTGACGATAGAGGCAGGATATTACACACGTACTAAGGTTGAAGGCCATGCAATCTTTGTATTTTCTGTATTACCGAGAGTATTGCAGTTTTTGCGACCTCATACCAAATTTCACAAGTGCCATATCGACATGCACTGCCCAGAATACATTTGTGATTTTAGCACCATCAAGTTTAAATTTAGTATCACAACTTACAACTGTAGCAAGAGCAAATAAGAAGTAATAAGTCTAATAGCAAATAATAAGTAAGAAAAAAATGAATAAGCTAGCACTATAGTTTGAAAACAGTTTGTATGTGATTATGATAATATACCAGCATGAGTGTAGTTGTCATTGATGACTAATCCACATGCCACAATATACGACACAGCCTGCAGAACAACATGGTTCAGTAAAATTATATGGACAATAGCGTAAGTGTTGATGTGCATTCAAGGGAAATGTGAGTGACAGTACCACTTCTCTTATGTTCTCCAGTTAGTTAGCAAACTGAACCAAAACGGTTTTAGTCATCTGAAACTGAACCAAAACATTTAGCTCTAGTTGGTTTCACTCATCCAACAGGAAACAGACAAACCTACAGGTGCTCACCACACTTTGGAACAAACCTACAACTTTTGAAAATATAAGCTTCATTATATGATGGAATAGAAGTTTAAGAAATCAGATGGGAAGGATTTATAGTTTGGTGTAGCAAAGAAAACAGGGGTCATTAGCTTAAAGTACGACATCTGAACAAATGATGTAGTACAACATATATGATTAACTTAATGTAGGTTTCAGTTAAAAGAGCCTTATGCTCCAGTTAATCATTTTGATTGAATAACAAACTCAACGTTCTCTTTCTAGTATTGACACTAAAAGTCTAAAATACACATTTTTTGTAAATGAGTTTCCACACCAGAACTGAATACAATTTAACAGATCAATTAGCCTTGTGCAATATTGATCTTAAGCTAAAAAGTGAGAATCTACAAATGTGACATTCAGACTCTGCCATGCTTGTTAAATTTTAACGTATAATTGAGTTAGAGTATCAAATACTTCTAATTTTTTAGAGAAGACATATTAGGTAGTAACCATCAGTTTTATCCTTACTTAGATATCAAACGAACCTGAACATGTGCTAAGAATATAGCTCTTAAAAAAACTCCTGCTTACGATGAATATTGACTGCAACCTGAATATGCACATAAGTAGCACCATTATCCATAACGTACATAAATAAAAAGGAAGGATGCAAACCTCTAATGAATTATTTACATATGTGAAGCAAAATCTTAGCTTCTGCTAGGACATTTAGAAAGAAAACATAATTTTTTAGGATCACAGGATCAAATTTGCATGTCACTGGCTCTTTCCAGCTTCAGTGAGAGAATTAATAAGTAAAAGGAGAGAAGGCACATGATAATTTACAGTAGAGCAAATCAAGCATGCCATCCCCACCAAGCCACTTCTTTGCTCAGCACTTCGTTGTCACATCCCAGATGGATCTGGCTCGTTTCTGTAGGAAAACAATGTCCACTTGGATTAATATATTTCTTTTGTCACGCACAGGCCTATAGTACTGAACCGACTCTCTCGGACCAATCTACAATGTAATGCCTTACATTTCATTGGCTAGCACATCCAATGATTCTTTGTAACTCTCTTCTAGAATTAATATGGAGGCTCTAATAGTGCCTCTCATACAGCAAAATGGTGCAATATGCGGATACACCAAGAAAATAAAAACAAAAACAAAGAGTTCTTTCACTGAAATCATTAGCCGTTACTTAATTAGTTCAGACTTTAGACATAGAAAAAAGTAGATGCAAATACATGTGGATTTGACAATTCTGTGCCCGTGCTGACATCTATGCTAAATATTTCTACTATAAAATCTGATTATACCAACTATGACAGTAATGAAATATTCGCAGTAGTGGATTAACTCCTAATATTCCTCGCCATTGTTGTTAATTTGGTCCTTATGGAAGGCCAAATCGGAAGATTCTGCTCCCTTGAACAGAAAAAAATAGAACATAGGTGTCCACACCTAATTACTAATTAGATTATAGGAATTCGTCAAACTAACTACAGTGAAGATAAGCGCGAAGTATGACTGGCAGGCTTGTCGCACGACATTGATCTGCTGTACAATCCCCACATGTGTGTGTTGTGCAGAACTTAAGCATGCTGGCGCTATATTGGTGCGGTAATATAGGTGTGTCCTATTCAGATTCACAATTTTATCCTTACATGGGTTAAATAATATCCATGAAGCTATGTTGGTCCTTTCGGTTGTGAGGGCACATCCATGGGGGTGAAGACGAACCATAACAATGAACCAAAGAAAACCTAGCTGGGTGTGTCTAGTGACTAAGCAATGCAAGGAGGGAGTTACGAAGCGCGAGTCTTAACTGCAGCAGATCGAGAACTTGGGAGCAAAGAGGAGGAGTGGACCAACGCACCTGAAACCAGAGGAGGAGGACGAAGCTCCATGGCTGCTTCGTCCCGAGCAGCAGCAAGGCTATCCACTGGTCGTTCCTTCTTGCACATCTACAAGAGAAGAGAAAAATAGAGGTTAGAGAAAGGGGGAGAGATAGAGGATGAAGCCAGGGGCACTCACCGATGAGAGGATGAAGACATGGCCACCGGCACCAAAGCCCATGACGGATACCCTAGCCATGGGGGAGGGTCGCGGGTAGGCTTTGGTGGCCGCGAGTGCCGGATCTAGCCGGATGGAAGGGCGCAGTGGTTTGAGGGAACCTCAGGCTATGCTTTGCGATGGTGGGATTCGCCGGACGATGCCTAAATCAGCCGCCGCAGGTGGCGCAGCGGGGAGCCGCATGAAGAGAGAGATGGGATGCGAGAGGGGATGGGTGGGTGGAGGATGCGGTAGCCTCCGGAGCTGCAAGGTGGGAGGAGGGGAGGGGGAAGGCCGGCGGCGAGGTGGATCAGAGGAGGGAGACGAGGCGGCGGTTGGCGGCGATTTGGGGGAGATGAGGGGAGAATCGGGGGCTCTGTTTCTTGCCCGTCCCTTTCTCCTTTTCTCTGTTTTTTCATATGTACCGCGATATGGTCATGAGCTGTAAATCTCCAATGCATATGCTACAACTCTAATATGCGTATCTACTATGAATTTTGCAACATATAGTCAAAATGTTGTACAACTTGTGTTGCTTTACACAGGGTATCCTTGTAGTGACCCCCCTGCCACGGGAGGGTAGGATAAAATATGTCATGCAAGTTCTTTTCCATAAGCACGTATGACTATATTCGGAATACATGCCTACATTACATTGATGAACTGGAGCTAGTTCTGTATCACCCTATGTTATAACCATTGCATGAGGAATTGCATCCGACATAATTATCCATCACTGATCCATTGCCTACGAGCATTTCATATATTGTTCTTCGCTTATTTACTTTTCCGTTGCTACTGTTACAATCACTATAAAACCCAAAAATATTACTTTTTCTACCGTTACCACTACTATCATATTACTTTGCTACTAAACACTTTGCTGCAGATACTAAGTTTCCAGGTGTGGTTGAATTGATAACTCATCTGCTAATACTTGAGAATATGCTTTGGCTCCCCTTGTGTCGAATCAATAAATTTGGGTTGAATACTCTACCCTTGAAAACTGTTACGATCCCCTATACTTGTGTGTTATCAAGACTATTTTCTGGCGCCGTTGCCGGGGAGCATAGCTCTATTCTTTGAGTCACTTGGGATTTATATCTGCTTATCACTATGAAGAACTTGAAAGTTCAAAGAACCAAGATTTTTCCCTCAACTACGAGGGGAGGTAAGGGACTGCCATCTAGCTCTGCACTAGATTCACTTCTGCTTCGAGTAAACTTGTGACACCTACACATGCTATTGATTCTGATAGGTCGCATGTTATTGATGATGCCACTTCTGCTTTGCATGATACTTATGATGAAACTACTTCTATGCTTGATACTACTGTGCCACTAGGTGAATTTCTTGATGAACAACTTGCTAGGGCTAGAGAGAATGAAATTATTGAATCTGATAATATTGATGAAAGTGATGATGAAGATTCTCCCCCTAGATATGAATTGCCTATTGTTCCTGAGGGTTATGTTATGGATGAAGAAACTGCTAGAGACTTCTTAGCTTGCAATGATAGATCTGATCTTAAGAAATTATTAGCTAAGCTTAAAGAAAAGTCTTTGAATGCTAGAATGAAATATAACCCTGCTTTTGCTACTTCACCTATCTTTATTAGTGATAAGAATTATGATTTCTCTGTCGATTCTAAGATAATTACTTTGGTTGAATTTGATCCTTTTTATGGCTATGAATCTGAAACTGTTGTGGCACATCTTACTAAATTAAATGATATAGCCACCCTATTCACTAATGGTGAGAAAACTCGCTATTATTATATCCTTAAGTTATTTCCATTCTCATTAAAGGGTGATGCTAAAACATGGTTTAATTCTCTTGATCCTGGTTGTGTGCGTAGTCCCCAGGATATGATTTATTACTTCTCTGCTAAAGATTTCCCCGCTCATAAGAAACAAGCTGCTTTAAGGGAAATATATAATTTTGTGCAAATTGAAGAAGGGAGTCTCCCACAAGCTTGGGGGAGGCTTCTTCGATTATTTAATGCTTTGCCTGATCATCCTCTCAAGAAAAATGAAATACTTGATATCTTTTATAATGGACTAACTGATGCTTCCAGAGATTACCTGGATAGTTGTGCTGGTTGTGTTTTCAGGGAAAGAACTGTTGATCAGGCTGAGTTGCTATTGAATAATATGTTGACTAATGAAAATAATTGGACACTTCCTGAACCAACTTCTAAGCCAACTCCGAAGAAAAGGGGTATTCTATTTCGCAGTCCTGAAGATATGCAAGAGGCAAAGAAATCTATGAAAGAAAAAGGTATTAAAGCTGAAGATGTTAATAATTTACCACCTATTGAAGAAATACATGGTCTTGATAACCCGACACGGGTAGTAAAGGTAAATTCTCTCTATAGATTTGATATGTGTCAAATTCCATTTACTAAGTTTGCTAGCCAATGCTTGGATGAGTTTGATGACTTTATGGTTAAACAAGAAAACTTCAATGCTTATGTTGGTAGACAATTGAAACACAATGCTGATATGCTTGAACACTTGAGTGATTATATGGCTAATGTTAAAGGTGAACTTAAACTTATTAGTAAACATGCTTCTATGGTTACCACTCAAGTAGAACATGTACTTAAAGCTCAGAATGATTTTCTCAATGAATTAAATGATAAGAAGAATGATAATGTTGTTAGAGTTATGACTAGAGGTGGTAAAATGACTCAAGAACCTTTGTATCCTGAGGGCCATCCTAAGAGAATTGAGCAAGATTCTCAGAGAACTAATGTTGATGCACCTAGTCCTACTAAGAGGAAGAAAAAGAAAAATGATAGGACTTTGCATGCTTCTAGGGAACATGTTGTTGACACACCTGAGAATCCCAATGATATTTCTATTTCTGATGCTGAAACACAATCTGGTAATGAACATGAACCTAGTGATAATGTTAATGATGATGTTCATGTGGATGCTCAACTTGGCAATGATAATGATGTAGAAATTGAACCTGCTGTTGATCTTGATAACCCACAGTCAAAGAATCAACATTATGATAAGAGAGACTTTGTTGCTAGGAAGCACGGTAAAGAAAGAGAACCATGGGTTCAGAAACCCATGCCTTTTCCTCCCAAACCATCCAAGAAAAAGGATGATGAGGATTTGAGCGCTTTGCTGAAATGATTAGACCTATCTATTTGCGTATGCGTTTGACTGATATGCTTACAATGAATCCTTATGCGAAGTACGTGAAAGAAATTGTTACTAATAAAATAAAGATACCGGAAGCTGAAATTTCCACCATGCTTGCTAATTACACTTTTAAGGGTGGAATACCAAAGAAACTTGAAGGTCCAGGAGTACCAACTATACCATGCTCCATTAAAAGAACTATGTTAAAACTGCTTTATGTGATCTTGGAGCCGGTGTTAGTGTTATGCCTCTCTCTTTATATCGTAGACTTGATTTGAATAAGTTGACACCTACTGAAATATCTTTGCAAATGGCCGATAAATCAACTGTTATACCTGTCGGTATTTGTGAGGATGTGTCTGTTGTAGTTGCAAATGTTACTATTTTAACAGACTTTGTTATTCTTGATATTCCCGAGGACGATAGTATGTCTATTATTCTTGGAAGACCCTGTTTTAATACTGCAGGGGCTGTTATTGATTTCAACAAAGGCAATGTCACTTTTCATGTTAATGGTAATGAGCATACGGTACACTTTACGAGGAAACAACCTCAAGTCCACAATATCAATTCTATTGGAAAAATTTCAACGATTACTATTGGAAGTTTTGAATTTCCTCTTCCTACTGTCAAGAAGAAATATGATATCCTTATTGTTGGGGATGTGCATATCCCCGTTGAGGTAACCTAGTGTTATTCGAAATTTCTCCGGTTTCATGTTATTCGAAATGAGTTTGTTAACAAGACCTGATCAACCTTGTTAGTGGATTCCTTTTGATGAGCATGAGATGGATGAAGTTAGAAAACACAACTCTTTGTACCCTCTTTTTACTTTCTGTTATTTATATTAAAAAAGCAAAAAATAGTATTTGTTGTCTGTTTTCTGAATTATCCATGCAATAAAAAATACCCCAAAAATAAAAGTTCTCCAAATGCCCTGAAATTTAAATATGATTTTTTCTAGAATATTTGAGAATATATGGCACTGAAAACACAGCAGGGGGAGCAGCCACGTGCCCACGAGGGTGGAGGGCGCGCCCACCCCCTGGTCGCGCCCCCATGCCTCGTGGACCCCACGTGGGTCCCCTCCACTTATTCCAGCCACCACACACTCCTTCTTCCTCCCAAAAAATCACTAGCCAGCTCAAACCCGAGTTCTTGCTCATCTTGCTGCCATTTTCGATCTCCTTGCTCAAAGCTCGTCTCACAACACTGCTTTGGGGGATTGTTCTTTGGTATGTGACTCCTCCAATGGTCCAATTAGTTTTTGTTCTAGTGCTTTATTCATTGTAAATTTTTGCTGGTTAGGTGACCTTGTTCTTGAGCTTGCATGTCAAATTTATGTGGTCAAAAGTAGTTTTAATGCCTGATATATCCTCTAGGCACTTGTAGGAATAGTTGCTATCAATCTTGTTGAGTTTGGTTCACTTTTATTTTAAGTTACTAAAAATTTCAGAAACTTTTCATAGGAATAAATATGTTTAGGAAAATGTACCAAGGTGGTTCCTCAAGGAAGCAAGGACCCAGGCCCGCAATACGCGAGCCGGACAATGAACTACCAAGGGATGCTCAAGTGCGGCCTTGTGAATGGCCGTCAGAGGACTTCATGGTTTGGGCAGGAATAAGGAGGAATTTGAAGCATATGTGCGTAACGCCGATCTTGAGAGCTTCATGGTAGATAAGTGTCGCCAGTACCTCTATTTAACCGATTCATTTGTGAGAAGGTTTAAATTTACATCATCGCGCAATTCCCAAACTGTCCTATTTGATCTTTATGATAAATCTTATACCATGGACTTAGAAGATTTTAATACTGCTTGTAAACTCCCATAGTGGGGTAATGTTAGTGAACCTCACAAATCTGAATATAAAGATTTTCTTGCTAGTATCACTATGGGGGAATCTAGGGAAATCACACAAGCTACGATAGGGCGCATTCATTTTCCTTCCATACATTATTTTGCTCTCTTCATAGGTAGATGCATTAATGATAAGGATGAAGCATGTCACATGTGTGTTCCTGATATTAGTGTTCTCAAGAGTGCTGTATTAGGGGATAGACAATATAACTTGGGGGCCATTGTTGCACGTAGGTTGCATAATAATAGTATTGATGGAGATTTCTTTGGTGGAATTTATGCAACCCGTTTAGCTGATTTTCTTGAGATACCCATACGTGGAGATGATATTGAGTTGCCTCCTGCTTAATTAGATTATAATGCCATGGTTCGTCATCGGTTTGTTGAGAGGAACAATCAGTTCCTCCAGTACCGACTAATCTTTCATAGACGACGCACCTATCACGTCGCTCTCCCTGCTCCTACTTTATTTGACTTTTAGGCAAAAAGGAGATATGTTATAACCAGGGATGAGGCGACCGAGTACGAGAGGAGGGCGGAGGAAGCTCGCCTCCAAGCTGCAGCTCATCAGGCCGCTGCATCTCAGTATGACCCCAGCTACAACTTTGATCCATGGGCATAGACCAACTTAGGCCAAAATCCTAAGCTTGGGGGAGTACGTATCTCTCTCCGACATTACATTCATGTTCACACACTCATGCCAGTTGTCGGTGCTCATACTTTTTCATTGTATCATCCATGCTAGTTTATTTTCATTTTCTTGCTTTCTTCTTGTGTGTTTGAAAAACCTTAAGAAAAAACCAAAAACTTATTTGTAGCTTTCAGCTAGTTTACTTTCCATGCATGTAGTAGTAATTAAAAATAAAACCCAAAAAGATTTCTCATTCTTCTTTTGCTTGTTGGGAGCTTTCCTGTGTAAATAGTTCTGTTTCTTTTCTTTCCTTTGGGGGTCGAGAGGAGAAGACCATGATGAAAATGTTGAGTGGCTCTCATATGCATTATTGTTGATCTAACAAAGAGCCATATTACCTTGTATTCTCCCATGAATTGAATGCTTGCAGATTCTAGCTTAGTCCAATGCACGTGCACTATTATTATTATCCACACCGTTCGGTCGTGCAAGTGAAAGGCAATAATGATGATATATGATGAACTGATTGAGATGAGAAAAGCTGGTATGAACTCGACCTCTCTTGTTTTTGTAAATATGATTAGTTCATCATTCCTGATTCAGCCTGTTATGAAAGAAACATGTTTGCAATGACAATTAGAGAGTGTAGTTGCTTATGCCATGCTTAATTAGCTAGGAGTTTATAATGGTTTACCTTGTGTGCCAACATGTTATTAAAATGATTGTGATGTGGTATGATAGGGTGGTATCCTCCTTTGAACGATTCGAGTGGCTTGACTTGGTACATGTTCACGCATGTAGTTGAAACAAAATCAACATAGCATCTACATATTTATGTTCATGGTGCATTATATCCTACTCATGCTTGCATTCGGTGTTGATTAATTTTAATGCATGTTCATGACTGTTGTCGCTCTCTAGCTGGCCGCTTCCAAGTCTTTTTCTAACCTTCACTTGTACTAAGCGGGATTACTGCTTGTGCATCCAATTCCATAAACCCCAAAGTTATTCCATATGAGTCCACCATACCTTCCTATATACGGTATCTACCTGCTGTTCCAAGTAAATTTGTATGTGCCAAACTCTAAACCTTCAAATAAACATTTTGTTTTGTATGCTCGAATAGCTCATGTATCAACTAGGGCTGTCTGTATCCTCCATGCTAGGCGGGTTATTCTCAAGAGGAGTGGACTTCGCTCCTCCCTCATGAGAAAATGGCTGGTCACCGGGATGCCCAGTCCCATGCTCAAATCAAATCAAAATAATTGCAAACAAAACACCCTCGGGATTGTTGTTAGTTGGAGGCACCCGTTGTTTTGGGCAAGCCATGGATTGATGCTTGTTGGTGGTGGGGGAGTATAAACTTTACCATTCCTCTTGGGAACCGCCCATAATGTGTGTAGCATGGAAGATATCAAGATCTCTCGGTTGTTATGTTGACAATGAAAGTATACCGCTCAAAATATTATTCATACCTATTTCAAAATCGAGCTCTGGCACCTCTACAAATCCCTGCTTCCCTCTGTGAAGGTCCTATCCATTTACTTTTATGCTGAGTCATCATCCTCTTATTAAAAAGCACCAGTTGGAGAGCACCACTATCATTTGCATCCATTACTATTAGTTTACATTGAGTATGACTTGACTAGATCTCTTTTACCATGAATTACAATGTCTAGTCAGTCCTTGATCTTTAAAGGTGCTCTGCATTTATGTTTTGCGGTCTCAGAAATGGCTAGCGAGATACCATCTTGTTATATCATATTATGATTGTTTTGAGAAACTGTTGTCATCTGAGATTTATTATTAGTACTCGCTGGTTGATTATGCCATTGATATGAGTAAACATGAGACCTAAGTGTTATTGTGAATATGGTTAGGTCATAATCTTTGCTAAAAACCTGAATGCTGGCTTTACATATTTACAACAACAAGAGCAAAGAGAGTTTGTAAAAGTTTTTCTTTATCACTTTCAGTTTATCAACTGAATTGCTTGAGGACAAGCAAAAGTTTAAGCTTGGGGGAGTTGATACGTCTCCGTCGTATCTACTTTTCCAAACACTTTTGCCCTTGTTTCGGACTCTAACTTGCATGATTTGAATGGAACTAACCCGGACTGATGCTGTTTTTAGCAGAATTGCCATGGTGTTATTTTTATGCAGAAATAAAAGTTCTCGGAATGACCTGAAAATCAACAGAGATTATTTTTAGAATATATAAAAAATACTGGAAGAAGAATCCACGTCAGGGGGCCGACAGCCTGTCCACGAGGGTGGGGGCGCGCCTACCCCCTGGACGCGCCCCCTGCCTCGTGGGCCCCCTGACGCTCCACCGACCTCAACTCCAACTCCATATATTCGTGTTCGAGGAGAAAAAAATCAGAGAGAAGGATTCATCGCGTTTTACAATAGGGAGGCGCCACCAAGCCCTAAACTCTCTCGGGAGGGCTGATCTGGAGTCCGTTCGGGGCTCCGGAGAGGGGAATCCTTCGCCATCGTCATCATCAACCTTCCTCCATCACTAATTTCATGATGCTCACTGCCGTGCGTGAGTAATTACATCGTAGGCTTGCTGGACGGTGATGGGTTGGATGAGATTTATCATGTAATCGATTTAGTTTTGTTAGGGTTTGATCCCTAGTACCCACTGTGTTCTGAGATTGATGTTGCTATGACTTTGCTATGCTTAATGCTTGTCACTAGGGCCCAAGTGCCATGATTTCGGATCTAAACCTATTATGTTTTCATGAATATATGTGAGTTCTTAATCCTATCTTGCAAGTCTATAGTCACCTATTATGTGTTATGATTCGTTAACCCCAAAGTGACAATAGTCGGGACCATTACCGGTGATGATCGTAGTTTGAGGAGTTCATGTATTCACTATGTGTTAAGGCTTTGGTCCGGTACTCTATTAAAAGGAGGCCTTAATATCCCTTAGTCTCCAATAGGACCCCGCTGCCACGGGAGGGTAGGACAAAATATGTCATGCAAGTTCTTTTCCATAAGCACGTATGACTATATTCGGGATACATGCCTACATTACATTGATGAACTAGAGCTAGTTCTGTGTCACCCTATGTTATAACCATTGCATGAGGAATCACATCCGACATAATTATCCATCACTGATCCATTGCCTACGAACTTTTCATATATTGTTCTTCGCTTATTTACTTTTCCGTTGCTACTGTTACAATCACTATAAAACCCAAAAATATTACTTTTGCTACCGTTAGCACTACTATCATATTACTTTGCTACTAAACAAATTGCTGCAGATACTAAGTTTCCAGGTGTGGTTGAATTGACAACTCAGCTGCTAATACCTGAGAATATACTTTGGCTCCCCTTGTGTCGAATCAATAAATTTGGGTTGAATACTCTACCCTTGAAAATTTTTGCGATCCCCTATACTTGTGGGTTATCAACCATAAAGTGGTACTTCTCCCAATTCAAGACAAGATTTGTTTGTTCACATCTCTGCAAAACTCGCTCAAGATTGCTTAAACAATCATCAAAAGACTTCCCATAAACAGAAAACTCATCCATGAAAACCTCAACAATCTTTTCACAAAAGTAAGAGAATATAGCAGTCATACATCTTTGAAAGGTAGCAGGTGCATTACATAAATCAAAAGGCATACGTCTATAAGCATAAGTTCCGAAGGGGCAAGTAAAAGTACTATTTTCTTGATCAGGTGGAGAAACAGGTATTTGTGAAAAGCTAGAGTATCCATCTAGGAAGCAAAAGTGTGTGTGCTTAGATAATCGTTCCAGCATTTGATCAATAAAAGTCAAGGGGAAATGATCTTTTCTAGTTGCTTTTTTTAATTTTCTATAGTCAATTACCATTCTATAGCCTGTAACAATTCTTTGTGGAATAAGTTCATTCTTATCATTAGGAACAATAGTAATACCTCCTTTCTTAGGGACACAATGAACAGGACTTACCCATCTACTATCAGCCATAAGATAGATTATACCTGCTTCCAGAAGTTTTAAGATTTCCGTTCTTACCACTTCCTTCATTTTTGGATTCAACCGACGTTGGTGATCAACAATGGGTTTAGCATCAGGTTCGATATTAATTTTGTGCTGACATAGAGTGGGACTAATGCCCTTTAAATCATCAAGAGTATATCCAATAGCAGCCCGATGCTTCCTTAGAACTTTCAATAATCTTTCCTCTTCATGTTCCAAAAGGTTAGCACCAATAATAACAGGATATATCATCTTTTCATCAAGATAAGCATATTTCAAAGTGCCCGAAAATTGTTTTAATAAAAACACAGGATCACCTTTAGGTGGGGGAGGACCTCCTAGAGTTTCAATAGGCAAATTGTGTTTAAGCAGAGGACATTGTTCAAAAAAACTTTACCTATTTCATTTCTTTCATGCATATGTAAATCATTTTCATGGTCTACCAAATATTGTTCTAAAGGATCAGTAGGTGGAACAACAATAGAAGCAAGACCAATTAATTCATCCTTACTAGGCAATTCTTTTTCATGATGATTTCTATTAAACTTGAAAAAATTGAACTCATGAGACTCATCACCAATGCTAACACCAACGGTTTGTTTCTTAGCATTAACTATGTTCAAGAAAGGTCTACCAAAGATAATGGGACAAAAGTCATCTTGTGAGGAACCAAGAACAAGAAAATCTGTAGGGTATTTTTGTAACATCCCAAATTTTCAATTTGGAATGTTATACATAGCTCAGCCTTGCATGTCATACTTTATTGCATTTTGGCTTGATCCTCGAAATCCTAAGCAACTCAAGCACCCTCGGAGAGAGTTGGGGATTTCCCTATTTTCATATTTGAGTTTTATCAAATATCGAAACGAGGATTTTTGGTTTTAATTATTTTTCTCTCCGAAAACATTTCATATTAAATATATGAGAGGAGATAATATGACTTCTCCAAAATAAATGAAATATTGGGGGAAAAGATTAAAATCAAATATTTGATTTTTATCCGGAGTTTATTGCTATTTTATTTGAATTAGAAATATTTCATGTTTTTCAAAGTTGCATTTTAGGGCCAAGAAAATGTTCATATTGTTCTAAATATTTTATTTAGACGGTGAAAATTTGTTTTGGAATTTTTAGATTTTTATTTTATTTTCTAGGATTTTTTTGTTCCGGCGAAATTATTTAAAAAACGTGCAGTGCCCGACTGGGCCGAAGCCCAGCCAAGCCGGCCCGCTCCCCGCGCCGCCTTCTCCGACCAGGAGACCACGCGCCACGCCGCCGCCCGACCCGGAGTCCGGCCGGGACTCCTCCCGCGCCTTGCCCCCTCCTCCAAGTCGCCGCCCCCTCTCTTATAAGCCGCCGCACCCCCCCCCTTGGAGCCCGAGCCGCCCCGCTGCCGCTAGCCGCCAGCCCTGCCGCCGCTAGCTGCCGCGCCGCCGCCGCCGCCGCTGCCGCTTGCCCGCGCCGCCGCTGCCCTGCCACTCACTGGAGCCGCCCTCCGCGCCGGACCTAGCCGGAGGTATAGCGCCGTTCATTTTTTTTAAAAAAACCGGTTCGATTTTTTGTTAGAAACCCTAGTTTTTTTAGATAGATCGGTTCACCGGTTTTTCTTGGTTTAGTTACTTTGCGGACGTTCGTCCGTATGTTCATTTGAACGAACGGAGTTCACTCATTAGTCGCAGATGACGAACGCTCGTTCATTGGCCTGTTTGTCAGTTTTCTTTTTCTCGGAATCTCCGCGATTATTTTCAATCGTGATTTCTGATCCGATTTTCGTTTTAGTTTATCTTTTCGCTCGTTTGTCGGAATCAGGCGATTCAAGCGCCTAGATCTTCTTCTTGAAACCCTCTTTCCATTTAACCAACTTGAACAAGTTTTTGCTACTATAAAATTTGACCATAGTCCAGAATAGCAAATGGATCTTGTTTCTTTCGCAGTTTGAGTTTCGTTGCTCCGTTTGATTTGATTCTTTTCGCAAACCAGAGTTCTTAAGTTGAACTTTCTAGTTAGATCTTCTTATTTGAGATTTACCCATGTTTCTTTGCTTGATTGCTTATGTATGCTATTGTTTGTTTGCGATAGAACACCCGGAGTGCGAAGCGTGCTACTACGAGTCCCTAGGTTTTGCGGATCATCAGCAAGGCAAGTAACACTTTGATCATACCCCTTTACCACCCAGTTTTTATGCATTAGTTCCAATCCTCAAACATTGCATGATTAGGATGTGTTTAACATGTGGGTTGGGAAGCAGATGAGGTAGAACCTATTGCCCTGTTATATTCAAACCCTTGGGAGTTACTTCTACGTGTTGCTATTATTGCTATGCTATGCTCGTAGACGTGGTTTGGGTGAGTGAAATCCATGATAGATGTGAGATTGTTAATTAATGGTTCAACTTAAGGTGGCAACTTGAATACACATTTGGGTGGATTGTTTGTTGGGCACATAGAGAATCCAGTGTTGTCCTAGGATATCCCGGAGTACCCGTGTGATAATCCTATGGCTCGCCACCCAGGTTCAAAGGGATCTGAGATATTTTCATGCTAGAAACTTCTGTGTGCAGCCACAAGCTATTATGGGCTCTAGCATAGTTGAGTAAGTTGCGTGAAGCTCCCGAAGAGGTGGATCAGCAGGTAGAGGGATGTAGGTTGGTATGGTCTGCCCGGAGTAAGGGGTTAATGCTTCTGAAAGATTGTGTCTCAGTCATCCGTTTCTCAAACACCATGTAGTGCGAGAAATCCAACGGAGGAGATTGAGTCTTGTGAGGAAAAGTGCGCAAACCTCTGCAGAGTGTATAAACTAATCATGGTTAGCCGTGCCCCCGGTTATGGACATCTTGAGTATCTAGTACTTGGAGCATCATAAGTATCTCATCACTCTAAAATAATATTGTTGGGTTGTTAATTACTTTAATTGGGATTGAGTTGGAGGAACCTTCTCAATGATGTTTCAACTACCATGATAGTTAAATAAAATCTATTCCTTTGTTATAGGGAAAAATTGGCTTTTCGCAAAAACTGTAACCATAGAGCTTTCCTTCAGCCAAATATGCATGTAGTGATAGTATTATTCTGTTCTTGCTCTACTGTGTTACTTTGCCAGCATATTCCATGTGCTGACCCGTTTCGGGCTGCAATGTATTATGTTGCAGACTTTTCACATGAGGAGTAAGGTTCGTTAGGTCGTTGCCGTGCAGCTTAGCTATGTCGTTGGAGTTGATGGACTCACTTTATCTTCCAAGCCTTTCGTTGTTATCATATTAGATGGCCTTAAGCCATATTTATTGTAATAAGTTCTCTCTTGAGACATTCGATGTAATAAGTGTGTGATTGCTACTCTGTTATAAATCCTCGAGTACTGTGTGTGTCAGCATTACCGATACAGGGATGACACTGAAGCACAGAGACTTGACCGTTCACTACTAGGAAAAGGGCTAAAGATAGGATTGACACTAATGGCGCACCAGAGAAGTGGTGCGCCACTACTATATACTAATGGCGCACCAGGTGGAGGTACGCCATTAGTGTGGAAGACACTAATGGCGCACCAGACAAAAGGTGCGCCACTAGTAACAATTTTTTTTCCATTTTTTCAAACATACTAATGGCGCATCCGGGCAAAGTGTGCCATTAGTAGTTAGAACTACTAATGGCACACCGGCGACAAAGTGCGCCAGTAATTTGTTTTTTTTTTACTTTTTGGGAAAACTACTAATGGCGCACTATGCAACGGTGTGCCATTAGTATAAAAATTATTTTTTTTTACTTTTTTGCAAAACTACTAATGACGCACTGCATTAGAAAATCGTGTGTCCTCTAGATTTACCACACGTGAAATACCATGTGTGCATGAACAATTGCATCATTTATCGGGACGAGCACGCGGAGTCTACCATATGTCCGGTGTGCGGCGTCACTCGATACAAGAAGAGGAAGAAAGCTCCTCGAAAATCGGTGTGGTAGTTTCCGATCACTCCTCATCTGCAGCGGTATTTCGCAGACCCTAAGGTAGCAAAGCTCCTGCGTTGGCACGCGGATAGGGAGGAGAAGAAGCGGGAAGATGACGGAAATGATCCGGAGATAAATAAAAAAGACAAGATGCTGAGTCACCCTAAGGATTCGAGCCAGTGGTGAGGACACTCGATCTCGATCCCCCTCCACCGCCGCCGACGAGCACCCGGCCCCCCGCACCCTCCCCCGCTCCACCGCCGCCAACGGGCACCCCCCGCACCCTCCCCCGCTCCACCGCCGCCGCCGATGATATTTTCAAGTAACAAATTTGAACATATTTTTTAAAAAATTATTACTGTTTTTATAAAAAATATTACTGTTATGATTTAAACAAGTTTGAACATATTTAAACACAAATAAATATCAAACAGCATTTAAAATGCAAAAAAAATATTGCGGAGCCTGGGAATCGAACCCAGGACCTCCTGGTGTGTGTGCTGTGTGATGACCAGTCAGGATAGTGGGCGGGTTCTGATGTGGATTGGGTTAGGTGCAATATAACCTGTGCTCGAACTGTAATAAAAAACATTCTAATGGCGCACCGCTGCGGGGTGCGCCATTGCTATCTAAAAAAAGATCTCTAATGGCGCACCAAGGAGTGGTGCGCCATTAGTAAGCTATCCTCCCTCTCCCTCGCCAGATCCCCTCTGACCCTCTCTCCCTCGCCACCAGATCCACCCGCGCGCTGCCCCGACCCACGATGCCGCCGCCCCGACCCTCACCGGACTCCACCCCCGCCGCGCCCATGCCCCCGCGCCCCCACCCCCGCTGCCCCGACCCTTGCCGGACTCCACACCCCCGCCGCCCCCGCGCCCCCGCGCCCCCACCCCCGCCGCCCCGACCCTCGTGCTAGGGTTCCTCGCCCTGCCGCCCGCTCCTCTCCTCCACCTCGGACGAGTGAGTGTCTTCCGACCCCTGTAGCAACCGGCGACCTCGGCCCCGACGCACGCGCCCACCCCGCCGGCCCCTGCAATCCTCCGCCTCCGGTCTCCCCATCAGCAGCCGGCGAACCAAGGACGGTGCCGTGACCATCGTCGCCACCTCCCGCCGTCTCTCTCTGCGCGTGGCCGGCGGCTGCTCTCCTTCGACGCGCTACCCGTGGTGAGCCCCTCTTCCTTACTCACCTCCATGTTCCTTGTTCATCTCTATGTTCCCTCTTCCTCTCTTGTCCATGCTGCTATTTACATGGATCAATGGATGTTGGATAGATGGATGTGTGTTGATGTTAGGTAGTAGATGGTTTGCTTGATGGTTGGTTGAATTGTGCTAGTTGCTTGCTAGATGGATGGACGAATGGTGCGAGTATGTAGACATCTTTTGCTACTGTGAAGGGTCAGTGCTAGTGTAAAGGGTAGTAGTAATTCGTTCCCTTTTGCTTCTGCCTGGTGCTAATTTGCTGATGTTAGCTTTGTGTGGCTTCTTATTATTCTCTAAGTCGTTCTTCAAAGCAGGCTTTGCATCGCTTTAGGTAGTTTTCTCCATGTTTTATCAAGTGACATGTTAACAGCTTGCTAGTTTAGGATACATAATTAATGCCTTTAAATGGTGCACTCTGTAAATACCTTTAAATATAACCTTGCTAGTTTAGGATACATAATTGCAGAGAAATAATCACATCAATGCCTTTAAATGGTGCACTCTGTAAGAAATTAATAACCTAGCATCACAATTCAGAAATACTCCTGCTACTCATGTAGGTGCCGCATGAGTTTTTTTTTGGTTTTGTTACTGCTAGGTAGGTTGATAAGGAGAACTGCATATTTGACAGACACAATGTCGTGTTTTTTTAGTAGGAGCACATTTTACATACAGTTTGCAGTACTAGCTCAGATACCGGTTCAGATTTTGATGTGCTTGCTTGTTACTGTAAGTGAGTTTATAATTGCACCCACTTGCTCGTCCTCATATTTTCTGTAGCCATGCAATTTATAATTGCACCCACTTGCAGCAACTAGCTAGAGTAGATTATGGCAAGTGAAAGCAACAAATTCTCTACAATTCGAAAGCTCAATATCCTTGCAGTAGGAAGAGCTTGCTTTAACTGAATTTGGACTTGGTGCACTAGCTTGGCAATTTTGCTTGCTTGCACTTCTTGAGTAGTTCTCCATCTAATATAGTCAATAGATGTTGTCAAGTGATTGTGTCATGGTTTTGGTTCTGTTTTTAAAAAGGAAAGCCACTTGTTCAGGCTTCAAGAAAATATTTTCGCATAATATTACTGCTAAGCCCAAGCTTGTTAATCAACATGTACATTTCTGTGATATATTGCTAATGTCTGCTCAGATGTGTGCTTGCTATTGTCAGCTATCTTTTTTTCTTCTACATGATATGGAACCTGATGATACTGCACCAATAGCCTTTGTGCATCCAAGTTATCAAACTATGTGAACTAGAAACAGAAATAGAAAGAATTGATCATTACTTTTCTGAAATGTCGCAGAAGCCTCAGTAGTTCTTTCAAGTTCGTACATTGAAAGGCTTGTTTCACAATTTCTGAATTACTTGTGATGCCTCTGAATTACTTGTGATGCCTGTTATCATGCATGTTTTATGATCTGTTGTAAGGGTACTAATTGGTCTCTTTTGGTGCTTATCAGAGATGGCGGAAAGCAGCCACCGCCGCTCTGCGACACTGCAGTACGAGTTGGATGCTTCCGAGTTCTTCACTAGCATACTTGGGACTTCAGTATCATCCATGACGCAGGTATATAAAACGAGAGATCTCCCCTTCACCCATCTCATTATGATATCTATTGTTTGCTACAGCACTCATTGTCCCAAACTGCAGAGGCTGCCTAACAGTTTTATGAACATGCTGATGGGTGAAGATCCGCCAAATAATGTGAAGCTGCGATAGGCCAGCAGCGGGTTTCGCAGGCTGTGGGATGTGGAGTTGGTGATCAAGGAGGGCCACATGTACTTGTCTCGTGGGTGGGAGAAGTTTTACCGTGCCTACGACCTGCGGCTGGGGTACTTCCTTCTCTTCAGGTACGACGACGATGCCACTATGCTCATCATGAAGGTGTTCAACGCGACTATGTGTCGCATGTGCTACGCTGAAGATTGTGATGCCGGTACGTTCTGCCTCTTCTTATTCCTCTACATTTGGCTTTGTCTCACATTGATTGTTAACGGTCATTGTTGCATTTGGACAGGTAATGGGAGTAGCAGCAGCGACAATGGCTACAGCCAAAGCAGCAGCAACTATGACTATAGCGAAAGCAGCAGCGATTCTAGCTGTAGCGAAAGCAACAGCGATTCTGGTAGCAACATAGACAACAAGAAGGATGATCCGGACTGGAGTGCAGGATAAGAGGAGCAGAGTGGGGATGAGGAGCTGCAAGATGATGATGGGCATCAGGCTGAGGATGACCTAGCGCTGGTGGTGGCTGACCAAGGGCAAGAGATGGTGGTGGCTGACCATGGGCAAGAGATGGTGGTGGCTAACCATGGGCAAGAGATGGAGGTGGCTGAGGATGACCTAGCGATGGTCGTGCCTGAAGGTGGCCTCGCGATGGTGGTGGTGCCTGACAATGACCACGCACCGGTGGTGGCGCCGGCGATCCCACAGCTGGGCGACATGACCACGCCAATTGAGGTAGAACACTACATCCCACTGCCTCCACCGCCTCCACCGCCTCGCCGCTCTTGGCGCATCAGGCTAAGGAAGGAGAAGGAGAAGAACAATGCATGAGAACTGAACTTTGTCAGGTATGTCAGATATCCAAAATGATATATATATATATATATATATATATATATATATACTTAGTTACCTATGTTATCTCTAATATGCTTAGTTTCCTATAGGTTAGCTTCATTTTACCTAAGTTGGCTCTAATATGCTAACTTAGAGCTTATATGCTTAGTTTCCTATAGGTTAGCTCCAAAATAACTTATGTTAGCACAAAATGATCAAGTTTACATAATAAGCTTATAGTCTTTTTCTTATTCTTCTTCTTTTCCAAAATGACATAGGTTAGCTTCATTTTACCTAAGTTGGCTCTAATATACTAACTTAGAGCTTATATGCTTAGTTTCCTATAGGTTAGCTCCAAAATAACTTATGTTAGCACAAAATGATCAAGTTTACATAATAAGCTTATAGTCTTCTTCTTATTCTTCTTCTTTTCCAAAATTCTTCTTATTCTTCTTCTAGTGTTCTTCTTCTTCTAGTATTCTTCTAGTCTTCTTCTTTTTCTTCTTCTAACTTCTTGTTTACCATTTTGCAGATTTGATTTAATTCACGGAAGCTTGCATGGATGGAGTGCTTCTTTTCCATTTGTGTTTTTATTTTGTATCAATGTGAAACTTTTGTGAATTGATGGATAACGGTGTTGGATGAACAATGTGAAACTTTTGTAATATGTAACGATGGAACTATGTGTTGGCTATGTATGTATATATGATGGAACTTGTGTGTTGGCTATGATTGTTATATGGATGCTTGTTGTATATATATGTGTTGGATATCTCACAGGTGAAATAGTGACCTGAGATTAAGAAAAAAAATTAAAAACCTTGTTACTAATGGCGCACTACCATGTGGTGCACCATTAGTATAGCAGACACTAGTGGCGCACCGTGAGCAAAACTAATGGCGCACTGCCTGGTGCGCCATTAGTATACCAGATACTAATGGCGCACCAGTGGTGCGCCATTAGTAAAAATTACTAGTGGCGTGCTACTAATGGCGCACCGGTGATGCGCCATTAGTAGGCAAAACCGGTGCGCCATTAGTAGGCCTTTTCCTAGTAGTGGTTTGAGGTCGGGTCGCTACAATTTTATTTTCCCACACAAGACTTCAACATCTCTAATAATCCCAATAGGTGATATGGTGTATCTATTGGCAAGTTTAATAGTAACATCTATTTCTTCTATCTCAGCAGGTGCTATGTCTTTCATGATTTCTTGATATAAAGTGTAAGGAATAGCACTCACACTAGCACCCATGTCACATAAACCATGATAATAGTGATCTCCTATTTTAACTGAAATAACAGGCATGCCAACAACAGGTCTATGTTTACCTCTTTTATCAGGTTTAGCAATTCTAGCAGCTTCTTCACAGAAGTAAATAACATGCCCATTCGTATCTTCTTCCAAGAGATCTTTAACTATAGCAATACTAGGTTCAACTTTAATTTGTTCATCAGGTTTAGGTGTTCTAATATAGCTTTTGTTAACCATAGTTGAAACTTTAGCATGTTCCTTAATCCTAATAGGGAAAGGTGGTTTCTCAAAATAAGCAGAAGGAACAACTAGATCAACATTATAAAGTATAGTTTCTTCTTTAACTGGTATTGGTTCTTTAATTTCTTCTTTAATAGGTGGGTGATATTTAAACCACTTCTCCTTAGGGAGTTCAACATGCGTAGCAAATGATTCACAAAAGGAGGCTACTATCTCAGAGTCAAGTCCATAGTTAGTGCTAAACTTTTGAAAAGCATCGGTATCCATAAAAGATTTAACACAATCATACTTAAGTTTAATACCTAACTCTTTACCTTCGTCAAGTTCCCAATCATCAGAGTTGCGTTTGAAGGAAATATGCCCTAGAGGCAATAATAAAGTTGTTATTTATATTTCCTTATATCATGATAAATGTTTAATATTCATGCTACAATTGTATTAACCAAAAACTTAGTACATGTATAAGTACATAGACAAAACAGAGTTCCCTAGTATGCCTCTACTTGACTAGCTCGTTAATCAAAGATGGTTAAGTTTCCTGACCATAGACATGTGTTGTTATTTGATGAACGGGATCACATCATTAGAGAATGATGTGATGGACAAGACCCATCCGTTAGCTTAGCATAAATGATTTATTAGTTTTATTGCTATTGCTTTCATCATGACTTATACATGTTTCTCTGACTATGAGATTATGCAACTCTCGAATACCAGAGGAACACCTTGTGTGCTATCAAATGTCACAATGTAACTGGGTGATTATAAAGATTCTCTATAGGTGTCTCCGATGGTGTTTGTTGAGTTGGCATAGATCGAGATTAGGATTTGTCACTCTGATTGTCGGAGAGGTATCTCTGGGCCCTCTCGGTAATGCACATCACAATAAGCCTTGCAAGCAATGTGACTAATGAGTTAGTTGTAGGATGTTGCATTACGAAACGAGTAAAGAGACTTGCCGGCAACGAGATTGAACTAGGTATGATGATACCGATGATCGAATCTCGGGCAAGTAACATGCCGATGATAAAGGGAACAACGTATGTTGTTATGCGGTTTGACTGATAAAGATGTTCGTAGAATATGTAGGAGCCAATATGAGCATCCAGGTTCCGCTATTGGTTATTGACCGGAGTTGTGTCTCGGTCATGCCTACATAGTTCTCGAACCCGTAGGGTCCGCGCGCTTAACGTTTGATGACGATTTGTATTATGAGTTATGTGATTTGATGTACCGAAGGTTGTTCGGAGTCCCGCATGATATCGCAGACATGACGAGGAGTCTCTAAATGGTCGAGAAGTAAAGATCGATATATTGGAAGGCTATATTTGAAAAGCGTAAAGGTTCTGAGTGATTCGGGTATTTTTTGGAGTACCGAAGAGTTACGGGAATTCGCTAGGAGAAGTAGTGGGCCTTAATGGGCCATACAGGAAAGGAGAGAAGGGCCTCAAGGGTTGGCTGCGCGCCCCCTGTGACACTCCAAAATTTTAATTTGGTTTTCATCAAAAACTTTGTTGGATTTTAAAAGAGGGCATTTAAAATTTCTTTTCCAGAAATCCTTCCTCTTAAAAACTTCCTTTCCTTTGGCAAGGATTTTCTTTTCCCTTTCAAATTTGGTGTTGAATTTTTGGAAGCTTTTCCTTCTGGCTGTTACCCTCTCAAACTTATTTATTTTCATTTAAAAAAAAAGAAACCCTAGGAGTTTTGGGACTTCTTTCTTTTTGAAACCACCCATGGTTTTACCATGTCTCCTATAGTAAATCTTCTCAAAACCCCTCCCTCCACCTTTGAGCAATTTAAATCCTCTGTCTCAACAAGTCCAAACAAGTTTTGGATTTTATTTCAATTATTTTATCTCCCAAAACATTTCTGCCAATTATTTTGAGCCTAAGTGATTTTCAAAGCAAGTACCACTTTGCCTTTGAGTTTTTATCCCAAACCAACTTCCCTGGATTGTCTTTAGTACCCACAACCTAGAACCATCTTGATCCACTCTTCTTCTTTTCAAATATTTCAAATTTCACTCACTGCAAGTTTGGACCAGATTTGACAAATTTGATGAAATTCATATCTACACTCCTCCAAAAATTCCACCAAAAATCATGCAGCCTACTAGAGCAATGAGAAGCCACTCCACCAAATTTCAGCTCAAGGAAAAATCCCTAGATGCCAAAAGCATTCTGTCGAACACCTGAGCTGCACTGTTCTTTGCATTTTCAGTAAAGTTCAGTAAAATTCAGTTTTACAGTGTCGTTTTCTTCAGAGTTCAGTCACAAGCTCACAGTGCGCTTGGCTCGATGCTCGCAGCCCCTCCCTCTTGTCCGGAGCTTCACACGCGTGCGTGGAGCCTTCCTGGCGTCGGTGGCGCGCTGGCCCGCCCTCGCCGGCGTCTTCTGCGGCGTCGGGACCTCCCGTGGCGGCCGACAGAAGGCACACCACGGCAGAACGCCGTTCAGCGCCGCCCAAAGCCCCCTGGCTCTCCGCGTGGCCTCATGCATGCCAGCGCACGCCCGTGGCACCATCACCGTGGCCCGGCAAGCACGGAACGTGCTCCCTGCCGCCGACGGGCCGCGCCACCCCCGTTCCGTCGAGCTCGACCCAAACACCCAAACCCCGGCCAGTTTAGCACCTAAACGGACCCATTGAACCCCCACGACGGCGCTCGACCCCTAATCCTCCCCGACCAATGCCCTGCGCCGCCGTAAGCTTCGCCGGAGAACCCCGTTCTCGGCCACCGCCTCGAATCGCCTATAAAAAGGAACCCGAGCTCGCCCTCGAGCACGCACCTTCACTGCACCTCCCCAGGACCCTGCCAAGCCACCAGGAGGACCTCGAGGAGGTCTCCTTCCCCAACTCCGGCCGCCTTGCTCCGCCTCGGCCTCCAGCTTGATTCACTCCGGTGAGGCCATCTCCGGCGCCCAAACCTCGTCCGTAGCCCTCTCTCACACCCAGTACTCTAACCCCCTCATCAATTTGGCCTTTGCAGTCCTCTCCGACGAGCTCCATCCACGCCCGAACCACCGTCCGCCGGAGTTGAGACCGCCGTCGACGTGGTGCTCCCCGGCGACCAACACCACCACCCACCGTTGCGGAAGGACACGGTGAGCACGTTGGTAACCTCCGATCCCCTTACCTCGCCGTGGATCGCCGCCGGCGACCACCGCAGCCCTCGGGCGCCGACGAGCCTCGTCCCTCCCATTTGAAAGTTTAAACATGACAAGTGGGACCCGCTGTCAGCCTCTCTGTCCTTTCTAAACGAAGCGTTTTCTGAAAACGCCTTCTGCCAAATGCGCTTTCCCTTTGGGCTGGCGTAGTTTCTGCCGAAGCGTTTTCTGTTTTTATAAACTAGCCCCTGGAAACTTTCTGTTTCATTACAGATGAGTCCCTGGATTAAAACCCTTATAACTTTTAAACAGAAAGGTATTTTTGATTGATTCTTTTTCTGTTCTCTTTAAAATTTTGTCTAGTTTTTTATCAGATTTATTTGAAAAATATTTGGAATACTTTTTGTGCACCCCTTGGTATTTACGATAGCGCATATATTTTCTTTATACCGTAGATACCGAAGGAGGTGACGGAGCCGCGAACTTCACCGAGCTAGGCTCCGACTACTCTGAACCAGGCAAGCATGTTTGAACTTTTGATATGATGAGTGTCTTGGCATGTTTTGCATTTAGTTAGTTTCATGGCATGTTGATGAGCATACCGATGAACGTTATTTTATGCAATGTTGAGGTAAGTGAGTTCGATGATCCATAAGTGGATGGATGTGAGTATGAATGGCCATGTGTTGGCATGAGGATGGGTAAGATGGCAGTGTCGTAGCATGCCAGTCTTATGCCAGACTATATGACTTCAGTGTCAAACCGTATCGGTCCAGTTCCTCTCATTTCCTTCCCTGTACTACCACATGTTTTCCGCAAGGAATATGGTTTAGTAAGTTGCAAACCGCTTTCCTGGTACACACCAAAAGGAGAGGCCGGGATGATGGTTCCATGGCCCTGGATTAAAGCCAGTCATCCGGTCAGGGGGCATGGGTGTTTCCGGTTGGGACCGAGAGGGGGGCACCCCTTAGAGCGCGCGTATATAAATTTGATCCCATGCTATTCGAGATTGTGATCTCCCCGTCTCAAAAGTTTTTCTTGGACGATGTCTAGGGTGAGTCCTGGCATCGAGAGGTAGGATGGGTGTGTACTGGATAGCTGTGTTTTCTTCCGAAAAACCGTAAACGGAACTAGTCCTTCGTGACTACGGAAATCCGTTGGCTGTGGGAAAATTTTTGTACAAACTCTGCAGAGTCATACATTCCTTGAATCATCTATTCCATGTCCAAATTCGTATTATCTTGTCCTAACAGTATCAGTTTGATGACAGAGACTCCGGTGAATCCCATGAGTGCTAAGTCCGGTTAAATGTTATTCCTGTGGTGGACTAACCTGTTTATTATCATGAATTGAATATTTATTATGAGTATTATTTACTTGTGAATAAAGCCCTTTCTGTGATGTCGCCCCGACGTCCGACTGTGGCATTTCTTTTAAAGCCCTTTCTGTGATGTCGCCCCGACGTCCGACTGTGGCATTTCTTTTAAAGCCCTTTCTGTGATGTCGCCCCGACGTCCGACTGTGGCATTTCTTTTAAAGCCCTCTGTGATGTCGCCCCGACGTCCGACTGTGGCATTTCTTTTAAAGCCCTTTCTGTGATGTCGCCCCGACGTCCGACTGTGGCATTTCTTTTAAAGCCCTTTATGTGGTGTCGCTAAGACGCCCGACTGTGGCATGATTTTCTCCTTTATTTATTTGTTCACCTTTCGAGGCGTCGCTTCAGACACCCGATCGGTTTCCATTTATATTTCTGTCGGGATTTCAGGTGGACTACCGCCGATTCCCTCTTTGCTTACCTTGCCTGCTAATACTTTAAATGTACATTGGTGAATTAATCATGACGCATTCATGCATGCATTTGTTATATCTTACGTCCGAACTGTCTTGCGAGTACTTTCAAAGTACTCACTGGCTTGTTGATTTGGCCAGATGCTGACGAAGGCGATCTCATGGATGAAGAGTTCGATAGCGAGTCCGACGCCTAGAGGAATCCCAGTCAGTCTCGTGCGACCCTGGATTTGGTCACTGTATTATATCCGCTTCCGCAACCCGAATAAATTTATCGAGCCTCACCTCGACGCTCGATGAGATGCCAGTTTGAGAGTCGTGTTATCACACTCCCCACTGTGTTATTCCACCATCACTTTATCCTCGAGTCAGTAGTATGCCACCACACCATTGTGTTATATCCGCCATTATGTATAATTATTGGCGCGCTTGTAATAATTTGTTGAGCAGCCCTAGCTCAACCCTGTAATATATCCTATGCTACTGGCTTATTGTATCAAGAATTTGTCTACCAGTGAGGAGGATTTCTCTCATACTGGACTCAAAAGATTGGTTTCTCAATAAATATTTTTATTGGAAAACCGGTCGTGACAAGCTTGGTACCAGAGCCAGGCTGACTGTAGGAAGCCACTAGGTGCGATCGCTAATTGGTTATTAGCATGATAGAGCTAATTTATATTTTTGCAATTGTAGTCATTTTCTGACAGTCAGCATAAATTTATGATCTGACCATGCAGAATTTTTGCTTACTTTGTAGATGGCCGACAACAGCTGCGAGTCTCAGACCTTCGCCAACGTGCCCGATGGGTTCGTCAAGCTTCTCTCCTTCATCGTTCAGGTCGCGATGGGGCCGTCTGTGCGCCCAGTCTTCACACTCTACCAGCACAAGGTCAACGACAGTCTGACCATGCACCAGGCCACGGTGCAGTTCAGGGGAGGGCGTGGTGAGTTACGCCGCTTCCGGTTCGTGGGAAGAGCCATGCCTACGGAGAGGCATGCTATGCAGATGGCAGCCCGTGAGGCGATAGCTCGCCTCAGGGATGTCCTTCCCGCGATGAAGACTCGTCGCTACCGCTATCTTCCATGCCATGTGCCTTACACCTGTCACTACGCATTCTCCTGCCCCAGAGGAGAACGAGATGAGGCTTTTGAGATGCTTATTGAGTATCTCCGGGCTCTGGAGGCAGCCTTCGACAACCTGGTGGACGACTTCGTAGCTGCCCGCATGGACTCAGTCCATGGCTGTGCCGCCAACAGGAGGGAGCTCCTGCCCGCCGCACCGCCACTGACTTTTGTCTCGTCATCAGCATCTTATGCACCTACTCGTCGCCTGCCTACCACCGAAGAGTTCAACCAGGCCATTGCGCCCACTCCAGCGCGCACTGCACCACCCGTTGTGCCTACTCCTATTCGTGTTGCTCCGCCCCTGGCACCCGCTCCATCTACCCGACGCAGCTCTTCACGTCTGGAGCCTATTAGTGAGGAGGAGGTCGAGTCCCCAGCCTCACTGCGCCTCACCCTTGGCAGGGCCAAGGAGATCGTCAACATTTCCGGCTGAGTGCGCTTGCCCGTCATGCGATGTACCGCTTTGTAAGATATGTACATAGGTTGTGAGGAGTAGCCTGTTTGCGCATCATGTAGGAACTGGAGAAGTGCACTAGCCTAAATAACATGTCAGGATTATGTACGCATATCCTGAGTGATGTATTGTATAATTATCGCCCGCGTGTAAGATATGTAATGAGCAGTCCTTCTCCGTGCGCAATTCGATTTGTTTTCTTAAGTGATCTTGGTCATTTAAATTATTTGCCATCCTTGTGCAATTTTGGATTTGTTTTTGCGACCATCTTCGCTTTTCTTATGAGTTTTACAAAATATATCCCCAGAGTGAAAAATGTCTCGTCCTTGGACTCGCTCCATGCCTACTCCGCCAGAGGAAGATTATGACACTCAACCAGGCAACAATTTCACACAAGGGCAGTCGAGTCAACAGAACAGTGAAACGGCACTTTCCCAAATGTGCCGCCTTTATGAACAGAGTCAGCAACAACATCGTGAAATGATGAACCAAGTCATCAACATGGGGAATCACCATGGACAGTATCAGCAGCAATCCAAGTTATCTGAGCTTCAGAAGACACGTCCCCAAACATTTTCTCACACTGACAAACCTCTTGAAGCCGAGGACTGGCTTCGAGATATGGAGAGGAAATTAATTATTGCAAAATGTTCAGACCCCGAAAAGGTATTGTATGCTCCGCACTATCTCACAGGAGCAGCCGCATCGTGGTGGGAGAATTTTCTGCACATGCATCCCAACGAAAATGACATAACCTGGGATGATTTCAAGGAAGGTTTCCGTGGTGCACACATTCCTAAGAGTATTATGAAAATCAAGAAGAGAGAGTTCGATGACCTCAAACAAAGGAACATGACAGTGTCAGATTACAACAGTCAATTTACCCTATTGTCCCGCTACGCCAATGAAGAGCGTATGACTGAAATCAAGAAGATGGAGAAATTCCTTGACGGTCTGGCGCCCGCGCTTAAATGCCAACTGGTCGTGCACACTTTTCCTGATTTTAAAACACTGGTGGACAAAGCCATTACTCTGGAAAATGAGAGACGCAGTCTGGAAGATATCCGCAAGCGAAAAAGGGACCAGACTAACCATGCTCGCAATCACCGAAGCAGGACAGATTTTCAAAAGGGTGGGACACACAAATCCTCATCCAATGTCTCACGCCCAATCAAGAATTTTCATGCAAGGGACAAGGAGTTCACATATCGCCCCGGCGTTACTTGTTACGCTTGTGGAGAAGAAGGGCACTGTGCCAAACAGTGCCCTAAGCCAAGGAACTCAACCCCAAAGCCGAACAACGGCGGCAATAATTCAGCGCCCAAGCGAAACAATTTCAATCCCAACAATAACCACAGGAAGGGTCATCTGAACCACGTAACCAAAGAGGAGGCACAAAATGCTCCGGATATCGTACTCGGTACGTTTCCTGTCAACACAATACCTGCAATGGTTTTGTTTGATTCTGGAGCTTCTCACTCTTTCATTTCAAAAAGTTTTGCTTTGCAAAATAATTTTTCGATGCTTCCTTTGGAGAAATCCATGATCATCAAGTCCCCTGGGATTCAGCAAGTTACTCAGAATTACTGTCAGAATGTGGTCATTGAGTTCGAAAGTTTGGAGTTTCACGCAAATCTTATTGTATTGGAAAATAAAGGACTGGATGTCATCCTAGGGATGGATTGGCTAACCACCAACAAGGGGTTTATCGACTGTTTCAACAGGACCGTAATTCTCACACACCACCAAGGGAAGACAATAAGAGTATCAGCCAAGGAAGGAAAAATACCCCGGCAACCGAGATTAAATAAGGTGGACGTTTCTGAGCTAAACAAGGTTCCAGTAGTGTGTGAATTTCCAGATGTATTCCCTGAAGAGCTACCAGGCATGCCACCAGACCGAGAGATAGAATTCAGCATTGAGCTCGCACCAGGAACCACCCCCATATACAAGAAACCGTACCGAATGGCACCATCCGAATTAGTTGAGTTGAAGAAACAAATAAAGGAATTGCTAGACAAAGGATACATTCGAGCCAGCTCCTCACCTTGGGGATCACCAATTTTATTTGCCAAAAAGAAGGATGGAACGCTGAGATTGTGTATTGACTATCGAGCACTTAACATGGTCACAGTCAAAAACAAATACCCGATGCCAAGGATAAACGATTTGTTTGATCAACTCGCTCAGGCCAAGGTATTCTCAAAAATTGACTTAAGGTCAGGATACCATCAATTGAAGGTACGAACGGAAGATATCCCCAAAACAGCCTTCACCTCCAGATATGGACTGTACGAGTTCACAGTGATGCCATTTGGATTAACTAACGCCCCAGCATATTTTGTTCACCTCATGAACAAAGTATTTATGAAGTTTATGGACAAGTTTGTCGTGGTATTCATCGACGATATTCTGGTATACTCCAAGACACCAGAAGAGCACGCAGAACATCTCAGGATTGTGCTAGGAGAGCTCAGAAAACACCAATTGTATGCCAAGTTCAGCAAGTGCGAATTTTGGCTAAGACAAGTAGGCTTTCTAGGCCACGTACTGACCCAAGACGGTATCGCAGTGGACCCAGAGAAAGTCAAGGCCATACTTGGCTGGAAGTCACCAGCCAGCGTAACAGACATACGGAGTTTCTTGGGAATGGCAGGATATTACCGCAGATTTATTGAAGGATTCTCCACCATAGCCAAGCCTATGACACAGTTGCTCAAGAAAGATAAGAAGTTTGAATGGACAGAAGCCTGCGAGAAAAGTTTCCAAGAGCTAAAGCGGAAGTTAACGACAGCACCGGTATTAATTGTACCCGACATACACAAGAATTTTGAAGTATATTGTGACGCGTCCAGAAAGGGTCTCGGATGCGTGTTGATGCAGGAAGGCAAGGTTGTCGCCTACGCTTCAAGGCAACTTCGCAAGCATGAGGAAAATTATCCCACTCATGACTTAGAAATGGCAGCAGTTATTCATGCACTCAAGGAATGGAGGCATTTCTTACTTGGGAATCGATGTGAAATATATACGGATCACAAAAGTCTCAAATATATTTTCACGCAGCCAGAACTAAATTTACGGCAACGACGCTGGTTGGAATTGGTAAAGGATTATGATGTTGGTATCCATTACCATCCAGGGAAAGCAAATGTAGTGGCCGATGCTCTTAGTCGGAACCCCAGCTCCGACGAAAACAATCTGCACAGCTTGAGGCCCGAATTCCAACAAGAATTTGCCAAGCTCAACTTGATAATGGTAGCAGAAGGCACCATATCAAACTTGGAAATACAACCCGACCTTGTGGGGAAAATTAAAGGAGCTCAGCCCGGTCACACCAGCATCGAAGGCATCAAAAGAAAGTTGAGTATGGGCAAGGCCTCGGAATTCGTCATAGACAATGAAGGAATATTATGGTACGGAGAAAGGCTCTGCGTGCCAAACATAGAAGACCTTAAACAGCAAATTTTAGCTGAAGCCCACACCGCCCCGTACTCGATCCACCCTGGAGGAACCAAAATGTATAAAGATATTCAGGAAAGATTTTGGTGGCACGGTATGAAGAGGGACATAGCCACCTTCATTGCATGTTGCGACTCATGTCAACGCATAAAAGCTGAGCATCAGAGACCAGCCGGACTACTGCAACCGAACAAAATACCTGAGTGGAAATGGGATGAAATAGGGATGGATTTCATTGTCGGACTACCTCGGTCACGACACGGGAATGATGCCATATGGGTCATCACTGACAGGTTAACCAAAGTGGCACACTTTATTCCAATAAAGACGACCCACACCACTCAGAGGCTTGCCAGGATTTATCTTTCCCGCATAGTTTGTCTGCACGGTGTCCCGAAGACTATAATATCCGACAGAGGCACTCAGTTCGTCTCAAGATTTTGGGAGCATTTACAACAGGCTCTGGGAACCCAACTAGCCTTCAGTACCGCATACCACCCACAGACTGATGGACAAACAGAACGCGTAAACCAGGTTTTAGAAGACATGCTGAGAGCATGTGTCCTCACATATGGAACCAGTTGGGAAGAAAGCCTGCCATACGCCGAGTTCGCGTACAACAATAGCTACCAGGCCAGCCTACAAATGGCACCATTTGAGGCTTTATACGGACGAAGATGTCGTACCCCGTTAAATTGGTCAGAGACCGGAGACAGCCGCATCTTCGGACCAGACATGCTCAGAGAAGCCGAGGAAAAGGTCAAGCTAATCAGAGACCGACTTAAGACCGCTCAAAGTCGACAGAAGAGTTATTATGATCAGAAACATCGTAGGGTCAGCTTCGAACCCGGTGAGTTCGTATACCTGAGAGTATCCCCTATGAGAGGATTGCAACGATTCAAGATTAAAGGGAAGCTAGCACCAAGATTCATCGGACCTTTCTGTATAAGGGCACGAAGAGGCACGGTAGCCTACCAGCTAGACTTACCCGAGGAATTATCCGATGTCCACGACGTGTTCCATGTCTCGCAATTGAGGAAGTGCGTAAGCAACCCAGAGAAACAAGTATCCCATGAAAACATTGACGTGCAGCCAGACCTCACTTATCGGGAACGTCCCGTAAGAATATTAGAGGAGTCTGAAAGGAGGACCCGACAGAAGACCATCAAGTTTTTCAAAGTCCAGTGGAGCAATCACACCGACAGTGAAGCAACTTGGGAAAGAGAGGATTTTCTTCGGACAGAGCATCCACACTTATTTAAGGATCAGCTGAAATCTCGGGGACGAGATTTTTCCTAAGGGGGTAGGTGTTGTGACACTCCAAAATTTTAATTTGGTTTTCATCAAAAACTTTGTTGGATTTTAAAAGAGGGCATTTAAAATTTCTTTTCCAGAAATCCTTCCTCTTAAAAACTTCCTTTCCTTTGGCAAGGATTTTCTTTTCCCTTTCAAATTTGGTGTTGAATTTTTGGAAGCTTTTCCTTCTGGTTGTTACCCTCTCAAACTTATTTATTTTCATTTAAAAAAAGAAACCCTAGGAGTTTTGGGACTTCTTTCTTTTTGAAACCACCCATGGTTTTACCATGTCTCCTATAGTAAATCTTCTCAAAACCCCTCCCTCCACCTTTGAGCAATTTAAATCCTCTGTCTCAACAAGTCCAAACAAGTTTTGGATTTTATTTCAATTATTTTATCTCCCAAAACATTTCTGCCAATTATTTTGAGCCTAAGTGATTTTCAAAGCAAGTACCACTTTGCCTTTGAGTTTTTATCCCAAACCAACTTCCCTGGATTGTCTTTAGTACCCACAACCTAGAACCATCTTGATCCACTCTTCTTCTTTTCAAATATTTCAAATTTCACTCACTGCATGTTTGGACCAGATTTGACAAATTTGATGAAATTCATATCTACACTCCTCCAAAAATTCCACCAAAAATCATGCAGCCTACTGGAGCAATGAGTAGCCACTCCTCCAAATTTCAGCTCAAGGAAAAATCCCTAGATGCCAAAAGCATTCTGTCGAACACCTGAGCTGCACTGTTCTTTGCATTTTCAGTAAAGTTCAGTAAAATTCAGTTTTACAGTGTCGTTTTCTTCAGAGTTCAGTCACAAGCTCACAGTGTGTTTGGCTCGATGCTCGCAGCCCCTCCCTCTTGTTCGGAGCTTCACACGCGTGCGTGGAGCCTTCCTGGCGTCGGTGGCGCGCTGGCCCGCCCTCGCCGGCGTCTTCTGCGGCGTCGGGACCTCCCGTGGCGGCCGACAGAAGGCACACCACGGCAGAACGCCGTTCAGCGCCGCCCAAAGCCCCCTGGCTCTCCGCGTGGCCTCATGCATGCCAGCGCACGCCCGTGGCACCATCACCGTGGCCCGGCAAGCACGGAACGTGCTCCCTGCCGCCGACGGGCCGCGCCACCCCCGTTCCGTCGAGCTCGACCCAAACACCCAAACCCCGGCCAGTTTAGCACCTAAACGGACCCATTGAACCCCCACGACGGCGCTCGACCCCTAATCCTCCCCGACCAATGCCCTGCGCCGCCGTAAGCTTCGCCGGAGAACCCCGTTCTCGGCCACCGCCTCGAATCGCCTATAAAAAGGAACCCGAGCTCGCCCTCGAGCACGCACCTTCACTGCACCTCCCCAGGACCCTGCCAAGCCACCAGGAGGACCTCGAGGAGGTCTCCTTCCCCAACTCCGGCCGCCTTGCTCCGCCTCGGCCTCCAGCTTGATTCACTCCGGTGAGGCCATCTCCGGCGCCCAAACCTCGTCCGTAGCCCTCTCTCACACCCAGTACTCTAACCCCCTCATCAATTTGGCCTTTGCAGTCCTCTCCGACGAGCTCCATCCACGCCCGAACCACCGTCCGCCGGAGTTGAGACCGCCGTCGACGTGGTGCTCCCCGGCGACCAACACCACCACCCACCGTTGCGGAAGGACACGGTGAGCACGTTGGTAACCTCCGATCCCCTTACCTCGCCGTGGATCGCCGCCGGCGACCACCGCAGCCCTCGGGCGCCGACGAGCCTCGTCCCTCCCATTTGAAAGTTTAAACATGACAAGTGGGACCCGCTGTCAGCCTCTCTGTCCTTTCTAAACGAAGCGTTTTCTGAAAACGCCTTCTGCCAAATGCGCTTTCCCTTTGGGCTGGCGTAGTTTCTGCCGAAGCGTTTTCTGTTTTTATAAACTAGCCCCTGGAAACTTTCTGTTTCATTACAGATGAGTCCCTGGATTAAAACCCTTATAACTTTTAAACAGAAAGGTATTTTTGATTGATTCTTTTTCTGTTCTCTTTAAAATTTTGTCTAGTTTTTTATCAGATTTATTTGAAAAATATTTGGAATACTTTTTGTGCACCCCTTGGTATTTACGATAGCGCATATATTTTCTTTATACCGTAGATACCGAAGGAGGTGACGGAGCCGCGAACTTCACCGAGCTAGGCTCCGACTACTCTGAACCAGGCAAGCATGTTTGAACTTTTGATATGATGAGTGTCTTGGCATGTTTTGCATTTAGTTAGTTTCATGGCATGTTGATGAGCATACCGATGAACGTTATTTTATGCAATGTTGAGGTAAGTGAGTTCGATGATCCATAAGTGGATGGATGTGAGTATGAATGGCCATGTGTTGGCATGAGGATGGGTAAGATGGCAGTGTCGTAGCATGCCAGTCTTATGCCAGACTATATGACTTCAGTGTCAAACCGTATCGGTCCAGTTCCTCTCATTTCCTTCCCTGTACTACCACATGTTTTCCGCAAGGAATATGGTTTAGTAAGTTGCAAACCGCTTTCCTGGTACACACCAAAAGGAGAGGCCGGGATGATGGTTCCATGGCCCTGGATTAAAGCCAGTCATCCGGTCAGGGGGCATGGGTGTTTCCGGTTGGGACCGAGAGGGGGGCACCCCTTAGAGCGCGCGTATATAAATTTGATCCCATGCTATTCGAGATTGTGATCTCCCCGTCTCAAAAGTTTTTCTTGGACGATGTCTAGGGTGAGTCCTGGCATCGAGAGGTAGGATGGGTGTGTACTGGATAGCTGTGTTTTCTTCCGAAAAACCGTAAACGGAACTAGTCCTTCGTGACTACGGAAATCCGTTGGCTGTGGGAAAATTTTTGTACAAACTCTGCAGAGTCATACATTCCTTGAATCATCTATTCCATGTCCAAATTCGTATTATCTTGTCCTAACAGTATCAGTTTGATGACAGAGACTCCGGTGAATCCCATGAGTGCTAAGTCCGGTTAAATGTTATTCCTGTGGGTGGACTAACCTGTTTATTATCATGAATTGAATATTTATTATGAGTATTATTTACTTGTGAATAAAGCCCTTTCTGTGATGTCGCCCCGACGTCCGACTGTGGCATTTCTTTTAAAGCCCTTTCTGTGATGTCGCCCCGACGTCCGACTGTGGCATTTCTTTTAAAGCCCTCTCTGTGATGTCGCCCCGACGTCCGACTGTGGCATTTCTTTTAAAGCCCTTTCTGTGATGTCGCCCCGACGTCCGACTGTGGCATTTCTTTTAAAGCCCTTTATGTGGTGTCGCTAAGACGCCCGACTGTGGCATGATTTTCTCCTTTATTTATTTGTTCACCTTTCGAGGCGTCGCTTCAGACACCCGATCGGTTTCCATTTATATTTCTGTCGGGATTTCAGGTGGACTACCGCTGATTCCCTCTTTGCTTACCTTGCCTGCTAATACTTTAAATGTACATTGGTGAATTAATCATGACGCATTCATGCATGCATTTGTTATATCTTACGTCCGAACTGTCTTGCGAGTACTTTCAAAGTACTCACTGGCTTGTTGATTTGGCCAGATGCTGACGAAGGCGATCTCATGGATGAAGAGTTCGATAGCGAGTCCGACGCCTAGAGGAATCCCAGTCAGTCTCGTGCGACCCTGGATTTGGTCACTGTATTATATCCGCTTCCGCAACCCGAATAAATTTATCGAGCCTCACCTCAACGCTCGATGAGATGCCAGTTTGAGAGTCATGTTATCACACTCCCCACTGTGTTATTCCACCATCACTTTATCCTCGAGTCAGTAGTATGCCACCACACCATTGTGTTATATCCGCCATTATGTATAATTATTGGCGCGCTTGTAATAATTTGTTGAGCAGCCCTAGCTCAACCCTGTAATATATCCTATGCTACTGGCTTATTGTATCAAGAATTTGTCTACCAGTGAGGAGGATTTCTCTCATACTGGACTCAAAAGATTGGTTTCTCAATAAATATTTTTATTGGAAAACCGGTCGTGACACCCCCCATGGCAAGTCCGAATTGGAGTAGGAAGGGGGCAGCGCCCCCTCTCTTTCCTTCTCCATCTCCTACTCCTTCCCTCTCTCCCCTCTTGGAAAAGGAAGGGGACTCCAACTCGGATTGGGAATCCTAGTTGGACTCCCCCTATAGGCGTGCCCCTCCTAGGCTGGCCTCCTCCTCCTTTATATACGTGGGCAGGGGCCACCCCAAAGGCACTCCAAGATTTGTCTTAGCCATGTGCGGTGCCCCCCTCCACAGTTACACACCTTGATCATATCATCATAGTGCTTAGGCGAAGCCCTGCACCGGTAACTTCATCATCACCGTCGCCACACTGTCGTGCTGACGGAACTCTCCTTCGGCCTCAACTAGATCAAGAGCCCGAGGGACATCATCGAGCTGAACGTGTGTTGAACACGGAGTTGCGATACGTTCGGTACTTGGATCGGTTGGATCGCGAAGACGTTCGACTACATCAACCGCGTTACTTAACGCTTCCGCTTTGGGTCTACGAGGGTATGTGGACACACTCCCCGCTCATTGCTATGCTTCTCCTAGATAGATCTTGCGTGATTGTAGGAAATTTTTGAAATACTACGTTCCCCAATAGTGGCATCCGAGCCAAGTCTATGCGTAGATGTTATATGCACGCGTAGAACACAAAGGAGTTGTGGGCGTGGGTATATACATATTTCTTGCCGTCACTAGTTGTTTCTTGATTCGGTGGTATTGTTGGATGAAGCGGCCCGGACCGACATTACATGACCGCGTTCATGAGACCGGTTCTACCGACGTACTTTGCACATAGGTGGTTGGCGGGTGTCTATTTCTCCAACTTTAGTTGAATCAGATTCAATGAACAGGGTTCTTTCTGAAGATCAAAAAGCAATCACTATACCACGTTGTGATTTTTATGTCGTGGGTAACAACGGTTCTTCCTAAGCCCGTAGCAGCCACGTAAAACTTGCAAAAACAAAGTAGAGGACGTCTAACTTGTCTTTGCAGGGCATGTTGTGATGTGATATGGTCAAGACGTCATGAGATATAAATTGTTGTATAAGATGATCATGTTTTGTTAAAGTTATCGGCAACTGGTAGGAGCCTTGTCATTGTCTCTTTATTGCATAAGATGCAAGCGTCATATAATTGCTTTACTTTATCGCTATGCGGTAGCAATAGTTGCAAAAGCAATAATTGGCGAGACGACCATGTGACGACATGTTGATAAAGATCAAGATGATGGAGATCATGGTGTCATGCCGGTGACGATGGAGATCATGACGGTACTTTGGAGATGGAGATCAAACGCACAAGATGATGATGGCCATATCATGTCAATATTTTGATTGCATGTGATGTTTACCTTTTATGCGTCTTATTTTTCTTAGTACGATGGTAGCATTATGAGATGATCCCTTACTAAAATTTCAAGGTATAAGTGTTCTCCCTGAGTATGCACCATTGCGACAGTTCTTCGTGCTGAGACACCACGTGATGATCGGGTGTGATAAGCTCTACATTCACATACAACAGGTGCAAGCTAGTTTTGCACATGCAGAATACTCGGGTTAAACTTGACAAGCCTAGCATATGCATATATGGCCTCGGAACACTGAGACCGAAAGGTCGAACGTGAATCATATAGTAGGTATGATCAACATAGTGATGTTCACCATTGAAAGCTACTCCATCTCATGTGATGATCGGACATGGTTTAGTTGATATGGATCACGTGATCATTTAGATGACTAGAGGGATGTCTATCTAAGTGGGAGTTCTTAAGTAATATGATTAACTAAACTTAAATTTATCATGAACTTAGTCTTGATAGTATTTGCATATCTATGTTGTAGATCAATTGCTCGCGTATAGCTTCCACGTTTTATTTATGGTATGTTCCTAGAGAAAACTAAGTTGAAAGTTGATAGTAGCAATGATGCGGACTAGGTCCGTGATCTGAGGATTATCCTCATTGCTGGACAGAAGAATTATGTCCTTGATGCACCGCTAGGTGACAAAACTATTGCAGGAGCAAATGCAGACGTTGTGAATGTTTGACAAGCTCGTTATGATGACTACTTGATAGTTTAGTGAACCATGCTTTACGGCTTAGAACCGGGACTTCAAAAATGTTTTCAAACGCCATGGAGCATATGAGATGTTCCAAGAGTTGAAATTGGTATTTCAAACTCATGCCCGAGTCAAGAGGTATGAGACCTCTGACAAGTATTTTGCCTACCAGATGGAGGAGAATAGCTCAACCAGTGAGCATGTGCTCAGAATGTCTGAGTACTACAATCGCTTGAATCAAGTGGGTGTTAATCTTCCAGATAAGATAGTGATTGACAGAGTTCTCTAGTCACTATCACCAAGTTACTGGAACTTTGTGATGAACTATAATATGCAAGGATGATGACAATGATTCCCCGAGCTCTTCGCGATGCTGAAATCGGCGAAGGTAGAAATCAAGAAAAAGCATCAACTGTTGATGGTTGACAAGACCACTAGTTTCAAGTAAAAGGGAAAAGGAAAGGAAAGGGAACCTCAAGAAAGAATGGCAAGCAAGTTGCCACTCCCGTGAAGAAACCCAAAGCTAGACCTAAACCTGAAACTGAGTGCTTCTACTGCAAAGGAATGGTCACTGGAAGCGGAACTACCCCAAATACTTGGAGGATAAGAAGGATAGCAAAGTGAACAAAGGTATATATGATATACATGTTATTGATGTGTACTTTACTAGTGTTCATAATAGCCCCTAGGTATTTGATACTGGTTCATTTGCTATGATTAGTAACATGAAATAGGAGTTACAAAATGAACAGAGACTAGTTGAGGGCGAGGTGACGATGTGTGTTGGAAGTGATTCCAAGGTTAATAAGATCACCATCGCACACTCCCTTTACCTTCGGGATCGGTGTTGAACCTTAAATAAATGTTATTCGGTGCTTGTGTTGAGCATAATATGATTGGATCATGTTTATTGCAATACGGTTATTCATTTAAGTCAAAGAATAATTGTTATTCTATTTACATGAATAAAACCTTCTATGGTCATACACCCAAGGTGAATGGGTTATTGAATGTTGATCATAGTGATACATATATTCATAATATTGATGCCAAAATATGCAAAGTTGATAATGATAGTGCAACATACTTTTTTTGAGGGAATTGATAGTGAGAGAGAACTCTCATTGTTTTTCATATATCTATATAAATGGGTTGTTTACATAGACATACAACACACACACACTTTCATCTTCCACTCCTGGTGTTACCATCAGGGGTGGGCAACTACTCCATGATCACTGATATACACTCCGCTATATGTATGTTAAGAAAAAGGTCAAAAGCAGAAATGGGACTCAGCTAAGTGTGTCATAGTAGGAGAGCAGGGAAGCTCTACATGCCTCCTTAACTCTATGTTGCAAAAGTCCCAAATCCTCCTTGAAGCGGTCAAACCAAGATGCAATGCTTCGGGCAGTACCTCTGAAGTGTTTGTTATTTCTTTCTTTCCACAAGCTCCAGGCAGCAGTTAAGAATACTTCGATGAAGAAAGGGTTTGGCCAATTTGTTCGAGCGTTTTGCAATGCGGTGAACCTATTCTGAAAACAAGGCCAGTCAATATGCAGCTTGGCCCAACACCTCCCGCTGAACTGGCAAGTGAAAATCATATGCTCAAGAGTCTCTCCATTATTTTGCCCATAGAGAAGACATGTCAAATCATCACCAATGTTATAGTATCTCCTCCTTAGCATGTCACATGTGTTTAGCCTATCATGCAGCAGTAGCCAGCCAAACACTTCGATCTTCATCGTACAGTGTGATTTCCAGAGAAGCCGAAAGGCAGGATGAGCAGTTGCAACAAACTTGTGGCACTGCCATTTAGGTCATATTGGTGTAAAGCGCATGAAGAAACTCCATGCTGATGGGCTTTTGGAATCACTTGATTATGAATCACTTGATGCCTGTGAACCATGCCTCATGGGCAAGATGACTAAGACTCCGTCCTCCGGAACAATGGAGCGAGCAACTGACTTATTGGAAATAATACATGCCGACGTATGCGGTCTGATGAGTGTTGAGGCCCGTAGCGGGTATCATTATTTTCTGACCTTCACAGATGATTTGAGCAGATATGGGTATATCTACTTAATGAAACATAAGTCTGGAATATTTGAAAAGTTCAAAGAATTACAGAGTGAAGTGGAAAATCATGGTAACAAGAAAATAAAATTTCTACGATCTGATCGTGGAGGTGAATATTTGAGTTACGAGTTTGGTCTTCATTTGAAACAACGTGAAATAGTTTCGCAACTCACACCACCTGGAACACCACAGCATAATGGTGTGTCCGAACGTTGTAAGCGTGCTTTATTAGATATGGTGCGATGTATGATGTCTCTTACCAATTTACAACTATCGTTTTGGGGTTATGCATTAGAGACAACTGCATTCACGTTAAATAGGGCACCATCCAAATTCGTTGAGATGACACGTGATGAACTGTGGTTTAGCAAGAAATCTAAGTTGTCATTTCTTAAAGTTTGGGGTTGTGATGCTTATGTGAAAAAGTTTCAGCCTGATAAGCTCAAACCCAAATCGGAGAAGTTCGTCTTCATAGGATACCCAAAAGAAACTGTTGGGTACACCTTCTATCACAGATCTGAAGGCAAGATCTTTGTTGCTAAGAGTGGATCCTTTCTAGAGAAGGAGTTTCTCTCGAAAGAAGTGAGTTGGAGGAAAGTAGAACTTGATGAGGTAATTGTACCTTCTCCCGAATTGGAAAGTAGTTCACCACAGAAATCAGTGCCAGTGATGCCTACACCAATTAGTGAGGAAGTTAATGATGATGATCATGAAACTTCAGATCAAGTTACTACGGAACCTCGTAGGTCAACCAGAGTACGTTCCACACCAGAGTGGTACGGTAATCTTGTTCTGGAAGTCATGTTACTAGACCATGACGAACCTACGAACTATGAGGAAGCCATGATGAGCCCAGATTCCACGAAATGGCTTGAGGCCATGAAATCTGAGATGGGATCCATGTATGAGAACAAAGTATGGACTTTGATTGACTTGCCCGATGAACGGCGAGCCATTGAGAATAAATGGATCTTCAAGAGGAAGACGAACGCTGATAGTAGTGTTACTATCTACAAGGCTCGAAATGTCACAAAAGGTTTTCGACAAGTTCAAGGTGTTGACTACGATGAGATTTTCTCACTCATATCGATGCTTAAAAGTCTGTCCGAATCATGTTAGCAATTGCTACATTTTATGAAATATGGCAAATGGATGTCAAAACTGTATTCCTTAATGGATTTCTTAAAGAAGAGTTGTATATGATACAACATTAAAGTTTTGTCAATCCTAAAGGTGCTAACAAAGTGAGCAAGCTCCAGCGATCCATCTATGGACTGGTGCAAACATCTCAGAGTTGGAATATACGCTTTGATGAGTTGATCAAAGCATATAGTTTTATACAGACTTGCAGTGAAGCCTGTATTTACAACAAAGTGAGTGGGAGCACTACAACATTTCTGATAAGTATATGTGAATGACATATTGTTGATCGGAAATAATGTAGAATTTTCTGGAAAGCATAAAGGAGTGTTTGAAAGGAGTTTTTCAAAGAAAAAACCTTGGTGAAGCTACTTACATATTGAGCATCAAGATCTATAGGGATAGAACAAGGCACATGATAAATTTTTTCAACGAGTACATACCTTGACAAGTTTTGAAGTAGTTCAAAATGGAATAGTCAAAGAAGGAGTTCTTGCCTGTGTTGCAAGGTGTGAAGTTGAGTAAGGACTCAAAACCCGACCACAGTAGAAAATAAAAAGAGAATGAAAAGTCATTCCCTACGCCTCAGTCATAGGTTTTATAAAGTATGCTATCCTGTGTACCAGACCTATTGTGTACCCCACCATGAGTTTAGCAAGAGGGTACAATAGTGATCCAGGAGTGGATCACTGAACATCGGTCAAAATTATCCTTAGTGAAGGAAATGTTTCTCAGTTATGGAGGTGACAAAGAGTTCGTCATAAGGATTTACGTCGATGCGCTTTGACACCGATCTGGAAGACTGTAAGTCTTGATCTAGATACTGTTGGGGAACGTAGTAATTTCAAAAAAATTCCTACGCACATGCAAGATCATGGTGATGCATAGCAAGGAGAGGGGAGAGTGTCATCTACGTACCCTCGTAGACCGTAAGCGGAAGCATTATGACAACGCAGTTGATGTAGTCATACGTCTTCACGGTCGACCGATCCTCAGTAACGAACGTACGGCACCTCCGCGTTCAGCACACTTTCAGCTCAGTGACACTCCCGCGAACTCACGATCCAGTAGAGAGTCCAAGAAGGGCTTCGTCAACACGACGGTGTGGTGACGGTGTTGATGAAGCTACCGACGCAGGGCTTCGCCTAAGCACCGCTATGATATGATCGAGGTGGATTATGGTGGAGGGGGGCACCACACACAACTAAGAGATCAATGATCAATTGTTGTGTCTCCGAGGGGTGCCCCCCTCCCCGTATATAAAGGAGTGGAGGAGGGGGATGGGGCCGGCCTCCTATGGCGCGCCCCATGAGGAGTCCTACTCCGATCGGGAGTAGGACTCCCCCTTTCCAAGTAGGAGTAGGAGAAGGGAAGGAAGGGAGAGAAGGAAAGGGGGGCGCCCCCCCCCCCCCTCCTTGTCCAATTCGGACTAGAGGGGGAGGGGGCATGCGGCTGCCCTTGGCCACCCCTCCTCTTCTCCCACTAAGGCCCATTAGGCCCAATATACTCCCCGAGGGGTTCTGGTAACCCCCCGGTACTCCGGCATATGTCCGAAACCTCCCAAAACACTTCCGGTGTCCGAACATAGTTGTCCAATATATCGATCTTTACGTCTCGACCATTTTGAGACTCCTCGTCATGTTCGTGATCATATCCGGGACTAAGAACTACCTTCGGTTCATCAAAACACAAAAACTCATAATACTGATCATCACTGAACTTTAACCGTGCGGACCCTACGGGTTTGAGAACTATGTAGACATGACCGAGAAACGTCTTCGGTCAATAACCAATAGCTGAACCTGGATGCTCATATTGGTTCCTACATATTCTACGAAGATCTTTATTGGTCAAACCGCGTAACAACATATGTTGTTCCGTTTGTCATCGGTATGTTACTTGCCCGAGATTCGATCGTCGGTATCTCAATACCTAGTTCAATATCGTTACCGGCAAGTCTCTTTACTCATTCCGTAATGCATCATCCCATAACTAACTCATTAGTCACATTGCTTGCAAGGCTTATAGTGATGTGCATTACCGAGAGGGCCCAGAGATACCTCTTCGACAATCGGAGTGACAAATCCTATTCTCGATCTATGCCAACTCAACGAACACCATTGGAGACACCTGTAGAGCACCTTTATAATGACCCGGTTACGTTGTGACGTTTGGTAGCACACAAAGTGTTGGGGATATTACTATCAGCTAAGACCCTCCCAGGAGGGGCCGGGTCAGCCTTAATGGCGGGTTACATAAGAAGCCCAATATACAGTCAAGATGATAGTTTATTAGTATATATAGAAAGCCCAAAGGCCTCGGGCCGGCTCAGGGCCCATTATTCTAAACCGCCATATGTGAGGAAAGACTTGTAAGGAAAGGCATGTAAAGGAAGTCACCGAGCCGGACACGATTATGAGCCGGCCGGGACTCTGTAAGCCACCAAGCGTCGACCCGTGTATATAAGGGGACGACCCGGTGGCGGCTCAGGACAAGAGATAACCAAGTCGATAACCAAGCCGGCGAATTGAGCCTCTTGGAAGTCGAAACCTCAGCAATACCAATCCCAACTAGTCGTAGGCTTTTACCTTCATCGTAAGGGGCCGAACTAGTATAAAACTCTCTCGTGTCCTTTGTCCCGATTAACCCCTTTAAGCTTCCTAGTGCGATGGCCCTACGACTAAGTCCTTGCTCTAGGACATCTGCCGTGTCAACTTCACGACACAAAGTGTTCTTCCGGTAATCGGGAGTTGCATAATCTCATAGTCATAGGAACATGTATAAGTCATGAAGAAAGCAATAGTAGTAAACTAAACGATCAAGTGCTAAGCTAACGGAATGGTCATTTCAATCACATCATTCTCCTAATGATGTGATCCCGTTAATCAAATGACAACTCATGTCTATGGCTAGGAAACTCAACTATCTTTGATCAACAAGCTAGTCAAGTAGAGGCATACTAGTGACACTATGTTTGTCTATGTATTCACACAAGTATTATGTTTCTGGTTAATACAATTCTAGCATGAATAATAAACATTTATCATGATAGGAGGAAAATAAATAATAACTTTATTATTGCCTCTAGGGCATATTTCCTTCAGTCTCCCACTTGCACTAGAGTCAATAATCTAGATTACACAGTAATGATTCTAACACCCATGGAGTCTTGGTGTTGATCATGTTTTTCTCGTGGAAGAAGCTTAGTCAATGGGTCTGCAACATTCAGATCTGTATGTGATAACCCACAATTATAGGGTATCGCAACAGTTTTTGAGGGTAGAGTATTCAACCCAAATTTATTGATTCGACACAAGGGGAGCCAAAGAATATTCTCAAGTATTAGCAGCTGAGTTGTCAATTCAACCACACCTGGATAACTTAGTATCTGCAGCAAAGTATTTAGTAGCAAAGTAATATGATAGTAGTGGTAACGGTAGCAAAAGGTAATGACAGCAAAAGTAATGTTTTTGGTATTTTGTGGTGATTGTAACAATAGCAACAGAAAAGTAAATAAGCAAAGAACAATATATGGAAAGCTCATAGGCAATGGATCGGTGATAGAGAATTATGCCGGATGCGGTTCATCATGTAACAGTCATAACCTAGGGTGACACAGAACTAGCTCCAATTCATCAATGTAATGTAGGCATGTATTCCGAATATAGTCATACGTGCTTATGGAAAAGAACTTGCATGACATCTTTTGTCCTACCCTCCCATGGCAGCAGGGTCCTAATGGAAACTAAGGGATATTAAGGCATCCTTTTAATAGAGTACCAGACCAAAGCATTAACACATAGTGAATACATGAACTCCTCAAACTACGGTCATCACCGGGAGTGGTCCCGATTATTGTCACTTCGGGGTTGCCGTATCATAACAAATAGTAGGTGACTATAGACTTGCAAAATAGGATCAAGAACTCTCATATATTGATGAAAACATAATAGGTTCAGATTTGAAATCATGGCACTCGGGCCCTAGTGACAAGCATTAAGCATAGCAAAGTCATAGCAACATCAATCTCAGAACATAGTGGATACTAGGGATCAAACCCTAACAAAACTAACTTGATTACATGATAGATCTCATCCAACCCATCACCGTCCAGCAAGCCTACGATGGAATTACTCACGCACGGCGGTGAGCATCATGAAATTGGTGATGGAGGAAGGTTGATGATGAAGATGGCGACGGATTCCCCTCTTCGGAGCCCCGAACGGACTGCAGATTAGCCCTCCCGAGAAGTTTCAGGGCTTGGCGGTGGCTCCGTATCGTAAAATGCGATGAATCCTTCTCTTTGATTTTTTTCTCCCCGAAAGCAAATATATAGAGTTGGAGTTGAGTTTGGAGGAGATCTAGGGGGCCCACAAGGTAGGGGGCGCGCCTAGGGGGCAGGCGCACCACCCACCTTCGTGGCTAGGGTGTGGGCCCCCTAGTCTTCATCTTTTGCAAGGATTTTTTATTATTTCCAAAAAGAAGTTCCGTGAAGTTTCAGGTCATTCCAAGAACTTTTGTTTCTGCACATAAATAACACCATGGCAATTCTGCTGAAAACAGCGCCAGTCGGGTTAGTTCCATTCAAATCATGCAAGTTAGAGTCCAAAACAAGGGCAAAAGTGTTTGGAAAAGTAGATACGTTGGACACGTATCAACTCCCCCAAGCTTAAATCTTTGCTTGTCCTCAAGCAATTTAGTTGATAAACTGAAAGGGATAAAGAAAAACTTTTACAAACTCTGTTTGCTCTTGTAGTTGCAAATATGTAAAGCCAGCATTCAAGTTTTCAGCAAAGATTATAAACTAACCATATTCACAATAACACTTAGGTCTCGTGTTTACTCATATCAATGGCATAATCAACTAGCGAGAAATAACAATAAATCTTGGATGACAACACTTTCTCAAAACAATCATAATATGATATAACAAGATGGTATCTCGCTAGCCCTTTCTAAGACCGCAAAACATAAATGCAGAGCACCTTCAAAGATCAAGGACTAACTAGACATTGTAATTCATGGTAAAAGAGATCCAGTCAAGTCACACTCAATGTAAACTAACATTAATGAATGCAAATGACAGCGGTGCTCTCCAACTGGTGCTTTTTAATAAGAGGATGATGACTCAACATGAAAGTAAATAGATAGGCGCTTCGCAGAGGGAAGCAGGGATTTGTAGAGGTGCCAGAGCTCGGTTTTGAAATAGAGATGAATAATATTTTGAGCGGTATACTTTCATTGTCAACATAACAACCAAGAGATGGCGATATCTTCCATGCTACACACATTATAGGCGGTTCCCAAACAGAATGGTAAAGTTTATACCCCCCCTCCACCAACAAGCATCAATCCATGGCTTGCTCGAAACAACGAGTGGCTCCAAGTAACAAGAGTCCCAGGGGGAGTTTTGTTTGCAATTATTTTGATTTAGTTTGCATAAAGCATGGGACTGGGCATCCCGTGACCAGCCATTTTCTCGTGACTGAGGAGCGGAGTCCACTCCTCTTGAGAATAACCCGCCTAACATGGAAGATACGAACAGCCCTAGTTGATACATGAGCTATTCGAGCATACAAAACAGGATATTTATTTGAAGGTTTAGAGTTTGGCACATACAAATTTACTTGGAACGGTAGGTAGATACCGTATATAGGTAGGTATGGTGGACTCATATGGAATAACTTTAGGGTTTATGGAGTTGGATGCATAAGCAGTATTCCCGCTTAATACAGGTGAAGGCTAACAAAAGACTGGGAAGCGACCAGCTAGAGAGCGACAACAGTCATGAACATGCATTAAAATTAATCAACACCGAATGCAAGCATGAGTAGGATATAATCCACCATGAACATAAATACCGTGAAGGCTATGTTGATTTTGTTTCAACTATATGCGTGAACATGTGCCAAGTCAAGCCACTCGAATCATTCAGAGGAGGATACCACCCTATCATACCACATCACAACCATTTTAATAGCATGTTGGCACGCAAGGTAAACCATTATAAGCTCCTAGATAATCAAGCATGGCACAAGAAACTATGATCTCTAGTTGTCATTGCAAACATGTTTATTCATAATAGGCTGAATCAGGAACGATGAACTAATCATATTTACAAAAACAAGAGAGGTCGAGTTCATACCATCTTTTCTCATCTCAGTCAGTCCATCATATATCGTCATAAGGCCTTTCACTTGCACGACCGAATGATGTGGATAATAATAATAGTGCACGTGCATTGGACTAAGCTGGAATCTGCAAGCATTCAATAAACAGGAGAAGTCAAGGCAATATGGGCTCTTTTGTCAGATCAACAATAATGCATATAAGAGCCACTTCAACAATTTAATCATGGTCTTCTCCTAACAACCCCCAAAGAAAAGAAAAGAAATAAAACTATTTACATGGGAAAGCTCCCAACAAGCAAAAAGAAGAATAGGAAATCTTTTTGGGTTTTCTTTTTAATTAGTACACAAGCATGGAAATTAAAACTAGCTAAAAGATACAACTAATTTTTTTTGTTTTTCTTAAGGTTTATTAAACACACAAGAAGAAAGCATAAAAATGAAAAAAAAACTAGCATGGATGATACAATGAAAAAGTATGAGCACCGACATCTAACAATGAGTGTGTGAACATAAATGTAATGTCGGTGAGAAATACGTACTCCCCCAAGCTTAGGCTTTTGCCCTAAGTTGGTTTATGGCCACGGTTGGCCTGGCGGATATCCATATTAATAGTTGGGGTCGTACTGACATGCAGCGGCTATCGCCTCCTGAGCTGCAGCGTGGCGACGAACGGCCTCCGCCCACCTCTCGTACTCATCTGCCTCCTCTCTGGTAATAACATATCTTCCTTTTGCCTAATAATCAAAGAAGACAGGAGCAGGGAGAGTAATACGGACAGCACGATGTCTGTCAAAGATTAAGCGATACCGGAGAGGTGATTCATTCCTCTCAACAAACTGATGGTGAACCATAGCATTAAAGTCTACGTAAGCAGGAGGCAATTCAACATCATCATTACGTATGGTTACACCAAGAAAATCAGCTAAGCGGGTTGCATAAATTCCACCAAAGAAATCTCCATGAAATCTATTATTATGCAACCTACGTGCAACAATGGCTCCCAAATTATAAGATTTGTCTCCTAACACAGCACTCCTAAGAATACTGAGGTCATGAACACACATATGACATGCTTCATCTTTACAATTTGTGCACCTACCTATGAAGAGAGCAAAATAATGTATAGCAGGAAAATGAATGCTCCCTATGGTAGCTTGTGCTATATCTCTAGATTCCCCCACAGTTATGCTAGCAAGAAAATTTCTAAATTCAGATTTGCGGGGTTCACTAGCACTACCCCATTGTGGGAGTTTGCAAGCAGTGGTAAAATCCTCTAAGTCCATAGTACTCCCTCTGTCCAAAAATACAGGTCACCAAAATGGATAAAAAGGGGTGTATCTAGAACTAAAATACGTCTAGATACATTCCCTTTAATTCATTTTGATGACAAGTATTTCTGGACGGAGGGAGTATAAGATTTTTCATAAAGATCAAACATGACAGTTGGAGAATTACGTGAAGATGAAAATTCAAACCTCCTCACAAAGGAACTAGTGAGATTGTGGTACTGGTGGCACTTTTCCTCCTCGAAGCTCACAAGATCAGTGTTACGCAAATATGCGTTAAATTCTTCCTTAATGCCCGCTCGATCCATAAAGTTTTCTGAAGGCCATTCACAAGGACGCACTGGAGCGTCTCTTGGTGGCTCATCATCAGCATCACGCATTGCAAGCCTGGGTCCTTGTTTCCTTGAAGAACCACCTTGGTACGTTTTCCTAAGCATATTTCTTCCTCTGAAAAATTTCTGAAATTTTTAGTAACTTCAAGTAAAAGTAAACCAAACTCAACAAAATTGATAGCAACTACTCCTACAAGTGCCTAGAGCCTATATCATGCATCAAAACTACTTGGAACCATATAAATTTGACATGTAAGATCAAGAACATGGTCACCTAGGCAGCATAAATTTGCGATGAATAAAGCACTAGAACAAAAACTAATTGGACCAATGGAGGAGTCACATACCAAGGAACAATCCCCCCAAGCAGTTTTGTGAGAGGTGCTTTGAGAAAGGAGATCGAAAATGGCAGCAAAATGAGTTTGGACTCGGGTTTGAGCTGGATAATCGTGTTTGTGGGAGGAAGAAGGAGTGTGAGGGTGCAAGAATAAGTGGAGGGGGGCCATCATGGGCCCATGAGGCAGGGGGCGTGCCCACGGGGGTAGGGCGCGCCCTCCACCCTCGTGGCCAGGTGGATGCCCCCCTGCTATGTTCTCAGTGCCAAATATTCTGAAATATTCCAGAAAAAATCATATTTAAATTTCAGGGCATTTGGAGAACTTTTATTTTTGGGGTATTTTTATATTGCACGGATAATTCAGATAACAGACAGAAAATACTATTTTTGCTTTATTTAATATAAATAACAAAAAGTAAAAAGAGGGTACAAAGAGTTGTGTTTTCTAACTTCATCCATCTCATGATCATCAAAAGGAATCCATTAACAAGGTTGATCAAGTCTTGTTAACAAACTCATTCCGAATACCATGGAACCGGAGAATTTTCGAATAACACTAGGTTACCTCAACGGGGATATGCACATCCCCAACAATAAGAATATCATATTTCTTCTTGACAGTAGGAAGACGAAATTCAAAACCTCCAAAAATAATTGATGGAATTTTTCCAATAGAGTTGATACTATGAACTTGAGGTTGTTTCCTCGGAAAGTGTACCATATGCTCATTACCATTAACATGAAAAGTGACATTGCCTTTGTTGCAATCAACAACAGCCCCTGCAGTATTCAAAAATGGTCTACCAAGAATAATAGACATACTATCATCCTCGGGAATATCAAGAATAACAAAGTCCGTTAAAATAGTAACGTTTGAAACCACAACAGGCACATCCTCACAAATACCGACAGGTATATCAGTTGATTTATTAGCCATTTGCAAAGATATTTTAGTAGGTGTCAACTTATTCAAGTCAAGTCTACGATATAAAGAGAGAAGCATAACACTAACACCGGCTCCAAGATCACATAAAGCAGTTTTAACATAGTTTCTTTTAATGGAGCATGGTATAGTGGGTACTCCTGGATATCCAAGTTTCTTTGGTATTCCACCCTTAAAAGTATAATTAGCAAGCATGGTGGAAATTTCAGCTTCCGGTATCTTTCTTTTATTAGTAACAATTTCTTTCATGTACTTAGCATAAGGACTCATTTTAAGCATATCAGTTAATCACATACCAAAAAAGATAGGTCTAATCATTTCAGCAAAGCGCTCAAAATCCTCATCATCCTTTTTCTTGGATGGTTTGGGAGGAAAAGGCATGGGTTTCTAAACCCAAGGCTCTCTTTCCTTTCCATGTTTCCTAGCAACAAAGTCTTCCTTACCATAACGTTGATTCTTTGATTATGGGTTATCAAGATCAACAGCATGTTCAATTTCTATATCATTATCATTACTAGGTTGAGCATCATCATGAACATTATCATTATCATTATCACTAGTTTCAGGTTCATTACCAAATTGTGTTTCAGCATCAGAAATAGAAATATCATTTGGATTCTCAGGTGTTTCAGCGATAGGTTCACTAGGAGCATGCAAAGTCCTATCATTTTTCTTTTTCTTCCCTTTAGAAGGACTAGGTGCATCTATATTATTTCTCTGGGAATCTTGCTCAATTCTCTTAGGGTGGCCTTCAGGATACAGAGGTTCCTGAGTCATTCTACCAATTCTAGTAGCCACTCTAACAGCATAATCATTATTCTTACTATTCAATTCATTGAGCAAATCATTTTGAGCCTTAAGTACTTGTTCTACTTGAGTGGTAACCATAGAAGCATGTTTAATAATGAGTTTAAGTTCACCTTTAACTCTAGACATATAATCACCCAAGTATTAAAGTTTTCTTGTTTAACAATGAAATTGTCAAACTCATCTAAGCATTGTCTAGCAGACTTATAACAAGGGATATCACCTTCATCAAATCTATAGAGAGAATTTACCTTTACTACCTGTGTCGGGTTATCAAGACCACGAGATTCTTCAATAGGTGATGGATCAAGATCATATGTTTCTTCAATAGGCGGTAAATTAAGACCATGTATTTCTTCAATACGAGGTAAATTCTTAACATCTTCAGCTTTAATACCTTTTTCTTTCATAGATTTCTTTGCCTCTTGCATATCTTCGGGACTGAGAAATAGAACACCTCTTTTCTTCGGAGTTAGTTTAGGAATAGGCTCAGGAAGTGTCCAATTATTTTCATTAGTCAACATATTATTCAATAGAATTTCAGCTTCATCCGGTGTTCTTTCCCTGAAAACAGAACCAACACAACTATCCAGGTAATCTCTGGAAGCATCGGTTAGTCCATTATAAAAGATATCAAGTATTTCATTTTTCTTAAGAGGATGATCAGGCAAAGCATTAAGTAACTTGAGAAGCCTTCCCCAAGCTTGCGGGAGACTCTCTTCTTCAATTTGCACAAAATTATATATATCCCTCAAAGCAACTTCTTTCTTATCAGCAGGGAAGTATTTAGCAGAGAAGTAATAAATCATATCCTGGGGACTATGCACACAACCAGGATCCAGAGAATTAAACCATATCTTAGCATCACCCTTTAATGAGAATGGAAATATTTTAAGGATATAAAGGTAGCGAGATTTCTCATCATTAGTGAACAGGGTGGCTATATCATTTAATTTAGTAAGATGTGCCACAACAGTTTCAGATTCATAGCCATGAAAAGGATCAGATTCAACCAATGTAATTATATCAGGATCAACAGAGAATTCATAATCCTTATCAGTAACACAGATAGGTGAAGTAGCAAAAGCAGGGTCAGGTTTCATTCTAGAATTAAGGGATTGCTGCTTCCATTTAGCTAATAACCTCTTGAGCTCGTATCTACCTTTGCAAGCTAAAATAGCTAAAGCAACTTCTTTTTCCAAAACGTAACCCTCAGGAATAACATGCGATTCATATTTATTAGGGGGAGAGTCTTCATCATCACTTTCATCAATGTTATCAGTTTCAATAATTCCATTCTCTCTAACCCTAGCAAGTTGTTCATCAAGAAATTCACCAAGTGGCATAGTAGTATCAAGGATAGAAGTAGTTTCATCATAAGTATCATGCATAGCAGAAGTGGCATCATCAATAACATGCAACATATCAGAATGAATAGTAGAAGCAGGTTTAGGTGTCGCAAGCTTACTCAAAACAGAAGGTGAATCAAGTGGGGAGCTAGATGGCAGTTCCTTACCTCCCCTCGTAGTTGAGGGATAAATCTTGGTTTTTGGATCTCTCAAGTTCTTCATAATGATAAGCAGATATAAATCCCAAGTGACTCAAAGAATAGAGCTATGCTCCCCGGCAGCGGGCGCCAGAAAATATTCTTGATAACCCACAAGTATAGGGGATCGCAACAGTTTTCGAGCATAGAGTATTCAACCCAAATTTATTAATTCGACACAAGGGAGCCAAAGAATATTCTCAAGTATTAGCAACTGAGTTGTCAATTCAACCACATGTGGATAACTTAGTATCTGCAGCAAAGTATTTAGTAGCAAAGTAATATGATAGTAGTGGTAACGGTAGAAAAAGGTAATGATAGCAAAAGTAATGTTTTCGGTATTTTCTGGTGATTGTAACAATAGCAACGGAAAAGTAAATAAGCGAAGAACAATATATGGAAAGCTCATAGGCAATGGATCGGTGATAGAGAATTATGCCGGATGTGGTTCATCATGTAACAGTCATAACCTAGGGTGACACAGAACTAGCTCCAATTCATCAATGTAACGTAGGCATGTATTCCGAATATAGTCATACATGCTTATGGAAAAGAACTTGCATGACATCTTTTGTCCTACGCTCCCATGGCAGCAGGGTCCTAATGGAAACTAAGGGATATTAAGGCCTCCTTTTAATAGAGTACCGGACCAAAGCATTAACACATAGTGAATACATGAACTCCTAAAACTACGGTCATCACCGGGAGTGGTCCCGATTATTGTCACTTCGGGGTTGCCGGATCATAACACATAGTAGGTGACTATAGACTTGCAAGATAGGATCAAGAACTCTCATATATTGACGAAAACATAATAGGTTCAGATCTGAAATCATGGCACTCGGGCCCTAGTGACAAGCATTAAGTATAGCAAAGTCATAGCAACATCAATCTTAGAACATAGTGGATACTAGGGATCAAACCCTAACAAAACTAACTCGATTACATGATAGATCTTATCCAACCCATCACCGTCCAGCAAGCCTACGATGGAATTACTCACGCATGACGGTGAGCATCATGAAATTGGTGATGGAGGAAGGTTGATGATGACGATGGCGATGGATTCCCCTCTCCGGAGCCCCGAACAGACTCCAGATCAGTCCTCTCGAGAGGTTTTAGGGCTTGGCGGCGGCTCCGTATCGTAAAACGCGATGAATCCTTCTCTTTGATTTTTTTCTCCCCGAAAGCAAATATATAGAGTTGGAGTTGAGGTCGGAGGAGCTCCAGGGGGCCCACGAGGTAGGGGGCGCGCCCCCACCCTCTTGGCTAGGGTGTGGGCCCCCTGGTCTTCATCTTTTGGAAGGATTTTTTATTATTTCCAAAAAGACGTTCCGTGAAGTTTCAGGTCATTCCGAGAACTTTTGTTTCTGCACATAAATAACACCATGGCAATTCTACTGAAAACAGCGTTAGTCCAGGTTAGTTCCATTCAAATCATGCAAGTTAGAGTCCAAAACAAGGGCAAAAGTGTTTGGAAAAGTAGATATGACGGAGAGTATTAGTATATATCTTGTAAATCTCTATGTCTCCCACCTGGACTTGATCCCGAATGGAATTGAAGCGTGTCTTGATGTGCTTGGTTCTCTTGTGAAATCTGGATTCCTTTGCCAAGGCAAGTGCACCAGTATTGTCACAAAAGATTTTCATTGGACCCGATGCACTAGGTATGACACCTAGGTCGGATATGAACTCCTTCATGCAGACTCCTTCATTTGCTGCTTCCGAAGTAGTATGTACTCCGCTTCACGCGTAGATCCCGCCACAATGCTTTGTTTTGAACTACTCCAACTAACAGCTCCACCGTTCAATATAAACATGTATCCGGTTTGCGATTTAGAATCGTCCGGATCAGTGTCAAAGCTTGCATCGACATAACCATTTACGACGAGCTCTTTGTCACCTCCATAAACGAGAAACATATCCTTAGTCCTTTTCAGGTATTTCAGGATGTTCTTGACCGTTGTCCAGTGATCCATTCCTGGATTACTTTGGTACCTATCGTGATTTTTTCACGGCAGATGTCCTAGTGTGAGGACTTAGTCATGAGGCCAACGCATCTATGTGGTAGCTTGAGAGGGCTTGAGCGGAATTGAGAGACGCAACACAAGACAAGGATTTAGACAGCTTCGGGCCCCGGGAAACATCATCCGGTAATAACCCTACATGTTGTTTGTGGATAGGTCTCATTATGATCATGAGGGAGTCCTAGTTGGGGAGTCATCGTAAACCGGCTCTCCTAGTTGTGTCTAACCCTTAAGATCATCTCTCCCCCTCTTGGGGTGCCCTGCCCCTGCTTATATATGTTGAAGGGGCAGGTTACATGTAGAGTCCAACTCGGATTAAGACTTAAACTATTCTGACTTCTCTTCATGGGATTCTTAACGTCTTGGGCTTCATAACATCTCGGGCTTCATAACCCCAGGCGACTCTATCTGTCGGGTTATGACTGTCAACCGAGTTATCACTGTCTGCCGGGTTATGACTGTCTGCCGATTTATGATGGTCTGTCGGGTTATGACTTCCTGTCGGTTTATGATTGTCTACCGGTTTATAATGGTCTGCCGGTTTATGATGGTCTGCCGGGTTATGATTTAACACCTGCCGGGTTATCATATGACTTAACACCTGCTGGTTTACCAAGTCCCAGCTGGGTTATAACTCCGGACGGGTCATACCGCGGGGTATATCCCCGACATTAGCCCCCAGTTTAATTTGGATTTATCCATGTAAAACTGATCCTGAGCATCCTTAAATCCTTGTCATTTCCTTCTAGAAAATCCGGGTCAATAGGCCAGCTTCATAATCAATTTACTGACATTAGTTTGTCACAGAGAAATGGGCTGAAGAATAATTCATTTGACTCGGCTTCCAATGCTTAACAAAAATACTGGTCTTTGAAATCCTCATCTGATCTTCATCCGGCTTAAGGATGTAGAACTTGCCGGTTTATCATAGCCAAAATTGCCGGTTTATAAATATTGATGGCACCGGGTCATAATTGTAGTTAACATCAAGCTTGAAAATATACCTCTTATATGCCTATCACTTGTAGCCCCCAAGTCTTAAGAAGGTAGTGTACCAACAGCTTAAGACTTGCTTCAATATAAATGTCACAAGCTTGAAGAAATCCAGGGTGCTCATCTCAATCATTAGTCATAAACTGAATATTCCACATATGTAGCCCCCAAGTGCCGGATTGTCATGCTTGCAGCAACCTGGGACTTGAAATTGCCTTATGCTCATAAAAACTTCAACCAATGTAGCCCCCAAGGGTCGGGTCATTATGCAATAATGAGCAGGGACTTTGATATATACTTCAGTGAAAATAACATCTTATAATATGGCCTCCATCGTAGGGCTTGAACCCACGTCCACAAGGTTAAGAGCTTTGCTCTTTATCAACTGAGCAATGGACCCTTCAATATAATAGATTTAACTTGTGTACCTTGAATTGTTGACAGGAGCAATTGGTAGCCCCCAAGGGCCGTCTCATTATGACATGATGAGTCGGGTCTTCAATAAGGTGAGCAAAAAATGACTTTGCATTAGCCCCCAAGTGTCATGGTGCATGCTTGCAGCGACATGAGACTTGTAATCTCAACTTGAATAATGTAGCCCCCAAGTGTTGGGTCGTAAGCCTGCAGTGACTCGGGACTATTCCTTCCATTGTAGAATAAATTATATCCATTGATAAAATAATATCAATTACGCTGAAGCGACTTTGAAATCTCAATCATAATATTGGTTATTGATAACCATAATAAAAATCCAACCATGTTGGCTATTAAAAATTTGAATAATATAACCCAATGATTTATAAGCGCATAATTCCAATGTCGCAATCCAAATATATATTGGCGAATTGTAGTCGAAAGCCAGGCCGGGTTAATAAACACCGGATGTTATCTTATCTCATACTGGCGACTTGTAGTCGAAAACTAGACCGGGTCAATAAACACCGGATTGTAGCTGATCGTATGCTGACAACTTATAGTTGAAAGCCAAGCCGGGCCAATAAACACCGGATTAGTATAATCTCCATCAAAAGAAACTGCCAAAAGAAAGATTTCAGAAGAAAATGTGCAAAAAGGGGAGGCTTTTCATGGGCTGCCAGGCCACTGAGTTAAACCATTTTGCAAAGCCTTGTAAGATGGACCTCACATTAACTAATCGTCATTTTAACTATGACAAGTTCAGGGTCTTTATAAGATTGACTTGTCAAACATTCGACGAGACTTACCAAGATTACCTGGGCGGAGTGGTTTACTTAAAAAAGTCAGGATAACCCAGGGTTCTAGGTGAATACACCTGGCTTCCAAGCCTGGCTTTTATAGCCTATTACAAGGTTATAGACTCTTTGTTCTTGTAGAAGCAAAGATCCCCCAAGCAATATTTTGAGCTGTGCTCAATGGGTGCCTATGTTTGAGTTGTGCTTTTGCAACACTCTCTTTGGCCCCTTTTGTCTTTGGGTAAGAAGCCCCCAAGTTGTTTTGTAAATGTGGTTTATAAGCCGGATCAAAGGGTAATCATAGCTTAGCTCAATAAACCAGAAGCCCCCAAGTGATATATTTCTGAGTTGTGCTCGCCGGGTGCCTATGTTTGAGCTGTGTTTTTACAACAGACTCTCTTTGGTCCCTTCAATTTTTCTAAGAACTCGAACTTGCGAGAGATTAATTCTTTTTGAACCGGAAATCTTTAAACCAGATACTGAGAGCTTCAAAGCTTTATGGGAGAACATATTTCCCTCAAAGAGTATTTTAAACCGGCATTCTTCATTTTGAACCGGAAATTTTCTAATGGCCTTTAAATTTTCATCAATAGGGCAGTAGCCTCCAAGGTCGGTTATCTTCCCTCCATGGACCCGGAGTTCTTGAATTCACTGAAAGCGGCCAATTCTGCTGAGTCACGTCATTGTAGCCCCCTAGTCTTAAGGCGACTCAAGGAGTTGGCTTGAGATTCTCCATATTTGACCGTAGCATAAGTTATATATCATTGGTGTTGATAGCACGATGTGAATCCACAGAAGGTTGAGGTGACTTCGACGGGTTATAAATGATCCCGTATGATCCATGTCAGCAACTCGGCCAATAGTTCATTCCAACTGGCTGTTGAAGTTAACCAAACTATAGTAGCGGCGACTTGTGCGCATGCCCATTGAACCATCTAGTGCAGACGGCGGCTGATGATAATTTTCTCCAGAGTTGTTGGAAGAAAACCAGGCTACCCGAGCAGTGACTGGCTTTATACTCAATAAACAGCTTATGCAGACAGGTGTAGCCTGGTGTGCTGATATAGATCAGGCTGCGAGAGACAAACGGTCAAGATGACCGCAGCATCAGAGGCGGCACGGACAGATGAGTCGGACGTGACGTTATAAGCCGGTGTTGGCGGGAGAGTCGGCCGCAGCATTTCTAAGCCAGTGCGGACGGGAGAGTCGGCCGCGACATTTGTAAGTCGATGCGGACAGGAGAGTCAGCCACGACATTTGTAAGCCGGTGCGGACTGGTGATTTGGGCGCGGCAGTGGTAGTTGGTGTAGGCGTGAGAGTTGGCCACGACATTTAAACTGGCGCAGGCGCAAGAATTGGCCACAACGTTTAAACCGGTGTGAGCCTTCTGTCCATGGTACGATGCCACTTTTGTAGTGGACTTTGTCGTGCATAAAATATATTGAAAGACAGAGTAATTGTTCTCAAACAATTTAATATGTGCTAATAAAATATATAGAGAAGATAGCACCTGGATTTGTCAAATGAGCACCGATGCTGGTAATGCATAATGCCTTGCCCACTAGGACTCCTACCCCATTATTGTTGGCAGACCAGTCTTCGAGTCAGCATGCATGCATGCATGCACTGCTCCATTATCCCCCAATTTTCTTTTGCTTTGTACCAGAGAAAAAATCACACCAGCAAGGGGTGCCTTGGCAAAGCGGAGGCGAGTCATGGCGGCAGCGGCGACTCGGCAATGTGGGTCAAGGCCAATGCAGGCCGATTTGGTTGCGGCAGCCCGCACGGGCTTGAGGCCGCAAGACCAAGCCATGGTGATTTGAACAGGCGATTTGACAACAGCGTTACTGGGTTGGATTGAACCTGCACCGAAGGCAACTTGAGGACAGGGGTAGAGCCGGTGAAGATCTGATGACTCAATGTGCGGCCATTGACCCAGCGGCGGACTCGAACGACTTAGTGGGCAACAGCGATTCACCGGCGGATTGAAGTAAACGGAGACGGCCCAAGTTGCGGTGATCCTCGACGGAGGTGGCGGATCATCGGAGCAGTAAGGCGGCAAGGTCGGTCTGTGGCGGCAACTCAGGCAGGGTAGAACCGGCACCGGCGGTTCGGGCGCGGAAGCAAACCGGTGACGGTGACGCAGCAACAGAGGCGCGCCGGCGAGGCACAGCCGCAGCCGCGGAAGTGACGACAGGGTGGCGACTTGTGGCTCGGGACGAACGAGGGAGAAAGGCATCGGGGCAGCCGACTTTTGACCCGCCGGGGCGGCCACATGCAGCAAAGGCAGAGGCGGTGCTGTTCGTGACAGAGCGGCTCGGCGAGGCCTCGACGGCGATTGGAGGTGGCAGAGAACCGCAGCGGGCCGACAAGGCGGCGTCAGAAGATCCGGCTACGCATCTCAGCAGCGGCAGCAGAAGACGCTCGAGGCGAGAGCCACGGCAGGAGCGGCGGGTCGAAGCCGGCGGCTCGAGGGCGTGTCCGAGGAGATGGATGGTAGGGTACCGGGTCGTAACGGGATGAAGCTTTCAGAGATGAGCGGCAGGGGCCCGGGTCGTCACAGGAGGACACAAGTGTGGCACAGTTGGAGGCGGCTCAAAGCACATCACAGGGACCGGTCGGCGCATTCGCAACGGCGACTTGCGGGTGGCGTCCGCAGGAGAGGCACGGCGTGGCTCGGCACCCGCGGTAGTAACTTGGCGGCGGCAGAGGGAGGCCGGCTTAACCACCGCGGCGGGTTAGAGAGGCACGCCCGTGGCCGGTTTAGCGAGGCCGACGCGGAAGAGGGCCCGCGAGGTGAGGTGAGTCCAACTCGAAGCAAACCATGGCAAATCGGTGGTGCTGCTCGTTTCAGCCGTGGAGGCAGCAAGAGCTTTGAGCGGAAGATGGCAGGCCAGGGGTGTAGGGCCGGGTCAAGCGCGGATGCGGCAGCTTGGGGCCGGCGGGTTTGACAATGCGGAGGCTCAACAACTCTTGGATATGTCTTGAAGGAGGCCGTGGAGTGAGGCCGAGGCAATTTTTGGCGACGGGGGCGAGGGCCGTGAGGCAGTTCGGAGCAGGAGCTTCGGCGATTCAGCAGAGACGGCCGAACCGAACGAATTAATCCAGCACAAAAACTTGTCGGGCGTGGCTCGACGACATGGGAGGACGGCTCGAGACGAGGCCGGGCGTGGCTTGGTGTTGACCCCGAGCGAGGGACGGTCTGAGGCGGCAAGGCCGACTCAACCCGGTGGCGGAGCCTCCCGCAGAGCGAGGTTGCAGCAGAGGTTGCTTCCAAGTCGTAAGGGCATCTCCAACAGCTGTAAGATAGGTGTTGGTAAATTTGCCGCCTAGGACATAGTGATGATGTGGCGTGTAATAAATATAGAGAGAGAGTAAAGTTGTATGTAGAATAACCAACAACCTTTGCACAAGCTCCAAGGTGAAATAGAGAGCAATCACATTTATTTCCTCATCATCTATTAGATGGCTTAGATACAACCTATTGAAGTAGTTGTATGATAGCTTGTTGGTTGATGACATAGACATTTTACCAACAAAACTAACATACAATCTATTGGAGATGCCCTAAACGGTTGAACAGACCGGGTCGTGGCCTGTTTCTCTCTTTTTTTAAATAGTAATTTTCCCTTGAAGATTTGAGTACTGGCACTTGCATCTAATACCCTGGCGATTTGATGTGATGCTTGTCTTCACCTTGGCTTCCGTCCAACACATGAGAAATACTAGTTGAATTAGTACTTTAACTTTAAGCGGTGATTTGGGTCTTCCCGTGAGGACGTAAGTAGCTCGTCAGTTTATTTGCTTCCCAAACCTTGATATTTGAAGCGAACCTGCTGCAATCTGCTTTACACATAGTTTTTTTCATCCTGTCCTAAAATGGAGATAGGGTTTGTAGTAACCCGGCTGCGGCGTTTGAGGTGCTGCCGCCGAAAATTTCCTCTGTTCCAGCTTCTGATGATGGTGTAGTGAAAATGGATCCGTTTCAACGGATCCCGTGGTCGCAGCAGCATGCAGCATGCAACCCTCGTCATCTTTATCCCAGTCAGTGATCAGCAGCTGGCCGCTGATTGTGAAAATCCTTCCAGTACAGGCTCGGTGGACTGGTAGTATGCTGACTTCAGAGGAAAAGCTTCAGTCCATCCAGGCGGGTCAAAAGTGATCAGATAACCCGCCGGACAGTAGCTATGAAGAGACAATAACCCTCACTGCCTTTGACTTTGGACAAATCTTGTATTTTATTGCTTGACTACTTGATATTGAGACAATGTAACTACTTTGTTGATGACTCTTCTTCATCTCGAAAAATTGCGAACTTCTCAAACCCTAGAAAAGATCCCTCCAAGAACTCAACACCACCGTGCGCAGGCCCCATGGTGGGCGCCAACTGTCGTGGTTTTGTCACGGCAGATGTCCTAGTGTGAGGACTTAGTCATGAGGCCAACACATCTATGTGGTAGCTTGAGAGGGGCTGAGCGGAATCGAGAGTCGCAACACAAGACAAGGATTTAGATAGCTTCGGGCCCCGGGAAACATCATCCGGTAACAACCCTACATGTTGTTTGTGGCTAGGTCTCAATATGATCATGAGGGAGTTGCCGTAAACCGGCTCTCTAAGTTGTGTCTAACCCTTAAGATCATCTCTCCCCCTCTTGGGGTGCCCTGCCCCTCTTTATATATGTTGAAGGGGCGGGTTAGATGTAGAGTCCAACTCAGATTAAGACTTAAACTATTCTGACTTCTCTTCATGGGCTTCTTAACATCTTGGGCTTCATAACGTCTCGGGCTTCGTAACCCCAGGCGACTCTATCTGCCGGGTTATGACTGTCAACCGAGTTATCACTGTCTGTCGGGTTATGACTGTCTGTCGGTTTATGATGGTCTGCCGGGTTATGACTTCCTGTCGGTTTATGATTGTCTGCCAATTTATGATGGTCTGCTGGTTTATGATGGTCTGCCGAGTTATGATTTAACACATGCCGGGTTATCATCTGAGTTAACACCTGCCGGTTTACCAAGTCCCAGCCGGGTTATAACTCCGGCTGGGTCATACCGCGGGGTATATCCCCGACAGTACATCCCTGCTAAACTAATAGCAAGGCACACATCAGGTCTGGTACACAGCATTGCATATATGATAGAGCCTATGGCTGAAGCATAGGGAACACTTTTCATTTTCTCTCTATCTTCTGCAGTGGTCGGGCATTGAGTCTTACTCAACTTCACACCTTGTAACACATGCAAGAACCCTTTCTTTACTTGATCCATTTTGAACTTCTTCAAAACTTTATCAAGGTATGTGCTTTGTGAAAGTCCAATTAAGCGTCTTGATCTATCTCTATAGATCTTGATGCCCAATATATAAGCAGCTTCTCTGAGGTCTTTCATTGAAAAACTCTTATTCAAGTATCCTTTTATGCTATCCAGAAATTCTATATCATTTCCAATCAACAATATGTCATCCATATATAATATTAGAAATGCTACAGAGCTCCCACTGACTTTCTTGTAAATACAGGCTTCTCCAAAAGTCTGTATAAAACCATATGCTTTGATCACACTATCAAAATGTTTATTCCAACTCCGAGATGCTTGCACCAGTCCATAAATGGATCGCTGGAGCTTGCACACTTTGTTAGCACCCTTTGGATCGACAAAACCTTCTGGTTGCATCATATACTACTCTTCTTCCGGAAATCCATTCAGGAATGCAGTTTTGACATCCATTTGCCAAATTTCATAATCATAAAATGCAGCAATTGCTAACATGATTCGGACAGACTTAAGCATCGCTACGGGTGAGAAAGTCTCATCGTAGTCAACCCCTTGAACTTGTCGAAAACCTTTTGCAATAAGTCGAGCTTTGTAGACAGTAACATTACCGTCAGCGTCAGTCTTCTTCTTGAAGATCCATTATCGGTGTCAAAACCGACGGATCTCGGGTAGGGGTCCCGAACTGTGCGTCTAAGGCGGATGGTAACAGGAGCGAGGCAGGGGACACGATGTTTACCCAGGTTCGGGCCCACTTGATGGAGGTAATACCCTACGTCCTGCTTGATTGTTCTTGATGATATGAGTATTAAAAGAGTTGATCTACCACGAGATCATAGAGGCTAAACCCTAGAAGCTAGCATATGGTATGATTGTTGTTGTCCTACGGACTAAACCCTCCGGTTTATATAGACACCGGAGGGGGCTAGGGTTACACAAAGTCGGTTACAAGGGAGGAGATCTACATATCCGTATTGCCAAGCTTGCCTTCCACGCCAAGGAGAGTCCCATCCGGACACGAGACGAAGTCTTCAACCTTGTATCTTCATAGTCCAACAGTCCGGCCAAAGGATATAGTCCGGCTGTCCGGAGACCCCTATACCAGGACTCCCTCGGTAGCCCCTGAACCAGTCTTCAATGACGATGAGTCCGGTGCGCAGTTTTGTCTTCGGCATTGCAAGGTGGGTTCCTCCTCCGAATACTCCATAGAAGATTTTGAACCCAAGGATAGTGTTTGGCTCTGCAAAACAAGTTCCACATACCACCGTAGAGAGAAAAATATTTCCACAAATCTAATCTGCTGACACGTTTTGACAGCATGACATCATGTCATGGTCCGGTCATTAATCGAACCGTTTTTCTCAACTAGCACCGCACATATCATGAGGCGGTTTTCTTGTCACATCTTGTCAAAGCAGAGATCGTGTCCCCCTTATTACGGGATTCTCATCAATATGGACGTGGGTAACCCAACCGCGCCATCAATTACGGTGTTTGGGTAATAAGCGATTTTACCAAGCAAGTGGGGAGGCGCATCGCCTCTTCCGCCCCTATAAAGGGACAAGGATTCATCCTTTTTACCCACGCCTTCTTCCTCCTTGCTTACCCATTCTCGCACACTCGAGCTCCAGTGCCCAAGTTCGCGTCTTTCTACTCAAACCACTCCAATCATGTCCGGAGCGGGAGGCAAGTGGACGGAGGAGAACATCACAAAGTTACGGGAAGCCGGATATCTGGCCGCGAATGTCGCGCACTGGCTGCCAGATGCAGGGAAGGTCATCCCTACGCCCGAACCCCATGAGAGGGTAGTTTTTCTTACCCACTTTGTCCGCGGACTGGGATTTCCCCTTCACCCGTTTTTCCGCGGGCTCATGTTCTACTACGGGCTGGATTTTCATGATTTGGCCCCCAATTTCATCCTCAACATATCGGCGTTTATCGTCATGTGCAAGGCCTTCCTCCGCATCAGGCCCCACTTCGGCCTGTGGCTGAAGACCTTCAACGTTAAACCGAAGGTGGTGGTCGTCCAGCAAGCAGAGTGCGGAGGCGCCATGGTGGGAAAAATGCCTAATGTCACCTGGCTCGAAGGCTCCTATGTGGAGACCATAAAGGGGTGGCAATCGGGGTGGTTCAACATCACCGAGCCACGCGACACCAACTGGGTGATGGCCCCCAAATTCCGATCCGGAATCCCCACGCGGCTCACTTCCTGGAAAGAGAAGGGCCTGTCCTGGGGTTCCTCGGTAGAGCTGACCAGACTCCAGACCTACATAAAGAACATGATGAGCAAGAAAATCAAGCTCGTCAACGTGGTCCAGGTCATGCTCTTCCGCCGGATTCTCCCATGTCAACGACGGGCATTCAATTTGTGGGAGTTCGACCCGGCCAAGCACACGACGCATAAGGACGTCTGGAGGGTGTTGTTCAAGGGCGCCGAGGTACCTCCTTCCTTCACCGAGGACCACAGACTCAGCACAAAGCGCCATGCCAATCCGGTAAGTTTTTGCATATCACAGGGTATTTATTTGCCCCAGTTAAATGATGTGTGGGATTTAAGCTCTCATGCCATTAACAGGACTGGATAAAGATAGCGGAGCAGCTCGATTGCCCAGCCCCCGTGCCTGAAGATCCCATAGATGCTCTCCTAACGGAGATGCTGGCTCCGGCACCTTACGAGGTGCCGGTGAAGAAGACCAAGAAGAAGTCCGCGCGGATCCGAAAGGGTCTCCGGCGCAAGGTTGTATCGGACTCATCGTCTGATGAATCCGACGCGCACTCCTCCCACGAAAACGAGGAGGAGGAGGAGGAAAGTTCTCCCCCCCCAGCCAGGGGAGACAAGAAAAGGAAGGCCGACCCAACCGGGGAGGCCGAAGGGTCCAAGAAGGGGAGGACCCTCCCCCCGGACTGCTCCACGACGGCCGCCTACAGCGGCAACGAATGGCTACCCAGGGTCAAGCCCCTGCCGAAGTCGTAAGTATCCGGACACCATAGTAATTCATGGTATGTTTTATTGCATTGCTTCTCCTCATGCCAAACATGATTATGCAGTTCGTCCCGAGCTCATCTCGACGTATCTTCGTCGAGCGGTTCATTGGACGCGTCGGATATGAACAACGGTTCTCTTCTAACTGCCTCCACCCCTCGCCCTACGGACAATGTCGAGGTGTTGTCTCGAAAGGCAACGAGCCGAGGGGAGGTGGTCCTGGGGACGCCTCGAGGCGACCTCTCGGACCCTGGGCGCAAAGGGAGCAAAACTCCCACGGGCTCCAAGTTCGGCCCCCAGCCGAACACTGCGCCGGAACCTTCAATGGTTTCAAACTCCGGCAGGCGATCCCCCGTTAAGGGGGCAAGCTGCCCGTGCCGGTGTCCTCTGTCCATCCAGAGGCACTGGACAACTTGCTAGAAGAGCTTCGCGGCGCTTCCATCAACGAAGAGCACCGCACTATCATGAGTGCGGTGATCGAGAAAGTTCATTCCGCCAAAAACGGACTAACCGAAGCTTGCGCCAGCCTCCTAATAGGCTTTGAGGTAAGCAATCAAAATATAAGAAAATATTACTGCATAGATAGTATCCCCTGATGCTCTGTTCGGCGTTCGAGAAGAAAGGCCGAATAGAGGATCAAATGATGACCCAGGAGTCTAATCAGAATATGTCTATGTGTATGTGCAGGCTTCACTGCTGGCCGCCGCCGCACATACTGCGGAGGTCTCTGCACTGAAGCAGGACCTGGAGCGGTCCAAGAACGATCTCGGCCTTACCAAGAGGCAGCTCGAGGAGAGCAAAGGTAAGCAATACCTTGTCTACACTTTAAAAAGAATTTCGGTTGTAAAGTAATAGGATCATCATGAATTTTCCACGGGCCACGACCGAGGTGGCGACCCTGAAGAAGGCGATGTCTGAGGCTGAAAACAAAGTGGCCAAGGAGCGCCTTGAGCGGGAAAAGCAAGAAGCCCGAGTACGCGAGGTGCAGCAAGAGCTCGAGGCTCTCGCCAAGAAACACGAGTCCTTGGAGCTTGACTCTAAGAGTGAGAGTCCGAGCTTGTGAAGGCGCTCGAAAGTGCCCGGATCGCCAAGGCTGAAGCCCACAAGGCCCTCTAGGAGATTGATGCGGTGAAGAAGATAGCAGCGGGTAAGGCATTCATTATGCAAAGCAAACATGTGAAGGAAACTTTCCTTTTACTTACCCGAGTTCGGAGCTCTCCAGGAGCGTTCGCAGATCTTCCCCGCAGTGTACTAGATGCCACAAAGTTTTACCGAGCTGAGGAGGGGAGCTCGAAGGAAAAGTTGTTCTGGTCTCAGTATACTGGGACCGAACCCCAATGCCCTTGAGCGACTAGCTGAAGCAATTGGTCGAGCTTCACAAGGCGGCCGAACAGGCCATTAAGGGTCTTATAGTCCGAATGTGGCCTGGCGAGCCCCTGCCCGGCAGCTACTTCGGTCTGGTGAGGTGGCTTGTGGATGCCTGCCCACGGCTTGAAGTCATAAAGCGGTCCGTCTACATCGAGGGTGCGCGCATGGCTTTTGCCCAGGCGAAGGTGCACTGGGCGAAGCTAGACATCGTGAAGCTGATGAAGGAGGGGCCGCCGGAGGGCAAGGAGCATCGCAACCCCGAAATGTATTATGACAGTGTCCTGAAGGGTTCCCGTCTTGTGGCGGATGAATGTGCTAGGGATGTAATTTTTGAATGAACATGCTTATGTAATCCTGTTTATTTGAAACGAGTTCATTTGCGCTATGCAACGCTTTTTGAATTTAAAATATTACCTTCTGTGCGGCCGTTTATAAAATCTGAGAGTTGGCCAGTGTCGGCTTCTGCCCCCATGTAACTAGTACTGGGGTGTTCGGGATAAACCTGAGCACTCTTTATCCCAATTTTGGGTCCTTCGAGGGAGGTGTTCAGCACAATGAACCAGGCAATCGGACTATAAGGCTTTATTACTCTCACTTAGCCATAGAAGTCTACAATTTTAAATTTTGGCGAAGCCCCTTTTATTTGGAAGGGTGAATTTGGGGCTCTATACATGCCTAAGTCGGGCAAGGCCGAATCCTCGCCCGAAGCGGAAAAAGTCTTTAAGGACTTGAGACCTCTCGAACAGCCACCAGCTCTCGCCTTATCATGAAAGTCAGTTTTCGGCTTTCTCTACTGTTCCCAGCGCTACCTTAGGCGATATAGCGGAACGTAAGGTACCAAAGCATGGGAGCCGGGCAAACCCAACTATTGACCCAAGACATGATTCGGAGGTGATGCATATAATGCTATAAGTTCGAGGTGTCGCACTGTCGAAAGTGTTCGGACTTCTCATGCCATATTATGGGGTAAACGAAAGCCCCTGGCGTACTGGCCGTACCAGAATGTACGGGTGCAAGTTGTCATAGATGAACATATAGGAAAAAAAGATGAATAATGAAATAATAGACTAATGATATGCATTGTTATTTAAATAATACATCGAAGCATACTGATACAGGTAGTGCAATAAGCAGAAAATTGGACTATTTGACATGTCCTATCTAGGGGCAAGCTGCGTATGGATAATAGAAAGCGGGTATATTGATTATTATTATTAGAGACCACCTGGGGGTTCCCGTGTACATCTTAGTTTCTTGCCTCCTTGGTTGTTCCTTCCCGTAGTGTGTCCGGCGATCGTACTACCGGAAAGGGCTTCCAGAAAGTTAGGTCCTGAAAGAGAAAAAATGATGAAGGTATACAGTCCCGAGGGCAGTTAAGCCGCATTGCGGGACGTGCCTTGATCGTGCCTTCGCCTATGCCCATGGTATTTTCAGTGCGTAATTATCTACGCGCAGCATGGATTTCGTCGCTCGAATGGGACTAGGACGGGGGCCGAGTTGCTAGGCGAGCTCTAAATGTGCCAGGCGATCCTGTTGCAGGTTATTCCGGACTTGCTTGATGGTGTCCCAGGGCTGTACCGCTGAATTGGCGGTTTGCCTCAAAAGGCTGCTTTGTGCTTCTGCTGCGAGGGCCGCAGTGTGCTCTTCCGTGCGGAGTGAGCGTTTGTGTTTCCATTGACTGTTATGACCCCCCTAGTGTTGGGGAACGTAGTAATTTCAAAAAATTCCTACACACACGCAAGATCATGGTGATGCATAACAACGAGAGGGGAGAGTGTTGTCCACGTACCCTCGTAGACCAAAAGCGGAAGCGTTAGCACAACACGGTTGATGTAGTCGTACGTCTTCACGATCCGACCGATCAAGTACCGAACGTACGGCACCTCCGAGTTCAGCACACGTTCAGCCCAATGACGTCCCTCGAACTCCGATACAGCCGAGTGTTGAGGGAGAGTTTCGTCAGCACGACGGCCTGGTGACGATGTTGATGTTCTACCGACGTAGGGCTTCGCCTAAGCACCGCTATAGTATTATCGAGGTGGACTATGGTGGAGGGGGGCACCGCACACGGCTAAAAGATCAACTTGATCAATTGTTGTCTATGGGGTGCCCCCCTGCCCCTGTATATAAAGGAGCAAGGGGGGTGCGGCCGGCCAGGGAGAGGGCGCGCCAGGAGGAGTCCTACTCCCACCGGGAGTAGGATTCCCCCCTTTCCTAGTTGGAATAGGATTCGGGAGAAGGAAAGAGAGAGTAGAAGAAGGAAAGAGGGGGCCGGCCCCCTTGCCCTAAACCAATTCGGTTTGGGCCTTGGGGGGTGCGCCCCACACTCCCCTTGCTTCCCTCTATTTCCACTAAGGCCCATATAGGCCCATTAAGCTCCCGGGGGGTACCGGTAATGTAACACCCTCGATGCGACTATAGCTCCCACGTGTCGAGGCATGACTTAGAGACATAATCGCATTGAAGGCATATGTCGCAAGTTAGGCAATCTTCACAACATCCCATGTAATATGATAATAAAAGGGGAGATAACATGGTTGGCTTACACTCGCCACGTCAATCAAGTGCATAAATAACATTACATCATCCAAACACTCATGGCCCGACTGCGGTGTCAAGACCCCGACTCAATGCCACATCGATCTAGCATGTAACACCTCATATCACTTTGCGGCCTCACGCACGGTATTCCCACGGGTGTCGCCTTACCTTTGCCCGGGACCGTTTGCGCCTTTTGGCACACGTATATGACAGTGTCGCTAGCATCCATATGATAAGGAGCCCGGGGCTGACATGGCTAGTCGTAAACCCAAAGTGGCACAGACTTACAGGGACAGGCATCCATGACCCAGCATCGAACGTGTCGGTCATCAGCGAGTGAATCCAGGCTGTAGCACTGGGCTAGCAGGACTCTGGTGAACCGGGCTGTAGCGGGCTAACAGGACTCCGGTATTCATCGCGTGACATTTCCCCGAAGGGACAGACACAGGAACAAAGAAGGACACATGCCGGCCAGCCTAAGTGTTCCGGAGCAGTAGCAAGCTACCATGGCTCGGTGGAAACACTAGGAGACATTTCCCGATAAGAGAGGCTACTAAAGATAAACAACTAGATAGTCAGATCCCACACATACCAAGCATTTCAATAACATACACACAATATGCTCGATATGTGCAAACACAACATGGCATCACAACATGACTCTACGACTCAAGTAATTTATCAATAGGCTCCGAGGAGCGAGATATTACAAACATGGGTCTCATGACCCAACAATCAGAGCATACAAATCAAAGCACAAGCGGAAGCTATCATGTCTGGGTACAGACATCTATAACTGAAAAGGGCTGAGAAGCCTGACTATCTACCAGATCCTGCCGGGGCACAAGATCGTAGCTGAGGTAACAAGCTAAACGTCGAAGTCCACGCGAAACTATTAGTGAGACCGAAGTCTCTCTGCAAAAACATAAAATAGGCAAACGTGAGTACAAATGTACCCAGCAAGACTTACATCAGAACTAACTACATATGCATCATTTTCAACAAGGGGATGGTGGGGTTTAACTGCAGCAAGCCAGCTTTGACTCGGTGGCCATCCTAAACTACGACTGCAAGCGACTCTTTTGAGGTGGCGCACACGAGTCCACATATTCACCATATCAATACACCACTATGGGTCCGCTCCCGTCTCCCTACGAGAACGCCATCCATAGCACTCACGCTTATCTTGCGTATTTTAGAGTATCCACTTTCACTTGTCTATGAACTGATATAAGCAACCCAGAAGTCCTTTTCCGCGGACACGGCTATTCGAATAGATGATGTTAACCCTGCAGGGGTGTACTTCTTCATACATGTTTCCACCACTTAGCGTCTGCACACGACATGTGCTCGGCAGACTTCAAGCGAAAGCCGACGTGGGTGTAGACCACGACCTACCTAAACACTCAAGTCTCTAGTCCAGGTTTATCGCCTATTCGGGTTCCATCCATGAGGAGATCCGGCCGGAGTTTCGCTCACAGCCCCAAACGATGTGAACAGGGTTCCGTGACACCAAACGGGTGCCCGGTTTACCCGGCCACGTGCCTACCGCATCACAGCCCACCCCTACGGTCAGCACTGTCCACGGCCTCCAGCAAGCTACAAACACCAGAAACTACTTGCAACTCCTGGACAGAGGACGAGGGTGAATAAGAAGTCGAGCGGGGTCATATTTCAGGGCCCAATGTATGGTAGTAGCTGAATCATGGATCACAAACACAGAACTCAGTTCCTGAGGACGGCTGCAATGAGACAACCCACCATGTACTCCTACATGGCCTCTCACCGCTACCTTTACCAAATCGTGTTCAGACACTTAGCTCACACACAGTAGGACATGTTGACACACCTCTGATTCATCCCCGATGAATCAGACCTGACTCAACTCTAAGCAGTAGCAGGCATGAAAAACAAGCATGAATGAGTAGGCACATCAGGGCTCAAACAACTCCTACTCATGCTAGTGGGTTTTATCTATTTACTGTGGCAATGACAGGTCATGCAAAGGATAAAGGGGTTCAGCTACCGCAGCAAGTAACAGATGAATCGATGTTGTCCTAATGCAGTAAAAGAGAGCAGGAGCGAGAGAGTAGGATTGTATCGGAATGAACAAGGGGGTTTTGCTTGCCTGGCACTTCTGAAGATAACATTGAATCTTCATCAGTGTCAACGATCACATCATCGGTATCACGTCTATCGAGAGGGGACAATTACCGGCAACATAGAAGGGAACACAATCAATGCAATGCACAATATGATGCATGATCATGACATGGCAAAATGAATGTGTTTTGAGCTAATGCAACTAGCAACAGATTAAATGAAGTTGGTTTGAATACAAGATTCAAATTTAAACTCCATATGTGATTATTCAAATGCCATTTAATTGATTTGTGCTAAACAGCACCTATAAGTTGTTCTAACATGCATGAAAATGGTACAGATGGATTCCTTGAATTTTTCTGATAATTTTTCATATATAAATTATTTAATTTGGAGTTACGGTTAATTTTCTATGATTTATTGAAGTTTTAGGCATTTTCTGGAATTTTCTGAATAAAAATAAATCCAGAAAACATTACTGCGTCAGCATGACGTAGGCATAACGTCAGCAAGTCAACAGGGGTCGGTCAGGGTCAAACCTGACGCTGGGACCCACATGTCAGTGTAACAACTAGTTAACAGGATTAAGTTAATACTAACTAAACTGTCAATGGGCCTGGGCCCGCATGTCAGTGGTTAGTTGACTAACTAAACAGGGTTAGCTAGTGTTAGGTTAGTCACTAATCCAGGTAATTAGCGCTAAACTAATCTAACTAAAATTAGCAAGGGTGGCCCACATGTCATTGACCCAGGGGTCAAACTGGGCCCACCCAGTCAACGATCAGCGGGTCAAACCCGCCGGCGTCTAGCCGCCGGCGAGGCCGAGACGACGGAGAGCGTCGGAAACGCTGCTCCGGCCACGGTTTGATGCGCGGGTGGGTGCTACGAGTAGCTGGCGATGTGGCGCATCCAACGGTGGCGGTGTTTGGTGCTGGGGTGGCCGGAGTTAACGGCGGCGAGCTCTTTTGCGGCCGCCGGAGTTCGGGCAATCTCGGGGTCGGGGTTAGGGAGCACGGCAGGAGGAGCTGGGGCGTGCTACGGACTCCTGAGATCGCGGTGAGCACGTCAGTGGGCTCGGATACGAGCTGGGGTGGCTGTGGCCACGGCCACGCCATGGCAGGCGGCGAGAAACTCTCGGCCGCGATGGAGGAAGAGGCTAGGGGGAGAGAACGGAGGGGGCGAGCATAGGAGAAGCAGCAGGGGCTCACAGCGGATTCATTCGAGGCGGAGACGAGGCCGGGAGCGTTGGAGGCAGCACAGGGTCGCCGGAGATCCGGGCGGCCGAAGGTAGAAGACGATGATTGCGGCGACGTTGCAGGGCGCCTGAGGATGCGTGGCTCATCTGGGATGACGCGGACGACTTGGCGGAGCCAACGAGCATGACGGTTGCTCGAGGGATGGCCGGTGAGCGCGGTGGCGGTGTGCGGCGGCGACGGAGGCGTTCGGGAGCGAGAGGGGAAAAAAGCAGAGAAGGGGGAAAGGGTCGAGGGAGAGTGAGAGAGGTCGGGCGGATCGGGACGTCACCGGGCATTCATCCACGCGGCCAGGGGAAGCAGGAGGTGGCCAGGGGAAGCAGGAGGTGGCCGAGGCAGCGTCGGCGCGCGCCACGCCTCGCCTCTGTTCGTCCTCCTGGCAGAGGAGGAAGAGGACAAGGGGGAGGAGGAGGTGGGCTGGGCCGGCCAGGTGGGGAAGCTGGGCCGGCTGGTGGGCTGCACGGGTGAGGCCAGGTAGGCTTTACTCTTTTTATTTTTTTTCTGTTCTGTTTCTTTTATTTAATATCTTTTGCCATTGTTTGAATTTAAACAAATTCAAACAATGCCAAAAACTCCTCTGAATATTTTTATTTTGCTAGATGGACTTTTCCAAAAGCTTATAATATATTTCAGGGGTATTTGAAATTATATTCTAGTTATATGAATATAATTCAAATTCAAATAGCTAATGATTTAAATTCAAAGTCCCAAAAATAAATCCTTTTAAAATGTTCATTATTTTTGGTTTGGATCAAAACCCTTGCCAAAAATATTAAACATCTAAGAGGAGCATTTTGGAACAATGAATGAGATTTTAGGGTTTTTGCCCTTCTTTTATTTAGGGTTTTGAGGCTTCTGACTTCCTCAGTTCAAGTTTTTTTTAAAAATTTAAACATGATGCACAGATGGAAGCAAGCACAGGACAGGCCAGAGCTAGGGATGTGACAACTCACCCCCACTAAACAAGAATCTCGTCTCGAGATTCAAGTGTAGGGTAAGACGATAGGAAACGCAACCTAACACAATCTTCACGATCCAGGTTGCACTTCAAATGAACGTTGATTTGAACACCATCTTTGTCTTGTCGTCTTGCTCTGAGAACTCCAGCTAATCATGACAAGAAGAGGAAAGGAAAACTCTGGAAGGATCGGTCTTCTCGAAGATCGAACAACTCAGGATTAACTCATGGAATGAGACATAGCAACATCACTCGAGCTGAGACACAAAACACACATCTAGAGGGATGGGGTGGAGCAAATGACGAAGGTTCACTAGGTAGGCAACAATTCCACACCTAAGAGGTGGTGAACGGTTGTCAAGTAGCAAGGAGTTGAGTTGCTATGATACCATAACGAGACAACTTAGGGATGGTGACTCGTAGATATATCCCCTTAAGTGGCAAAAAGAATTACCTTTGATATAGAGATCATTGAGACTCTCTATATCAGCCTAAGGCAATTCACAACGATCGTTTGGAGGGGGTCGGTAGAATGGCATACTCGGACTTGGATGATGTGGATTACCTTGTTGAAGACAACATAATGGATGAATTTCCTTATCACCGGAGATGGAAGAGACCCGTGGTAGAATGGCACATTGATGGTGCAAGCTGGGAACAAAATGCAAATGCTGGGAATGATTCTGGTAACTGGGGAAGAACCCAACAATAGAGAGTGAATTCATTGTGGAAGTGGTTATAGCATAACCGACGAGACTAGGAGCAATCCCGGTTAGTGCCGGCGATAATACCTAGCGCTTGTGCGTGCTCTCAAGAACTTGAGCATTTCCATATTCATCAGGGTTTTACCAATATCCGTGTCAAGGATCCTGGCAACACAACTTGCTACCACGATGAATGATGATGGATGATGCAGATGCAAAGGAAGATAACACTTCTCAGATTTCATCTTAGCGAGGCCAAGGAAATAAAATCTGGATGATCGACCGAGAGACATTTAGCACTCCGCTTCTAATGTTCTCCTTGATGTGCTAGTGTAACCCATTCATAGATATGGTTTGATATCTAGAACATCAAGTAAAAAGGTCGGACTTCGGAACACAGAAATCCATAGGGGCAACTAGGGAGTAATCCTACGAAATCCCTATGGGGAGGTGGCCAACTTCCTCAAACGAGATACCATAATAATAGGTCTACCGGATGGGTGTGTTGGCCACGACATCCACCTTGCCGGTTATTGAGAGACCAATATTATAATTCTTGGGAAATGTTCCAACCATCACATCTGCCTGAGATTCAGATCTGGTTGGTGTCAGGATATCCCAGACTCATCAAGTCTAGAAAGAAAAATGAAAGTTTGCAACACAAATCGACGAGATGACGTTGCGAGATTCTCGGGAAATGAACTACGATAGTAAGCTCCAAAACATGAGCTGGTTCTGCTAAAACATGTGAACACGCTGTCCTAGACAAACATTATCACATGGTAGTCTTACAATAAAACACTACCGAGTTCAGGTGGGGAATCATAATCGAGGATATTGAAGTCTTGTGCATGACCTAGGATTAGCACATCAACTCCTTTTGCGTGAACAAATCAATCAGTGGCTTGGTGTGCTAGGATATATATATGGAATGAAGGTTGCAAGTCTCCAGACCACAGAATACTTCGCACGTATGCATGACTGACTTGGGATGATTCCAGAGGAAGCAACATTGACTTTCTCGAATTCACGACGGCAACTTACATCAAATGCACGTGAATAAAAGGGAGTCACTTCTTTCATCCAAACATATACCTTAGAGACGGAACTCGAAGGCATTGTTTACAAAGTTTCCAACACTAGCTTAATGTCCAACAGAATCATGGAGAAGATAAGGATGTTGTCGATGGGCTCAACAACAATTCATCCAGGTTCCCTTTTAAAAGGAATTCCATAGTTAAGTGAACACGGTGATAGCATTGGTCAGACCAAAAGATATAATGGTGTATGCTCGAGGAAAATCCACGAGTAAGACAGCATTACGAACATCGTTGGTTCTGATTTGATTTGACGATAGCCCATACTTAAATCAAAGGTTTGGTAGGATAATAGATCCAACAATTGTTCACAAGGACCAATTGATGAAGATACCATCTCTCTTCAACACACACACACACACACACAAAAAGATATCCCTTAACATGAACTAAGTCAGGCAAGCTTTTATCTTCCAACTCTTCAAGTTGTTGTTTAGCTTGACCAACTAGCTCAGGGGTATCCCACACAGATTCTTGGAGAGAGGGTGGTTCACAAGAAACCAACTTGATCACGAGCTCAACATAACAGTCAGGTGACAACCTGGTGATACTTTCGAGAAGATATTCGGAAAATCACGATCCACCGATATGTTACTAAGCTCGAGAACAATCTCGCCTTTGAGGGCCAGACGATATGATCAAATGAGTGAGGACTCGAAAAGATCCTAACTCATCAATCGAAGGGTGCACCGAAATAAGGACTAGGTAGCACGATCAGTCTTAGAAGGATGATTCAAAAACCAACACGCTAAGAATGAAATTATTGTCCCTTAACTACCAAGCAACGAGGTTGCTGGGAGTATTGATTTCACACATCACGATTCACTTGTCGACATTCCGGTTACAATAACACAGGAACCGAGGAATGAACAATGATGGCAAGAAGTATCACTGTACCAAGAGTTCATAGGATGGGGTGCAATTCCTATAACAATCCCGATATAAAAGATGGTAATACTCCAAGGTAGAACAGAGCAAAAGCTGGATTGGCATTTGATCTGCGGAGCACAACTTCTTTGACCCAATCCTGGATATGGAAGAGGTACTGGAGTTTGTTTCTCCTAGTCATTCTGAATGGAATGGCTTGACGGACCACAAGAGTAATAGGCATCGATGAACGAATGCACACATAATCTTGACTATCAATTGATAGACGGGGGTCAGAAGACAACTAAAGAGGGACAACTCAAAGGAACATACGATTTTCTGAGTTGTGGATGCATGGTTTAGCATGTCGAATGAATTCAACATATTTCTTCCGGATAACCCAAGCAGAAAGGTAGAACTGGCAGAGTCACAATGTAGAATCGAGAACCCATCGAGAGCACTCTGATTGTGATCTTTCGATCAGCGAGGAACATCTGCCATAAGCGGTTCATAGTATTTGGAAGAAAGAAATACCACGAACATCGAGGACTAATGCAAAGGTTACTAATATCCTAAAGGAACTAGCAAACCCTATCAACATGAAGTAAGTAGAGTGAATCTCGGGTTCAGAACCCAGGAGTAGAATACCTACTCCTAAATGGCATCACGGGATGCTTTCGAGAATAAAGGCCAGGATCATCACACTAGGATCACAAAACATTGCTAGATTACTAGGTGACTCCCCTAACCACCTAGGGCCATAATAGTAACTCCAACATAATGTCAAGGCAATAGAATACATCAACTCAACAATTAGTGTAATTGAGCTGGCATAAAGGAGCATCGAAACCAGAGGAAAAGGATTTTGCAAATGCATCAGACTATTTAGAAACCTGGAATGACTCGGACAGCATAACGGCTGTAAATGCTCAGAAAAGATTTGAGAATTCACAAAAATGGTGGCATAACCACTCAGAAGCACAATATCAAGGTTCCGAGATCAACAATTAGCATACGGAAGTAGTAGGAACTGAACTGAGACTTAAATCCAACAATCTTATAAGTCTACGGATTAGTAACACGTGATCCTGATAGAAAGAAGAGATAGCCTAGTTCTTAATCCCCGTAGGAAAGATAAGATGACTCAGATCAGAAGGGCATAAAGTATAAGGAGTAAAAAGAGCCTTACGTTCCATCCCACAATCAATTCCCTTATATAACTAAAGAATTTCTAGACTCAACTTCGACCAGTTTGGCTTGGTAATCCTACAGGCAATCAAGCTCTGATACCAACGCTGTCAGGACCCCGACTCAATGCCACATCGATCTAGCATGTAACACCTCATATCACTTTGCGGCCTCACGCACGGTATTCCCACGGGTGTCGCCTTACCTTTGCCCGGGACCGTTTGCGCCTTTTGGCACACGTATATGACAGTGTCGCTAGCATCCATATGATAAGGAGCCCGGGCTGACATGGCTAGTCGTAAACCCAAAGTGGCACAGACTTACAGGGACAGGCATCCATGACCCAGCATCGAACGTGTCGGTCATCAGCGAGTGAATCCAGGCTGTAGCACTGGGCTAGCAGGACTCCGGTGAACCGGGCTGTAGCGGGCTAACAGGACTCCGGTATTCATCGCGTGACATTTCCCCGAAGGGACAGACACAGGAACGAAGAAGGACACATGCCGGCCAGCCTAAGTGTTCCGGAGCAGTAGCAAGCTACCATGGCTCGGTGGAAACACTAGGAGACATTTCCCGATAAGAGAGGCTACTAAAGATAAACAACTAGATAGTCAGATCCCACACATACCAAGCATTTCAATAACATACACACAATATGCTCGATATGTGCAAACACAACATGGCATCACAACATGACTCTACGACTCAAGTAATTTATCAATAGGCTCCGAGGAGCGAGATATTACAAACATGGGTCTCATGACCCAACAATCAGAGCATACAAATCAAAGCACAAGCGGAAGCTATCATGTCTGGGTACAGACATCTATAACTGAAAAGGGCTGAGAAGCCTGACTATCTACCAGATCCTGCCGGGGCACAAGATCGTAGCTGAGGTAACAAGCTAAACGTCGAAGTCCACGCGAAACTATTAGTGAGACCGAAGTCTCTCTGCAAAAACATAAAATAGGCAAACGTGAGTACAAATGTACCCAGCAAGACTTACATCAGAACTAACTACATATGCATCATTTTCAACAAGGGGATGGTGGGGTTTAACTGCAGCAAGCCAGCTTTGACTCGGTGGCTATCCTAAACTACGACTGCAAGCGACTCTTTTGAGGTGGCGCACACGAGTCCACATATTCACCATATCAATACACCACTATGGATCCGCTCCCGTCTCCCTACGAGAACGCCATCCATAGCACTCACGCTTATCTTGCGTATTTTAGAGTATCCACTTTCACTTGTCTATGAACTGATATAAGCAACCCAGAAGTCCTTTTCCGCGGACACGGCTATTCGAATAGATGATGTTAACCCTGCAGGGGTGTACTTCTTCATACATGTTTCCACCACTTAGCGTCTGCACACGACATGTGCTCGGCAGACTTCAAGCGAAAGCCGACGTGGGTGTAGACCACGACCTACCTAAACACTCAAGTCTCTAGTCCAGGTTTATCGCCTATTCGGGTTCCATCCATGAGGAGATCCGGCCGGAGTTTCGCTCACAGCCCCAAACGATGTGAACAGGGTTCCGTGACACCAAACGGGCGCCCGGTTTACCCGGCCATGTGCCTACCGCATCACAGCCCACCCCTACGGTCAGCGCTGTCCACGGCCTCCAGCAAGCTACAAACACCAGAAACTACTTGCAACTCCTGGACAGAGGACGAGGGTGAATAAGAAGTCGAGCGGGGTCATATTTCAGGGCCCAATGTATGGTAGTAGCTGAATCATGGATCACAAACACAGAACTCAGTTCCTGAGGACGGCTGCAATGAGACAACCCACCATGTACTCCTACATGGCCTCTCACCGCTACCTTTACCAAATCGTTTTCACACACTTAGCTCACACACAGTAGGACATGTTCACACACCTCTGATTCATCCCCGATGAATCAGACCTGACTCAACTCTAAGCAGTAGCAGGCATGAAAAACAAGCATGAATGAGTAGGCACATCAGGGCTCAAACAACTCCTACTCATGCTAGTGGGTTTTATCTATTTACTGTGGCAATGACAGGTCATGCAAAGGATAAAGGGGTTCAGCTACCGCAGCAAGTAACAGATGAATCGATGTTGTCCTAATGTAGTAAAAGAGAGCAGGAGCGAGAGAGTAGGATTGTATCGGAATGAACAAGGGGGTTTTGCTTGCCTGGCACTTCTGAAGATAACATTGAGTCTTCATCAGTGTCAACGATCACATCATCGGTATCACGTCTATCGAGAGGGGACAATTACCGGCAACATAGAAGGGAACACAATCAATGCAATGCACAATATGATGCATGATCATGACATGGCAAAATGAATGTGTTTTGAGCTAATGCAACTAGCAACAGATTAAATGAAGTTGGTTTGAATACAAGATTCAAATTTAAACTCCATATGTGATTATTCAAATGCCATTTAATTGATTTGTGCTAAACAGCACCTATAAGTTGTTCTAACATGCATGAAAATGGTACAGATGGATTCCTTGAATTTTTCTGATAATTTTTCATATATAAATTATTTAATTTGGAGTTACGGTTAATTTTCTATGATTTATTGAAGTTTTAGGCATTTTCTGGAATTTTCTGAATAAAAATAAATCCAGAAAACATTACTGCGTCAGCATGACGTAGGCATAACGTCAGCAAGTCAACAGGGGTCGGTTAGGGTCAAACCTGACGCTGGGACCCACATGTCAGTGTAACAACTAGTTAACAGGATTAAGTTAATACTAACTAAACTGTCAATGGGCCTGGGCCCGCATGTCAGTGGTTAGTTGACTAACTAAACAGGGTTAGCTAGTGTTAGGTTAGTCACTAATCCAGGTAATTAGCGCTAAACTAATCTAACTAAAATTAGCAAGGGTGGCCCACATGTCATTGACCCAGGGGTCAAACTGGGCCCACCCAGTCAACGATCAGCGGGTCAAACCCGCCGGCGTCAAGCCGCCGGCGAGGCCAAGACGACGGAGAGCGTCGGAAACGCTGCTCCGGCCACGGTTTGATGCGCAGGTGGGTGCTACGAGTAGCTGGCGATGTGGCGCATCCAACGGTGGCGGTGTTTGGTGCTGGGGTGGCCGGAGTTAACGGCGGCGAGCTCTTTTGCGGCCGCCGGAGTTCGGGCAATCTCGGGGTCGGGGTTAGGGAGTTCGGGCAATCTCGGGGTCGGGGTTAGGGAGCACGGCAGGAGGAGCTGGGGCGTGCTACGGACTCCTGAGATCGCGGTGAGCACGTCAGTGGGCTCGGATACGAGCTGGGGTGGCTGTGGCCACGGCCACACCATGGCCGGCGGCGAGAAACTCTCGGCCGCGGTGGAGGAAGACGCTAGGGGGCGAGAACGGAGGGGGCGAGCATAGGAGAAGCAGAAGGGGCGCACAGCGGATTCATTCGAGGCGGAGAAGAGGCCGGGGGAGCGTTGGAGGCAGCACAGGGTCGCCGGAGATCCGGGCGGCCGAAGGTAGAAGACGACGATTGCGGCGACGTTGCAGGGCGCCTGAGGATGCGTGGCTCATCTGGGATGACGCGGACGACGAGGCGGAGCCAACGAGCATGACGGTTGCTCGAGGGACGGCCGGTGAGCGCGGTGGCGGTGTGCGGCGGCGACGGAGGCGTTCGGGAGCGAGAGGGGAAAAAAGCAGAGAAGGGGGAAAGGGTCGAGGGAGAGTGAGAGAGGTCGGGCGGATCGGGACGTCACCGGGCATTCATCCACGCGGCCAGGGGAAGCAGGAGGTGGCCAGGGGAAGCAGGAGGTGGCCGAGGCAGCGTCGGCGCGCGCCACACCTCGCCTCTGTTCGTCCTCCTGGCAGAGGAGGAAGAGGACAAGGGGGAGGAGGAGGTGGGCTGGGCCGGCCAGGTGGGGAAGCTAGGCCGGCTGGTGGGCTGCACGGGTGAGGCCAGGTAGGCTTTACTCTTTTTATTTTTTTCTGTTCTGTTTCTGTTATTTAATATCTTTTGCCATTGTTTGAATTTAAACAAATTCAAACAATGCCAAAAACTCCTCTGAATATTTTTATTTTGCTAGATGGACTTTTCCAAAAGCTTATAATATATTTCAGGGGTATTTGAAATTATATTCTAGTTATATGAATATAATTCAAATTCAAATAGCTAATGATTTAAATTCAAAGTCCCAAAAATAAATCCTTTTAAAATGTTCATTATTTTTGGTTTGGATCAAAACCCTTGCCAAAAATATTAAACATCTAAGAGGAGCATTTTGGAACAATGAATGAGATTTTAGGGTTTTTGCCCTTCTTTTATTTAGGGTTTTGAGGCTTCTGACTTCCTCAGTTCAAGTTTTTTTTAAAAATTTAAACATGATGCACAGATGGAAGCAAGCACAGGACAGGCCAGAGCTAGGGATGTGACATGCGGCGCCAAAATAAAAGAAAACCCAACATGCGACAACGGTCCCAATCACCCCCAACTGGGCACCACTACTGATCATAGGGAAAGGAAACGTAGTATCGTTGAGAGTCTTCGTCGAACTCCCACTTGAGCTCATACGCGTCTCCTGGAGCGGAATCATCAGCCCCTGCATCTGGTGTAATAGTAATCTGTGAGCCACGGGGACTCAGCAATCTCGCACCCTTGTGATCAAGACTATTCAAGCTTATAGGTAAGGCAAGGTAAAGTATGAGTGGAGCTGCAGCAAGCGACTAGCATATATGGTGGATAACTTATTCGTAAAAGAGAGCGAGAAGAGGAGGCAAGGCGCGAACGAGAAACTAGAGAGCAACCTGCGCAAACATTACTCCAACACCGTGTCCACTTCCCGGACTCCGCCGAGAAGGGGCCATCATGGTAACACACTCAGTTGATTCATTTTAATTTAGTTAAGGTTCAAGTTATCTACAACTGGACATTAACAAATTCCCATCTGCCCATAACCACGGGCACGGCTTTCGAAAGTTCAATCCCTGCAGGGGGGTCCCAACTTATCCCATGACAAGCTCTCACGGTCAACGAAGGAATAGACCTCCTCCCGAGACATTCCGATCAGACTCGGTATCCCAGTTCTACAAGACATCCTCGACAATGGTAAAACAAGTCCAGCAAGACCACCCGATGCGCCGACATCCCGATAGGAGCTGCACATATCTCGTTCTCAGGGCACACCGGATAAGCTAAGCGTATGGGAGCCAACGTAACCCAAGTTGCCAAGGGACGGCCCCGCACGGTGCTCTGGGTTGGACCAACACTTTGACAAGCACTGGCCCGGGGGTTAAAATAAAGATGACCCTTGGGATGTGCGACTCCCAAGGGAAAAAGGCTAGGTGGCGAATGGTAAAACCAAGGTTGGGCCTTGCTGGAGGAGTTTTATTCAAAGCGAACTATCAAGGGGTTCCCATTATAACCCAACCGCGTAAGGAACGCAAAATCCAGGAACATAACACCGATATGACGGAAACTAGGGCGGCAAAAGTGGAACAAAACACCAGGCATAAGGCCGAGCCTTCCACCCTTTACCAAGTATGTAGATGCATTAATTAAATAAGAGATATTGTGATATCCCAACAAGTAAACATGTTCCAACAAGGAACAACATCTCCATGTTCCAACAAGGAACAAACTTCAATCTTCACCTGCAACTAACAACGCTATAAGAGGGGCTGAGCAAAGTGGTAACATAGCCAAACAACGGTTTGCTAGGACAAGGTGGGTTAGAGGCTTGCTTCAACAATATGGGAGGCATGATAAGCAAGTGGTAGGTATCGCGGCATACGCATAGCAAAAGAGCAAGCAACTAACAAGCAAAGATAGAAGTGATTTCGAGGGTATGGTCATCTTGCCTGAAATCCCGCAAGGAAGAAGAACGAGTCCATGAAGAAGACAATCTGACGTAGTCGAACGGGTCCTCACAATCACGATGTTAACGGAACCAACCCGAAGAAGCAACACCGGAAAGAAGCACACAACATAGTAAACAACCAACACATAACATGGCATGATGCGCAAACAGGTATGATGCATGTCTGGTTAAAATATGCATGGCATGGCAAAGTGCACAAACAATCCTACAAATTAAGTGGAGCTCAATATGCAACGGGTTGCATATTGACGAAACACCACATTCAAGTTATTTTGTTCGATCTCGTTTATGTACCCAGCAATATTAAATGTTGTCAAACAAGGCAAGAGGGTGAAGCAAAGTAAAACTACCTAACTAGTCAAGGTTAAATGAGGCCGGAAGCAACGAACAACAAATCCGAAAACTCCTCATGTGCATATATTAGGTTCTGTACTGTTCTGCCCTAAACATTATTTAGAGTTGTTAAACATGAAAGATGATGCCACCATGTTAAACTAGGCAAAATTCTACCCCATTTACATATAAAGTTTGTTAAAAACGGAGCTACGGTTATTTAGTTATGAAATAAATCATTTTAACATGGCATTTGAGCAAAATTAAACAAACAGCAATTTAAACATTTTAAACATGGATGAAAGTGACATATTATTAAACTAGACAAAATTCTGAGCAAGTTTCATATATAAATCATTTTAAACCGATGCACGAATTGTGAGTTATTATATGCATGAACATGAGGGTCTTTTCTGTAAAACTGCAGTCTCAGGATAAATAGACAAATTCACAGATCCTGAAAAAAAACATCAACGGGCTGAATCTGGACAGGAAGCCCAACAAAGGAAAAAAAAGGACGGGCGCTGGGGTGGCCTCACCATGGGCCTCGGCCCGGCTTGGCAGAGGAGGCCAGCGGCGCTGGGCCTTGCGTGGCACAGGGGAGCGACTGGGCCGGCGGAGAGGAATCCGACCCACGCGGGAGTCAACGCGAGCGGGCGCGAAGCTCGTCTCCTCGAAGTAGGCTGACGGCGGCGGCACAGCGCGGCTCCGGCGAGGGCGACGCACAGGGAAACAATGGCACGCGCGGCCGGCGATGTAGGGAACGGGCAGATCCAGGCGAGGGGTCCCGGATCCGGTGGAGGCGCGCCCAAGAGGTGACCGGCGTCGACGTATGGGCTTCGGGGTCGGGCGGCCATGGCAGATCCTGTAGCACGAGGGAGAGAGATGAGAAGGAGAGGGAAAGGGAAGGGCACGGGGCGGCGAAGGGAGGTCCGGCCTGGGGTCGAGGTCACCGGCGGATGGTGCGGCGAAGGAGTCCGGCGGGGAGTCGTCGAGACGGGGCAGAGCGGCAGAGGAGCTCGGATCGAGGTCTCCCTCTCCCGATCTGGAGCTCGGGGAGCAGGGGCGGCGCGGTGCGGGCCTCAGAGCCCAGATCGGGGCCCGGGCGGGCCTGGAGCAAGCCTGGCGGCGCGGGGCGATGTGGAGCGCGGGAAGGCGACGTGGCTGTGTAGGATTGGTGGAGGGCGGCGCTCAGATGGCGGCTGACCACACAGGGCATGCCAAGTGGCGATGCAGGGGTGGCCGGCGCTGGAAATTGAGGAGAGGAGGTGGGAGGCGGCTGGCTGATGATTGGGGGCGTGGATTTCGAGGAGGAGGAAGGAGAAGGCCAAAAATGGCAAGGGGGGTGCTATATATAGCAGGAGGAGCTAGGGTTGGGGGTTTTAGTCCGTTCCGGAGCCGTTCGATCTCGATCGGACGACCCGGAGTGGAGGGGGGTTAGATAGGTGGGCTAGTGGGCTGTGAAGAGAGGTTGGGCTGAGATGAGAGGAGAGGAGTGCAGCCTGGCAACTGTTTCCGAAAACCGAAAACGTCCGACGAAAAGACCAGCTATACTACCGCTATAGTTTAATGGTTGGGCTAACAAACGAACTCCAAATGCGATGAAACTTGGCAGGCGGTCTACCTACACTATAACAAGACCGCACGCCAACTCTCATCCCATTCCGAGAACATTTTCCGGCCACTTATAAAATAATATTTCGGACATGCCGCGGGCGCGTGCAAGTGTGTCTGGGCTCAGAACGGACAACGGATGGAACGAGGAGACCGGGACTGATGCAAGTTTTGAAAACATGATGATGCAATGCACATGATGACATGACAAGATGCAACACGCCAGCGAATGACATGGCAACGACGGCGAATAACTGGACGACAACTGGCACATCGGTCTCGAGGCGTTACAACACTCCACCACTACGAGAGGATCTCGTCCCGAGATCTAGAATGGCACCGGAGGGGAAAACAGAAGAGAAAGAGAAGAGGTAAAACTAAGTTGCCTCTTTGACAAACGAGTGAAACCAAAGAACCTTGAAAAAGGTTACACAAATTCGAGAAAAGAATACAACGAAGGTGAACAAGGTCGAAAACACTCTGTTAGAAAAGAGGGACAAAGAACATTGCGAAAACCTTGAGTTTGAAGGGAAGATATATATTGAAAACACGCCGGTTAAGGAAGGGGATCAAGGAAGACCAAATTCGAACAGCACTCCGGTTAAAAAGAGATGAAAGACTAGATAGGAAGAAAAGAGCTTGAGCAGAGGACACGACACTCCGGTTAAATGGACAATCATGAAAAGAACATGATCTTAGGCAAAAGAGATGATGGGTTGAGAAGAGCAACATCACAATACCTCTGAAACAAAAGAATAGAAGATAGATAATTGAAATAGAAGGATGGAGAAGAAAATGCCAACTTCTGCCACAAAAGAGCTTGAAAAGGCATCTTTAGGAGAAGGGTCGAATGGAGTTGTTGGAACACCAACAACGAAAAGAATAAGCTTGATATGGTCTTATGGAATGCATCTCAGATTATGAGGTGACAACCTGCCACTCACGGGAAAGAATTGTATTGATATGAACAAGGAGACGAGAAACTTATTTCACCGGGAGGATAAATGAAGAACTTGGGTCATTTATAAGCACCATTAAAGCAACAATCCTTAGGGGAAGGCTTTAGGTGAAATATACCCCAAGATAACTCCAATGAAGAGATAGATGGATTTAAAATACCTCATTCTAAACAATGTGTGAATCATGAAGCATGAACTCAAATTATCAAAATGACATAATACCACCTCCAAAGATACCGAAGAAATAATTTCACTCCGGATTACAATATGAAGAAAGCTTGAGCTCCTCTGAAAAGAATGTTGATGAACGCTTCGAGAAGGAATTAAATACTTTATGAACCATCATGTAGAAACTTCATGAGAACTCCAGTAATAAAAGAAATGATCAATCGAAATGGAGGATGAAAAGAATAAGGTTGACTCCTTGCAATGATTTAGATGAATCTCCATGGTGATGTGATTTCGAGAGCTAGGAACTCCGGGAAAGGAAAGATGAGCTATTAAACCCAAGAATTTTGATGAACCTCCGGAATAAGGAATTAAATCACTTGGATGAAACAAGAGTAAGAATTACATTATGCTTATCCTTCACCAATTTAAATTGATGACAATCAACAGATTTGGCATATTACTTATACTCTTAGAAAAGGATTTGATATGATAATGAAGGAATAGAAATCTTGAATGAACCACCGGTAAGATTGGAGAATGATAACTGAAAGCTGAGAATTAATAAATCTTCTGAAATGATGGGCTCCGGATGAACAAACTGAAAAGGCCCCTGAATTACTCCGGATGGTTGAAAAGAATTCTAACGATCAAAACAAATACGAGAGGATGGCAACAAGCTAGAATCACGAAACTTGAAGAGAATGGAGCAAGATTAAGAGAAAAACTTCTTCGGTCTTCAAAAGATGCGAATGACAACGAGAAACACCACCAAGAATTATTGAGGCACCAGAATGACGATTTTTCAAGGTTGAACCAACGATGAAAATAAATGAAAGATCTTGGAGAAAGACATTTGACTGATGACAATGCATTCTTACGTCAAATTTCGAAAGAATTTAGGCTAGCTCCGGGAAAATAGAAGAGTCAAGTAAGATCCTGGAAAAAAACTTGTGGTTTAGGGCCCACTCAAAATACACACCGTTGAACGAATACTTGAAAAGAAGATTGCACCGGTTGAGTTAAACGGCTTGAATGAGATAACAACCTCTAAAGAGCTTGAATGAATGTAGAGTGGGAAACACGAATCTTCGAGATATCTTGAGCACTCCGGAACAATTGAATAGTGAGAAATGACTGAATATGAGGTGCACCAGTAAGAGAAGGTATTTGAAACGAGGAAATGATATGATCAACAAGGCTTGAATTGGTTCCACCGAAGAAGAAAGAGAATGAATAATGATGAACTTGAGGTTCCGTTAGAATCTTCATGAGAATCACCGGATAAGAACATTGACGAAAAGAATGGATAGACTTCACACGAATAAAAAAAGATACTTGATTAAGAAATCTGAGTCCTTGAAGAAAACAAAGGGAGGGAGGGTGGGAAAACACCGTTGAGAATGAAACGAACACCGTTGAGAAGAAATGATAATTGATCTTGCTGATGTTGAAAAGATCAGACCCACTTGAAGAGAAGCATGCCGGTTAAAAAGGATTGACATGACAATCTCGATAATCAAGAAGGATTGGTATTCCCCTTGGAGTATGAGAACACCGCTTAGGTACAGGTATGGAATCAACATTTGACTTCGAAGCAACTCGAATACCACAACTCAAAACAAAACGAACTCCGAATGCGATGAAACTTGGCAGGCGGTCTACCTACACTATAACAAGACAGCACGCCAACTCTCATCCCATTCCGAGAACATTTTCCGGCCACTTATAAAATAATATTTCGGACATGCCGCGGGCGCGTGCAAGTGTGTCTGGGCTCAGAACGGACAACGGACGAAACGAGGAGACCGGGACTGATGCAAGTTTTGAAAACATGATGATGCAATGCACATGATGACATGACAAGATGCAACACACCAGCGAATGACATGGCAACAACGACGAATAACTGGACGACAACTGGCACATCGGTCTCGGGGCGTTACAGGTAACCTCCCGGTACTCCGGTAAAATCCCGATTTCACCCGGAACACTTCCGACATCCAAACATAGGCTTCCAATATATCAATCTTCATGTCTCGACCATTTCGAGACTCCTCGTCATGTCCCTGATCTCATCCGGGACTCCGAACTCCTTCGGTACATCAAAACACATAAACTCATAATATAACCGTCATCGAACTTCAAGCGTGTGGACCCTACGGGTTCGAGAACTATGTAGACATAACCGAGACACGTCTCCGGTCAATAACCAATAGCGGAACCTGGATGCTCATATTGGCTCCTACATATTCTGCGAAGATTGTCGGTGTCAAAACCGACGGATCTCGGGTAGGGGGTCCTGAACTGTGTGTCTAAGGCGGAAGGTAACAGGAGGCAGGGGACACGATGTTTTACCTAGGTTCGGGCCCTCTTGATGGAGGTAAAACCCTATGTCCTGCTTGATTTATTCTTGATAATATGAGTAGTACAAGAGTGGATCTACCACGAGATCAGAGAGGCTAAACCCTAGAAGCTAGGCTATGGTATGATTGTATGTTGTCCTACGGACTAAAACCCTCCGGTTTATATAGTCACCGGAGGGGGCTAGGGTTACACAAGGTCGGTTACAAAGGAGGAGATATACATATCCGTATTGCCTAGCTTGCCTTCTACGCCAAGTAGAGTCCCATCCGGACACGGGACGAAGTCTTCAATCTCGTATCTTCATAGTCCAACAGTCCGGCCAAAGGATATAGTCCGGCTGTCCGGAGACCCCCTAATCCAGGACTCCCTTAGTAGCCCCTGAACCAGGCTTCAATGACGATGAGTCTAGCGCTCAGTGTTGTCTTCGGCATTGCAAGGCGGGTTCCTCCTTTGAATACACCATGGAAGAATTCGAATACAAGGATAGTGTCCGACCCTGCAAAATAAGTTCCACATACCACCGTAGAGAGAATAATATTACCACAAATCTAATCTGCTGACACGTTTGGGTAGCATGACATCACGCCACGGCCCGGTAATTATTTGAACCGTTTTTCATTAACCAGCCCCTGCACATAACGGGAGGCGGTTTCTTGACACATCTTGTCAAAGCATAGATCGTGCTCCCCTTATTACGGGATTCTCATCAATACGGACGTGGGTAACCCAACCGTGCCATCAATTACGGCGCTTGGGGGATAAGCGAGTTTTACCAGGCAAGTGGGGGCGCATAGTTTAGTCTGCCCTTATAAAGGGATAAGATCTCACCTTTTTCTACCCACGCCTTCTTCCTCCTTGCTCATCCATTCTCGCGCACTCGAGCTCCAGTGCCCAAGTCCACATCCTCCTCCTCAACTCTCTCCAAACATGTCCGGAGCGGGAGGCAAGTGGATGGCCTCCTCCATCACGGAGGGGCACATCAAAAAGTTACATGGAGCCAGATACTTAGCCGCGGATATCGCGCACCGGCTGCCAGCCGCGGGGCAGATCGTCCCTACCCCAGAACCTCACGAAAGGGTGGTTTTCCTCCCCCATTTCATCCGCGGATTGGGGTTTCCCCTCCATCCATTGGTCCGCGGCCTCATGTTCTACTACGGGCTGGACTTTCATGATCTGGCCCCGAATTTCATCCTCAACATCTCGGTGTTCATCGTCGTGTGCGGGGCTTTCCTCCGCATCCGGCCCCACTTCGGCCTATGGCTGAAGACCTTCAATATCAAGCCGAAGGTTGTAGGCGGCCAACAAGCGGAATGTGGCGGAGCCATGGTGGGCAAAATGCCCAACGTTGCAAGGCTCGAGGGCTCCTTCGTGGAGACCGTAAAGGGGTGGCAATCGGGGTGGTTCTACATCACCGAGTCGCGTGACACCAACTGGGTGGTGGCCCTCGAGTTTCGATCCGGAATCCCCACGTGACTCACTTCCTGGAAGGAGAAGGGCCTGTCCTGGGGTTCATCGGTGGAGCTGGACGGACTCCAGAAGTGTATCCGGAACATGACAAGCAAGAAACTTAAGCTTGTCAACATAGTCCAGGTCATGCTCTTCCGCCGGATCCTCCCGTGTCAACAACGGGATTTCAACTTATGGGAGTTCGACCCGGCCCGGCACCAGACTCTAAGCGAGCTCTTCGACATGACGCACAAAGACGTCTGGAGGGTGCTGTTCAAGGGCGCCGAGGTCTCTCCCTCTCTCACCGAGGACCGCGGGCTAAGCGCGAAGCGCCCTGTGAATCCGGTAAGTTCTGTACATCTGGTAGGATATTTATTTCCCATAGCTTAACCATGTGCGGGGTCTGGGCTCCCATGCCTTTGACAGGACTGGGTGGAGGCATCGGAGCAGATTGACTGTCCGGCCCCTCTGCCCGAAGACACCGCGGACGCTCTCCTGGCGGAGATGCTGACTCCGGCTCCTTATGAGGTGCCGGAGAAGACCAAGAAGAAGGCCAAGGGAACCCGAAAGAGTTCCCGGCGCCAGGTGGTATCAGACTCATCGTCCGATAACTCTGCGACGCACTCCTCCCATGAAAACAAGGAGGAAGATGAAGATGCTCCCCCTCTAGCCGGGGGAGACAAGAAAAGGAAGGCCGCCCCAACCGGGGAGGCCGAAGGGTCCAAGAAGGGAAGGACTCTTCTTCCGGATTGCTCCACCACCACCGCCAAAGGCGAAGACGAGTGGCTGCTCAGGGCCAAGCCCCTGGCGAATTCATAAGTATTCGGATACCAGAGTAACTCATAGCATACCTTTGTCGCACTGCTTCTCCTAACGCCGAATATGATTATGCAGACCACCCCAAGCCCGTATCGACGTATCCTCGTCGGACGGTTCCTTGGACAAGTCGGATATGGATAGCGATCCACTTCCGACCGCCTCCTCCCCTTGCCCTATGGACAATGTCGAGGTATTGTCTCAAGGGGCACCGAGCTGGGGGGAGACAGTACTGGAGGCGCCTCAAGGCGACCTTCCGGACTTCAGGAGCAAAGGGAGCAAGGCTCCCGGGGGGCCCAAGTTTGGATCTCAGCAGAACACCGCACCGGAACCTCCAGTGGTTCCGGGCTCGGGCAGGCGGCCCCCTTCCAAAAGGGGTAAGACGCACGTGCCGGTCACTGCTACGTCTTGAGCTTGCGTTGGTTTTCCCCGAAGAGGAAGGGATGATGCAGCAGAGTAGCGTAAGTATTTCCCTCAGTTTTTGAGAACCAAGGTATCAATCCAATAGGAGCCCACGCTCAAGTCCCTCGTACCTGCACAAAGCGATAGCTACTCGCAACCAACACGATTAGGGGTTGTCAAGCCCTTCACGGTCACTTACGAGAGTGAGATCTAATAGATATAATATTTTTGGTATTTTTGGTATTTTTGGTATAAAGATGCAAAGTAAAAAGTAAAAGCAAAGTAAAAAAGCAAAGCAAGATTAAAGTAATGGAGATTGATATGATGAGAATAGACCCGGGGGCCATAGGTTTCACTAGTGGCTTCTCTCCAGAGCATAATTATTCTACGGTGGGTGAACAAATTACTGTTGAGCAATTGACAGAATTGAGCATAGTTATGAGAATATCTAGGCATGATCATGTATATAGGCATCACGTCCGTGACAAGTAGATCAAAATGATTCTGCATCTACTACTATTACTCCACTCATCGACCGCTATCCAGCATACATCTAGAGTATTAAGTTAAAAATAGAGTAACGCCTTAAGCAAGATGACATGATGTAGAGAGATAAATTAATGCAATATGAAATAAACCCCATCTTGTTATCCTCGATGGCAACGATACAATATGTGCCTTGCTGCCCCTTCTGCCACTGGGTAAGGACACCGCAAGATCGAACCCAAAGCTAAGCACTTCTCCCATGGCAAGAACTACCAATCTAGTTGGCCAAACCAAACGGATAATTCGAAGAGACCTGCAAAGATAACCAATCATACATAAAATAATTCCGAGAAGATTCAAATATTATTCATAGATAGACTTGATCATAAACCCACAATTCATCGATCTCAACAAACACACCACAAAAAGAAGATTACATCGAATTGATCTCCACAAGAGAGGGGGAGAACTTTGTATTGAGATTTAGAGAGAGAGAAGAAGCCATCTAGCTACTAACTATGGACCCGAAGGTCTAAGGTAAACTACTCACACTTCATCAGAGGGGCTAGGATGATGTAGAAGCCCTCCGTGATGACGGCCCTCTTCCGGTGGAGCTCCGGAACAGGCCCCAAGATGGGATCTCGTGGATACAGAAAGTTGCGGCGGTGGAATTAGGTTTTTGGCTCCTATTCTGATCATTTGGGGGTATGCGTGTATATATAGGACGAAGAAGTACGCAGGAGGAGCAACAAGGGGCCCACGAGGCAGGGGTGCGCGCCCTAGGGGGCACCCCCCCCCCACCCTCGTGACCGCCTCGTGACCACCCATGAGGCAGGGTCCAAGTCCCCTGGATCACGTTCGGTGACAAAATCACGTTCCCAAAGATTTTATTCCGTTTGGACTCTGTTTGATATTCTGTTTATCCGAAACACTGAAATAGGCAAAAAAATAGCAATTCTGGGTTGGGCCTCCGGTTAATAGGTTAGTCCCAAAAATAATATAAAAGTGGAAAATAAAGCCCAATATAGTCCAAAACAGTAGATAATATAGCATGGAGCAATCAAAAATTATAGATACGTTGGAGACGTATCAGGCATCCCCAAGCTTAATTCCTGCTCATCCTCGAGTAGGTAAATGATAAAAAGAGAACTTTTGATGCGGAGTGCTACTTGGCATAATTTCAATGCAAATCTTCTTAATTGTGGTATGAATATTCAGATTAGAAAGATTCAAGACAAAAGTTTATATTGACATAAAAATAATAATACTTCAAGCATACGAACAAAGCAATTATGTCTTCTCAAAATAACATGGCCAAAGAAAGTTATCCCTACAAAATCATATAGTCTGGCTATGCTCCATCTTCACCACACAAAGTATTTAAATCATGCACAACCCCGATGACAAGCCAAGCAATTGTTTCATACTCTAACTTTTTCAAAACTTTTTCAATCTTCACGCAATACATGAGCGTGAGCCATGGATATAGCACTCTAGGTGGAATAGAATGGTGGTTGTGGAGAAGACAAAAAGGAGGGGAAGATAGTCTCACATCAACTATGCGTATCAATGGGCTATGGAGATGCCCATCAATAGATATCAATGTGAGTGAGTAGGGATTGCCATGCAACGGATGCACTAGAGCCATGCAATGAAAGCTCAACAAAATAAACTAGTGGGTGTGCATCCAACTTGCTTACTCAAGAAGACCTAGGGCAATTTTGAGGAAGCCCATCATTGGAATATACAAGCCAAGTTCTATAATGTGAAATTCCCACTAGTATATGAAAGTGATAACATATGAGACTCTCTATATGAAGAACATGGTGCTACTTTGAAGCACAATATATGAGACTTGCTATATCATGGTGCTACTTTGAAGCACAAGTGTGGAAAAAGGATAGTAGCATTGCCCCTTTTTATTTATTTTCTCTTTTTTGGGGGCCTTCTTTTTTTCTTTGGCCTTTCTCTTTTTTTATTGGGACAATGCTCTATTGAATAATGATCATCACACTTCTATTTATTTACAACTCAATGATTACAACTCGATTCTAAAACAAAGTATGACTCTATATGGATGCCTCCGGCGGTGTACCGGGATATGCAATGAATCAAGAGTGACAAGTATGAAGAAATTATGAACGGTGGATTTGCCACAAATACTTATGTCAACTACATGATCATGCTAAGCAATATGACAATGATGAATGTGTCATGATGAACTAGGTGGTGGAAAGTTGCATGGCAAGATATCTCGGAATGGCTATGGAAATGCCATAATAGGTAGGTATGGTGGCTGTTTTCAGGAAGGTATATGGTAGGTGTATGATACCGGCGAAAGGTGCGCGGTATTAGAGAGGCTGGCAGAGGTGGAAGGGTGAGAGTGCGTATAATCCATGGACTCAACATTAGTCATAAAGAACTCATATACTTATTGCAAAAATCTAGAAGTTATCAAAGCAAAGTATTACGCGCATGCTCCTAGGGGGATAGATTGGTAGGAAAAGACCATCTCTCGTCCCCGACTGCCACTCATAAGGAAGACAATCAATAAACAAATCATGCTCTGACTTTGTTACATAACGGTTCACCATACGTGCATGCTACGGGAATCACAAACTCTAACACAAGTATTCTTTAAATTCACAACTACTCAACTAGCATGACTTTAATATTATCACCTCCATATCTCAAAACAATTATCATGCTTCAATCTTTTCTTAGTATTCAACACACTCAAAAGAAAGTTTCACAAATCTTGAATACCAAGCATATTATTATTAAGCAAATTACCATGCTATTTAAGAGACTCCCAAACTAATTTAAGTGAAGCATGAGATATCAATAGTTTCTTTAAAACAAATCCACCATCGTGCTCTAAAAGATGTAAGTGAAACACATAGAGCAAAATTATAACGCTCAAAAGATATAAGTGAAGCACATAGAGAAAAATTATCTAGCTCAAAAGATATAAGTGAATCACATAGAGCAAAACTACTTAGCTCAAAAGATATAAGTGGAGCACATAGAGTATTCTATCAAATTTTAATTCATGTATGGCTCTCTCAAAAGGTGTGTACAGCAAGGATGATTGTGGCATACTAAGACACAAAGACACAAATAATACAAGACGCTCCAAGCAAAACACATATCATGTTGGTGAATAAAAATATAGCTCCAAGTAAATTACCGATGGAAGTGGACGAAAGAGGGGATGCCTTCCGGGGCATCCCCAAGCTTTGACTTTTTGGTGTCCTTGGATTATCTTGGGGGTGCCATGGGCATCCCCAAGCTTAGGCTCTTGCCACTCCTTGTTCCATGATCCATCAAAAGAATTCACCCAAAACTTGAAAACTTCACAACACAAAACTCAAAATAGAAAACTTGTGAGCTCCGTTAGCGAAAGAAAACAAAAGACCACTTCAAGGTACTGTAATGAACTCATTCTTTATTTATATTGGTTTTAAACCTACTGTATTCCAACTTCTATATGGATTATAAACTATTTTACTAGCCATAGATTCATCAAAATAAGCAAACAACACACGAAAAACAGAATCTGTCAAAAACAGAACAGTCCGTAGTAATCTGTATCTAGCGCAAGATCTGGAACCTCAAAAATTCTAAAATAAATTGCTGGACGTGAGTAATTTATCTATTAATCATCTACAAAAATAATTAACTAAATATCACTCTTCAAATAAAAATGACAGCAGTTCTCGTGAGCGCTAAAGTTTCTGTTTTTCACAGCAAGTTCAACAAGACTTTCCCCAAGTCTTCCCAACGGTTCTACTTGGCACAAACACTAATTAAACACAAAAAACACAACCAAAACAGAGTCTAAATAATTTATTTATTACTAAGCATGAGCAAAAAGCAAGGAATAAAAATAAAATTGGGTTGCCTCCCAACAAGCGCTATTGTTTAACGCCCCTAGCTAGGCATAAAAGCGAGGATAGATCTAGGTATTGCCATCTTTGGTAGGCAATCCATAAGTGGCTCTCATGATAGTTTAATATGGTAATTTTATTTTCTTTCTTGGAAAGTGTTCCATGCCCTTTTTTAATGGAAATTTAAATCTAATATTCCCTTCCTTCATATCAATAATCGCACCAACCATTCTAAGGAAAGGTCTACCAAGAATAATAGGGCAAGAAGGATTGCAATCTATATCAAGAACAATGAAATCTACGGGCACATAATTCCTATTTGCAACAATAAGAACATCATTAATTCTTCCCATAGGTTTCTTAATAGTGGAATCCGCAAGATGCAAGTTTACAGAGCAATCATCAAAATTACGGAAATCTAGTAAATCACATAAAGTCTTGGGAATAGTAGAGACACTAGCACCCAAATCACACAAAGCATAAAACTCATGATCTTTAATTTTAATTTTAATAGTTGGTTCCCACTCATCATAGAGTTTTCTAGGGATAGAAACTTTCAACTCAAGTTTTTCTTCATAAGATTGCATCAAGGCATCAACAATATGTTCGGTGAAGGCTTTATTTTGACTATAATCATGTGGAGAATTTAGCACAGATTGCAACAAGGAAATACAATAAATTAAAGAGCAACTTTCATAATTAAATTCCTTGAAATCCAATATAGTGGGTTTAGCAACATCTAAATTTTTATTTCTTTCAATCCCACTTTCATCAATTTCATCATTAAGATCTAAATACTCTGAATTTTTAGAAGCCTTCTAGGTAAAGGAAGATCATATTCAGTTTCATCAAGATTCATATTGCAAAATAAAGATTTAATAGGGGACACATCAATAACTTTTAGATGTTCATCTTGATTTTCATAGGTATTGGAAGAACATGCTTTAATAAAGGCATCTTTGGAAGCACGCATCCTAGCGGTTCTTTCCTTGCACTCATCAATGGAAATTCTCATGGCTTTGAGAGACTCATTGATATCATGCTTAGGAGGAATAGATCTAAGCTTTAAAGAATCAACCTCAAGAGATATTCTATCAACGTTCCTAGCCAAATCATCAACTTTAAGCAATTTCTCCTCAAGCAAAGCATTAAAATTCTTTTGTGAATTCATAAACTCTTTAACACTATTCTCAAATTCAGAGGGCATCTTATTATAATTTCCATAAGAGTTGTTGTAGGAATTACCATAATTATTAGAAGGATTACTAGGATATGGCCTAGGATTAAAATTCCCTCTATAAGCGTTGTTACCAAAATTATTCCTACCAACAAAATTCACATCCATAGATTCATTGTTATTCTCAATCAAAGTAGACAAAGGCATATCATTAGGATCAGAAGAAACACTCTTAGTAGCAAATAATTTCATAAGTTCATCCATCTTTCCACTCAACACATTAATTTCTTCTATCGCATGCACTTTTTTATAAGAAGATCTTTCAGTATGCCATTGAGAATAATTAACCATAATATTATCTAGGAGTTTAGTAGCATCTCCTAAAGTGATTTCCATAAAAGTGCCTCCCGCGGCCGAATCTAAAAGATTTCTAGAAGCAAAATTCAATCCAGCATAAAAAGTTTGTATGATCATCCACAAATTCAAACCATGAGTAGGGCAATTACGTATCATTAATTTCATTCTCTCCCAAGCTTGTGCAACATGTTCATGATCAAGTTGTTTAAAGTTCATAATATCTTTTCTAAGAGAGATGATCTTAGCGGGAGGAAAATACTTAGAGATAAAAGCATCTTTGCACTTGTTCCATGAATCAATACTATTCTTAGGCAAAGACGAAAACCAAGCTTTAGCACGATCTCTAAGCGAAAAAGGAAATAGCTTCAATTTAACGACATCATTATTGACATCTTTTTTATTTTGCATATCACATAGATCAACCGAGCTATTCAGATGTGTAGCAGCATCTTCACTAGGAAGGTCGGCGAATTGATCTTTCATAACAAGATTCAACAAAGCAACATTAATTTCACAAGATTCAGCATCGGTAAGAGGAGCAATCGGAGTGCTAAGGAAATCATTATTATTGGTATTGGTGAAGTCACACAATTTGGTAGTATCTTGAGCCATCGCGATAAACGAGCAAACTAGCACACAAGCAAAAAAGCAAACGGGCAAAAGGAGGCAAATAGAGAGGGAGGATAGAGAGAGAGGGCGAATAAAATGGCAAGGGTGAATTGGGGGGAGAGGAAAACAAGAGGCAAATGGCAAATAATGTAATGCGAGAGATAGGGATTGTGATGGGTACTTGGTATATTGACTTTTTGCGTAGACTCCGTGGCAACGGCACCAGAAATACTTCTTGCTACGTCTTGAGCTTGCGTTGGTTTTCCCCGAAGAGGAAGGGATGATGCAGCAGAGTAGCGTAAGTATTTCCCTCAGTTTTTGAGAACCAAGGTATCAATCCAGTAGGAGCCCATGCTCAAGTCCCTCATACTTGCACAAAGCGATAGCTACTCGCAACCAACGCGATTAGGGGTTGTCAAGCCCTTCACGGTCACTTACGAGAGTGAGATCTGATAGATATAATATTTTTGGTACAAAGTTGCAAAGTAAAAAGTAAAAGCAAAGTAAAAAAGCAAAGCAAGATTAAAGTAGTGGAGATTGATATGATGAGAATAGAGCCAGGGGCCATAGTTTTCACTAGTGGCTTCTCTCAAGAGCATAAGTGTTCTACGGTGGGTGAACAAATTACTGTTGAGCAATTGACAGAATTGAGCATAGTTATGAGAATATCTAGGCATGATCATGTATATAGGCATCACGTCCGTGACAAGTAGATCGAAACGATTCTGCATCTACTACTATTACTCCACTCATCGACCGCTATCCAGCATGCATCTAGAGTATTAAGTTAAAAACAGAGTGACGCCTTAAGAAAGATGACATGATGTAGAGAGATAAATTCATGCAATATGAAATAAACCCCATCTTGTTATCCTCGATGGCAACGATACAATACGTGCCTTGCTGCCCCTTCTGTCACTGGGTAAGCACACCGCAAGATCGAACCCAAAGCTAAGCACTTCTCCCATGGAAAGAACTACCAATCTAGTTGGCCAAACCAAACGGATAATTCGAAGAGACTTGGAAAGATAACCAATCATACATAAAAGAATTCAGAGAAGATTCAAATATTATTCATAGATAGACTTGATCATAAACCCACAATTCATCGGCCTCAACAGACACACCACAAAAAGAAGATTACATCGAATAGATCTCCACAAGAGAGGGGGAGAACTTTGTATTTAGATTCAAAGAGAGAGAAGAAGCCATCTGGCTACTAACTATGGACCCGAAGGTCTGAGGTAAACTACTCACACTTCATCGGGGGGGCTAGGATGATGTAGAAGCCCTCCGTGATGACGGTCCTCTTCCGGTGGAGCTCCGGAACAGGCCCCAAGATGGGATCTTGTGGATATAGAAAGTTGCGGCGGTGGAATTAGTTTTTTGGCTCCTGTTCTGATCGTTTGGGGGTACGTGTGTATATATAGGAGGAAGTAGTACGCCGGAGGAGCAACGAGGGGCCCACGAGGCAGGGGGCGCGCCCTAGGGGGTGGGCGCCCCCCACCCTCATGACCGCCTCTTTTGTTCCTTGGAGCAGGGTCCAAGTCTCCTGGTTCACGTTTGGTGAGAAAATCACGTTCCCGAAGATTTTATTCCGTTTGGACTCCGTTTGATATTCCGTTTATCCGAAACACTGAAATAGGCAAAAAAACAGCAATTCTGGGCTGGGCCTCCGGTTAATAGGTTAGTCCCGAAAATAATATAAAAGTGGAAGATAAAGCCCAATATAGTCCAAAATAGTAGATAATATAGCATGGAGCAATAAAAAATTATAGATACATTGGAGACGTATCAGTGACCTCTGTCCATCAAGAGGCACCGGACAACCTGCTGGGAGCGCTTCGCGGCGCTTCCATCAACGAAGAGCACCGCACTATTATGAGTGCGGTGATCAAGAAGGTTCAGTCCGCCTAGAGCGGACTGACTGAAGCCTATGCCAGCCTTCTAACAGGCTTTGAGGTAAGTATTTAAAATACAGGAAAAATATTACCGCATAGACAGTAGCCCCTGATGCTCTATTTGGTGTTCACAAAGAAAAGCCGAATAGAGGATAAAATAATATCTGCAGGAGTCTAATATAAGTATGTCTATATGCGTATGCAGGCTTCGCTGCTGACCTCTGCCGCACTGACTGCGGAGGTCGCCGCACTGAAGCAGGACCTCGAGGGGTCCGAGAAAGAGCTTGGCTTTGCCAAGAGGCAGCTCGAGGAGAACAAAGGTAAGTAATACCTTGTCTATATATATATATATATATACAAAAAAGATGCGATTGTGAAATGACAGGATCGTCATGAATTTGCCAGGGGCCACGACCGAAGTGGCGACCCTGAAGCAAGTGATGTCCGAGGCCGAAAACAAAGCGGCCCAGGAGCGCACCGAGCGGGAAAAGCAAGAGGCACGGGTGGGAGAGGTGCAGCAAGAGCTCCAGGCTCTCATGACGAAGCACGAGGCTTTGGAGCTTGACTCGAAGACGCGAGAGTCTAAGCTTGCCACGACCCTTGAGAGCGCAAAGAATGCCAAGGCCGAAGCCCAAAAAGCCCTCCAGGAGATTGAGGCGATGAGGAAGATAGCGGCGGGTAAGGCATTCAATATGCAAAGCAAGCATGTGAAAGGAAATTACTTGTTACTTACCCGAGTCCGGAGCTCTCCAGGAGCATTCATAGATTTTCCCCGCAGCGTGTCGGATGCCGCGAAGTTTTACCAGGCCGAGGAGGGAAGCTCGACGGAGAACCTGTTCTGGTCTCAGTACACTGGGACCGAACACCCAATGCCTATGAGCGACCAGCTGAAGCAACTGGTCGAGCTGCACAAGGCGGCCAAACAGGCCATGAGGGGCCTTATAGTCCGGATGTGGCCTGGCGACTCCCTTCCCAACAGCTACTTTGGCCTGGTGAGGCGGCTTATGGATGCCTGCCCACGGCTAGAGGCCATAAAGCGGTCCGTCTGCATCGAGGGTGCACGCTGGCCTTTGCCCGTGCGAAGGTGCACTGGGCCAAGATGGACGCTGAGAAGCTGGTGAAGGAGGGGCTGCCGCAGGGCAAGGAGCATCGCCACCCCGAAATGTATTATGAGGGTGTCCTGAAGGGTGCCCGTCTTGTAGCGGACGAGTGTGAGAAAGATGTAATATTTGAATGAACTTGCTCGTGTGATCCTGTATTATGAAAACTTGTTCATATGCGCTATGCAACGCTTGTTTGAATTTAAAATATTACCTTATGTGCGGCTGTTTATCAAATCTGAGAGATGGCCAGTCATCGGCTTCTGCCCCCATGCCACGAGTGCTGGGGTGTTTGGGATAAACCTGAGCACTCTTGTTCCCATTTTTGGGTCCTTCGAGGGAGGTGCTCAGCACAACGAACAAGGCAATCAGACTATAATGCTTTATCACTCTCACTTAGCCATAGAACTCTATAATTTTAAATTTTGGCGAAGCCCCTAGTATTCAGAAGGCCGAATTCGGGGCGCTATACATGCCTTAAGCCGGACAAAGCCGACTCCTCGCTCTAAGCGGCATAAGTCTTTAGGGACTCGAAACCTCTCGAACAGCGACCAATCTCTCACCTTATCATGACAGTCAGTTTTAGCTTTCTCTACTGAGGTGCTTAGCCCAGCTGAACCGGGGCACAATCACAGTAGTTCTCCCAATGCTACCTTAGCCGATATAGCGGAACGTAAGGTACCAAAACATGGGAGCCGGGCAAACCCAACTATTGACCCAAGACATGATTCGGAGCTGATGCATATACGGGTGCCGCACTGTTAAAGTGTTCGGACTTCTCACGCCATATTATGGGGTATGCTTAAGCCCCTGGCGTATTGGCCGTACTAGAGTGTATGGGTGCTGAATGTCATGAATGAACATATATATGTATAACAGAGAGAATAGAGAATGCGGTAATAGTCTAGTGCTATGCATTGTTTATTCAAAAAGGTGTATCGAAGCAAAGTGATACAATTAGTGCAGTAAGCAAAAAGTAGGACTATTTGACATGTCCCCTCCAAGGGCAAGCTGAGGAATGGTTTTGAAAGCAGGTATTTCACTCGTTATCAGAGACCACCTGGGAATTCCATGATGCGACGTAGCTTTCTGCCTCCTTGGTTGTCGTATCGTGTGTCCGGCAAACATACTGCCGAACGGGGTTTCCAGAGAGTAAAGTCCTGAAAGAGAGAAAAATTAATAAGGCGGGAAGCCCCTAGTGCGGTTGAGCCGCGTCTTGGGGCGTGCCGTAGTCATGCCCCCCTCCCCACATGTGCCCATGGTATTTTCAATGCGTAATTATGTACGCGGGGCACGTATTTTGTCGTTTGGCTGGTACTGGGGTTGGGGCCGCATTGTTATGCGAGCTCAGAACGTGCCAGGCGGTCTTGTTGCCGATTACTACGGGCACGCTTGAAGGTGTCCGGGTCTTGAATCGCCGAACTAGTGGATTGCCTTAAAAGGCTGCTTTGCGCTTCTTCTACGAGGGCCGCAGTGTGCTCTGTGCGGAGAGAGTGCTCTATGTTTCCATTCACTGTGACGACGCCCCCGAGGTCCTGGCATCTTGAGCTTGAGGTATGCATAATGCGGTACCGCATTGAATCTCGCAAATGCGGTTCGCCCAACCAGTGCATGATAGCCACTGCGGAACGGGACTATATTGAAGATTAACTCCTCGCTTCGGAAGTTATCCGGGGATCTGAAGACCACTTCCAGTGTGACTGAGCATGTGCAATGGGCCTCTACACTTGGTATGATGCCTTTGAAGGTCCTTTTTGTGGGGTTGATCCTTGAGGGGTCTATACCCATTTTGCGCACTATGTCCTGATAAAGCAGGTTCAGCCTGCTGCCACCGTTCATAAGGACTCGAGTGAGGTGAAATCCGTTAATGATTAGGTCTAGGACCAGTGCGGCGAATCCGCCATGATGGATACTAGTGGGGTGGTCCCTGCAATTGAAGGTGATCAGACAGGAGGACCATGGGTTGAACTTTGGGGCAACTGGCTCCAACGCATATACGTCACTTAGCGCACGCTTCCGCTCCCTCTTGGGGATGTGGGTTGCGTATATCATGTTCACCGTCCGCACTTGTGGGGGGAACCTCTTCTGTCCTCCGGTGTTCGGCTGCCGGGGCTCCTCCTCGTCATCGCTATGTGACCCCTTATCTTTGTTTTCGGCATTTAACTTGCCAGCCTGCTTGAACACCCAACAATCCCTGTTGGTGTGGTTGGCTGGCTTGTCGGGGGTGCCGTGTATTTGATACGAGCGGTCGAGTATACGGTCCAAACTGGACGGGCCCGAAGTGCTTCTTTTGAATGGCTTTTTCCGCTGACCGTGTTTAGAGCCTTTGAATCCGGCGTTGACTGCCATATCATCGGTATTGTCGCTCTTAATGCGGCGCTTGTGTTTGTTGTGACGTGACCTACCATTACCATCCTTGGTATACGAAGTACCATGGTTCTTTGATATATTATTGCTGCGAGCCAGCCAGCTGTCTTCTCCCGCGCAAAAGCGGGTCATAAGTATCGTGAGGGCTGCCATAAATTTAGGCTTTTCCTGGCCAAGGTGCCGGGCGAGCCACTCGTCACGGATGTTGTGCTTAAAAGCTGCTAGGGTCTCTGCATCCGGATAGTCGGTGATTTGATTTTTCTTTGTTAGGAACTGTGTCCAGAATTGCCTGGCCGATTCCTCTAGCTGCTGAATTATGTGGCTCAAGTCATCGGCATCTGGTGGTCGCACATAAGTGCCCTGGAAGTTGTCAAGGAATGCGGCTTTCAGATCTTCCCAACAGCCAATGGATTCTGCTGGCAGGCTGTTGAGCCAATGCCGAGCTGGTCCTTTGGGCTTAAGTGGGAGGTATTTGATGGCGTGTAGATCGTCACCGCGGGCCATGTGGATGTGCAGGAGGAAGTCCTCGATCCATATACCGCAGGATCTATTGTGCCGTCGTATGATTCTATATTTACGGGTTTGAAACCATCTGGGATTTGATGATCCATTACTTCGTCTGTGAAGCATAGGGGGTGTGCGGCGCCTCTGTACTGGGCTATATTGCGACGCAACTCAAATGAGTCTTGTCCGCTCTGTTCAGCCCGGCCGGACTTACTTTTACTGTATCCGGTGTGACAGTTATCGTCTCGCATAGTGGCGCGCCCTCGCAATCCATAGATCGATCTTGCATGTTTTGCTTTGTCCTCCAATACGTCTCGCAGGTCTGGCGTATTTCCCCATGTCTTGACATTTTTATTTGAGTGGTGTCGGGGTGTGGGCTGAACTTTTGGCTGGAATCCCTCTTTGTCGCGGCCACGAGGTGGCCGATCAGCCGCGTCATACGCCGGAGATGTAGGTTTTGGTGCTTCCTCCTCCAGTCGGGGTAGCAACCTGCGCTTTGGGTAACTCTTGGAGGGGCATTCGAGTTTATATTCCTCGGCCGCAAGAACTTCAGTCCATCTATCAGCTAGCAAATCTTGATCAGCTTGAAGCTGTTGTTGCTTTTTCTTAAGGCTATTTGCCATGGCTATAAGCCGGCGCTTGAAGCGCTCTTGTTCGACGGGATCCTCAGGCACAACGAATCTGTCATCCTCGAGGCTTGCCTCGTCTTCGGAGGGAGGTATGTAATTATCATCCTCTGCCTCTCCATCTGCCGCTCTCTCGGGAGGGGTGGCTTCTCCATCCTCCTGCCCTAAATCTTGCTGGAGGGGATTGTTGTCGTCTTCGGCACTGTCCGGAGTGCTATTATCTCCTGTGACGGTGTCACCGCTTTTGCTTTGCCGAGACTTAGAGCAGGCCACTGACGTCGGCGCTTGGGTTGCTTCTTGGAGGGGTCATCCTCCGCTGTCCCGTCGCCATTGCCTTCTTTGGGTGTGTCCACCATATATATGTCATATGACGAAGTGGTTGTCCAGTGCCCTGTGGGCAGTGGTTCTTGTTCGCCTCCTGCATCGTCGCCCATGTCGTCGATGTCTTCGGAGTCGAAGTCGAGCATGTCGGTCAAATCGTCGATAGTGGGTACTAAGTGGGTGGTGGGTGGGCGGCGAATTTCTTTGTCATCCGCATCCCAATCCTGCCGGACATAGTTCGTCCAGGACTCTCCTGACAAGGAGAGAGACCTTAATGATTTCAGTATGTCGCCGAAGGGCGGGTGCTGAAAAATATCCGCGGAGGTAAACTCCATGATCGGCGCCCAGTCGGATTTGATAGGCACGGGCGCAGGCGGTTCGGAGTCCATGGCCGGGGAAGAATCAGGTAGTTCAGTGTCACGGCTCCTGTGAAGGGTAAGGTCGATACTCGGCTCGATCACCGATGAGAGTGCGACCTCCATGGCGGGGTCTATCCACCCGTCCATGGATGGCGCAACTGGCTTCGAATTGAGAGTCGGAGCGGTTGCCGGCGCGATTTCCTGAACACTGACCGATGGCAGGGCTAAATCATGCTCATCATGACCGTGTGGCGCACTATGCAGGGGCTCGAATCCGTCGAAGATCAAGTCTCCGCGGATATCGGTCGTGTAGTTTAAGCTTCCAAACCTGACCTGGTGGCCAGGGGCGAAACTCTCGATCTGCTCCAAATGGCCAAGCGAGTTGACCCGAAGTGCGAAGCCGCCAAACACAAAGATCTGTCCGGGGAGAAAAGTCTCACCCAGAACTGCATCGTTATCGATGATTGAAGGATCCATCAAGCCTAATGGCGACGACACAGAGGAACTCTCAATGAAAGCACCAATGTCGGTGTCAAAACCGGCGGATCTCGGGTAGGGGGTCCCAAACTGTGCGTCTAAGGCGGATGGTAACAGGAGGCAGGGGACACGATGTTTTACCCAGGTTCAGGCCCTCTTGATGGAGGTAAAATCCTACGTCCTGCTTGATTTATTCTTGATAATGTCAGTAGTACAAGAGTTGATCTACCAAGAGATCGGAGAGGCTAAACCCTAGAAGCTAGCCTATGGTATGATTGTATGTTGTCCTATGGACTAAAACCCTCCGGTTTATATAGACACCGTAGGGGGCTAGGGTTACACAAGGTCGGTTACAAAGGAGGAGATATACAAATCCGTATTGCCTAGCTTGCCTTCCACGCCAAGTAGAGTCCCATCAGGACACGGGACGAAGTCTTCAATCTCGTATCTTCATAGTCCAACAGTCCGGCCAAAGGATATAGTCCGGCTGTCCGGAGACCCCCTAATCCAGGACTCCCTCAAAGATCTTTATCAGTCAAACTGCATAACAACATACGTTGGTCCCTTTGTCATCGGTATGTTACTTGCCCGAGATTCGATCGTCGGTATCTCAATACCTAGTTCAATCTCGTTACCGGCAAGTCTCTTTACTCGTTCCGTAATACATCATCCCGCAACTAACTCATTAGTTGCAATGCTTGCAAGGCTTATAGTGATGTGCATTACCGAGTGGGCCCAGAGATACCTCTCCGACAATCGGAGTGACAAATCCTAATCTCAAAATACGCCAACCCAACAAGTACCTTCGGAGACACCTGTAGAGCACCTTTATAATCACCCAGTTACGTTGTGACGTTTGGTGGCACACAAAGTGTTCCTCCGGTAAACGGGAGTTGCATAATCTCATAGTCATAGGAACATGTATAAGTCATGAAGAAAGCAATAGCAACAAACTAAACGATCAAGTGCTAAGCTAACGAAATGGGTCAAGTCAATCACATCATTCTCCTAATGATGTGATCCCGTTAATCAAATGACAACTCATGTATATGGTTAGGAAACATAACCATCTTTGATCAACGAGCTAGTCAAGTAGAGGCATACTAGTGACACTCTGTTTGTCTATGTATTCACACATGTATTATGTTTCTAGTTAATACAATTCTAGCATGAATAATAAACATTTATCATGATATAAGGAAATAAATAATGACTTTATTATTGCCTCTAGGGCATATTTCCTTCACCTAGGTCCTGGCATCTTGAGCTTGAGGTATGCGTAATGCGGTACCGCATTGAATTTTGCAAATGCGGTTCGTCCGAGCAGTGTGTGATAGCCACTGCGGAACGGGACGATATCGAAGATTAACTCCTCGCTTCAGAAGTTGTCCGAAGATCCGAAGACCACTTCCAGTATGACTGAGTCCATGCAACGGGCCTCTACACCTGGGATGACGCCCTTAATGGTGGTTTTGGTGGGTTTGATCCTCGAGGGATCTATACCCATTTTGCACACTGTATCCTGATAGAGCAGGTTCAGGCTGCTGCCACCGTCCATAAGGACTCGAGTGAGGTGAAATCCATCGATGATGGGGTCTAGGACCAATGCGGTGGATCCGCCATGACGGATACTAGTGGGGTGGTCCCTGCGATCGAAAGTGATCGGACAAGTGGACCATGGGTTGAACTTCGGGGCGACAGGCTCTATTGCATAGACGTCCCTTAGTGCACGCTTCCATTCCCTCTTAGGAATGTGGGTTGCGTATATCATCTTCACCGTCTTCGCTTGTGGGGGAACCTCTTCTGTCCTCCAGTGTTCGGCAGCCGGGGCTCCTCCTCGCCATCACTATGCAACCCCTTGTCCTTGTTTTCGGCATTTAACTTGCTGGCCTGCTTGAACACCCAGCATTCTTTATTGGTGTGATTGGCTGGCTTATCGGGGGTGCCGTGGATTTGACACGAGCGATCGAGTATGCGATCCAAGCTGGACGGGCCCGGGGTACTTCTTTTCAATGGCTTTTTCCGCTGACCGGATCTAAAGCCTCTAAATCTGGCATTGACTGTCGTGTCATCCGTGTTATCGCCATTGTTTCGGCGCTTTTGTCTGTTACGACGTGGTCTGCCGTTGGCATCTTTGGTATCCGAAGTGCCCGGATTCCTTGATGTGTTGTTGTTGCGAGCCAGCCAGCTATCCTCGCCCGCGCAAAAGCGGGTCATGAGTATCGTGAGGGCTGCCATAGACTTCGGCTTCTCCTGGCCGACGTGCCGGGCGAGCCACTCGTCACAGATGTTATGCTTGAATGCCACTAAGGCCTCTACATCCGGACAGTCGACAATTTGGTTTTTCTTAGTTAGGAACCATGTCCAGAATTGCCTGGCCGATTCCCCTGGCTGCTGAGTTATATGGCTCAAGTCATCAGCATCCGGTGGTCGCACATAAGTCCCCTGGAAGTTGTCAAGGAATGCATCTCCCAAATCCTCCCAGCTGCCGACAGAGTTTGCTGGCAAGCTATTCAGCCAATGTCGAGCTGGTCCTTTGAGTTTTAATGGGAGGTACTTGATGGCATGTAGATCATCGACGCGAGCCATGTGGATGTGAAGGAGGAAATCCTCAATCCATACAGCAGGATCTGTTGTACCATCATACGATTCAATATTTACGGGTTTGAAACCCTTCGGGAATTCGTGATCCATAACTTCATCAGTGAAGCAGAGGGGGTGTGCGGCGCCTCTGTGCCGGGCTATATCACGATGCGGTTCATATGAGTCTTGTTTGCTGTATTCAGCCCGGCCATATTTACCTTTAATGTATCCAGTGCGACGGTCATCGTCTCGCATTGCTGCGTGCCCCCGTGACCCATATATCGACCTTGCATGTTTTGCCCTGCTGTCCAATACGTCTCGCAAGTCCCGTGTGTTGCCCCGGGCCTTGGTATTTTTGTTGGAGTGGCAGCGGGGTGCAGGCTGAACATCAGGCTGAAACACCTCTCTAGCTCGGCCACGAGGTGGCCGGTCAGCCACATCGTACACTAGTGATGTGGGTTTCAATGCTTCCTCCTCGAGGTGAGGTAGCAACCTACGCTTTGGGTAACTCTTGGAGGGGGCGCTCGAATTCGTATTCCTCGGCCGCAAGGACTTCGGTCCAACTGTCTGCTAGCAAGTCTTGATCGGCTTGAAGTTGTTGTTGATTTTTCTTTAGGCTATCTGTTGTGGCCATAAGCCGGCGCTTAAAGCGCTCCTGCTCGACGGGATCCTTGGGTATGATAAATTGTTCATCGCTGAGGCTCACCTCGTCTTTGGAGAGAGGCATGTAATTGTCCTCCTCCAATTTTCCATCTGCTGCCTGCTCTAGAGGGCTAGCTTGTTCGCCTTCCCGCTCTACATTGTGCTGGAGGGGACTGTGGTTGTCTTCGGCACTATCCGGAGTGTTATTGTCTCTTGTGCTGGTATCACTACTTTTGTTGTGGCAGGACTTAGAGAGGTGCCGCTGACGTTGGCGCTTTGGTTGCTTCTTGGAGGGGTCATCCTCCCCTGTCTCATCGCCATTGCCTTCTTTGGGGTGTCCGCCATGTATATATCATATGATGAGGTGGCGGCCCAGCGCCCTGTGGGCGGTGGTTCCTGTTCGTCTCCTGCATCGTCGTCCATACCGTCGATGACTTACGAGTCAAAGTCGAGCATGTCAGTTAAATCGTCAACAGTGGCTACTAAGTGGGTGGTGGGTGGGCAGCGAATTTCTTCATCGTCTGCATCCCATTCTAGACGGACATAGTTCGTCCAAGGTTCTCCTGACAAGGAGAGAGACCTTAATGAATTTAGCACATCACCGAAAGGCGAGCGCTGAAAGATATCCGCGGAGGTGTAATCCATGATCGGCGCCCAATCGGATTCGATAGGCACGAATGTAGGCGGCTCGGAGTCCGTGGCTGGAGACGAATCGAGCGGTTTGGCAACACAGCTCTCGTAAGGGGTGAAATCAGTATCCGGCTCCATCGCCACTGAGAGTGCGGCCTCCATGGTGGGGTCTATCCCTCCGTCCTCGGATGGCTCAATTTGCTCCGGATTGAAGGCCGGAGTAGTTGCAGATGCGATCTCCCGAACACTATCCGACGGCAGAGTTACGTCATGCTCGTCGTGATTGTGCGGCGCACCTGACATGGGCTCGAATCCGTCGAAGATCAAGTCTCCGCGGATGTCAGTAGTGTATTTTAGGTTTCCGAACCTGACCTGATGGCCAGGGGCATAGCTCTCGATCTGCTCCAGATGGACAAGCGAATTGGCCCGCAGTGCGAAGCCACCAAATACGAAGATCTGTCCGGGGAGGAAAACCTCACCCTGGACCGCATCGTTACCGATGATCGAAGGGGCCATCGAGCCTTACAGTGACGGCATAGTGGAACTCTCAATAAAAGCACCAATGTCGGTGTCAAAACCGGCGGATCTCGGGTAGGGGTCCCGAACTATGCGTCTAAGGCGGATGGTAACAAGAGGCAGGGGACACGATGTTTACCCTGGTTCGGGCCCTCTTGATGGAGGTAATACCCTATGTCCTGCTTGATTGTTCTTGATGATATGAGTATTACACGAGTTGATCTACCACGAGATCGTAGAGGCTAAACCCTAGAAGCTAGCCTATGGTATGATTGTTGTTGTCCTACGGACTAAACCCTCTGGTTTATATAGACACCAGAGGGGGCTAGGGTTACACAAAGTGGGTTACAAGGGAGGAGATCTACATATCCGTATTGCCAAGCTTGCCTTCCACGCCAAGGAGAGTCCCATCCGAACACAAGACGAAGTCTTCAATCTTGTATCTTCATAGTCCAACAGTCCGGCCAAAGGATATAGTCCGGCTGTCCGGAGACCCCCTAATCCAGGACTCCCTCATCCATTTATTCTCGATGGCTTGCCGATCATTGCGCAAGTGAACCAAAGTCCATACTTTGTTCTCATACATGGATCCCATCTTAGATTTCATGGCCTCAAGCCATTTTGCGGAATCTGGGCTCACCATCGCTTCTTCATAGTTCGCAGGTTCATCATGGTCAAGTAACATGACTTCCAGAACAGGATTACCGTACCACTCTGGTGTGGATCTTACTCTGGTTGACCTACAAGGTTCGGTAGTAACTTGATCTGAAGTTTCATGATCATCATCATTAGCTTCATCACTAATTGGTGTAGGTGTCACAGGAACCAGTTTCTGTGATGAACTACTTTCCAATAAGGGAGCATGTACAGTTACCTCATCAAGTTCTACTTTGCTCCCACTCACTTCTTTCGAGAGAAACTCCTTCTTTAGAAAGGATCCATTCTTAGCAACAAATGTCTTGCCTTCGAATCTGTGATAGAAGGTATACCCAATAGTTTCCTTTGGGTATCCTATGAAGACACATTTCTGTGATTTGGGTTCGAGCTTATCAGGTTGAAGCTTTTTCACATAAGCATCGCAGCCCCAAACTTTAAGAAATGACAACTTTGGTTTCCTGCCAAACCACAGTTCATAAGGCGTCGCCTCAACGGATTTCGATGGTGCCCTATTTAACGTGAATGCAGCCGTCTCTAAAGCATAACCCCAAAATGATAGCAGTAAATTAGTAAGAGACATCATAGATCGCACCATATCTAGTAAAGTACGATTACAATGTTCGGACACACCATTACGCTGTGGTGTTCCGGGTGGCATGAGTTGCGAAACTATTCCACATTGTTGCAAATGTAGACCAAACTCGTAACTGAAATATTCTCCTCCATGATCAGATCATAGAAACTTTATTTTCTTGCTACGATGATTTTCCACTTCACTCTGAAATTCTTTAAACTTTTCAAATGTTTCAAACTTATGTTTCATTAAGTAGATATACCCAGATCTGCTCAAATCATCTGTGAAGGTGAGAAAATAACGATACCAGCCACGAGCCTCAATATTCATTGGACCACGTACATCAGTATGTATGATTCCCAATAAATCTGTTGCTTGCTCCATTGTTCTGGAGAACGGCGTTTTAGTCATCTTGCCCATGAGGCATGGCTCGGAAGTACCAAGTGATTCATAATCAAGTGATTCCAGAAGTCCATCAGTATGGAGTTTCTTCATGCGCTTTACACCAAAATGACCTAAACGGCAGTGCCACAAATAAGTTGCACTATCATTATCAACTCTGCATCTTTTGGCTTCAGCATTATGAATATGTGTATTACTACTATCGAGATTCAATACAAATAGGCCACTCTTCAAGGGTGCATGACCATAAAAGATATTACTCATATAAATAGAACAACCATTATTCTCAGATTTAAATGAATAACTGCCATGCATCAAACAAGATCCAGATATAATGCTCATGCTTAACGCTGGCACCAAATAACAATTATTTAGGTCTAAAATTAATCCCGAAGGTAGATGTAGAGGTAGCGTGCCGACGGCGATCACATCGACTTTGGAACCATTTTCCACACGCATCGTCACCTCGTCCTTAGCTAATCTTCGCTCAATCCGTAGTCCCTGTTTCGAGTTGCAAATATTAGCAACAGAACCAATATCAAATACCCAGGTGCTACTGTGAGCTCTGGTAAGGTACACATCAATAACATGTATATCACATATACCTTTGTTCACCTTCCCATCCTTCTTATCCTCCAAATACTTGGGGAAGTTCCGCTTCCAGTGACCAGTTTGTTTGCAGTAGAAGCACTCAGTCTCAGGCTTAGGTCCATACTTGGGTTTCTTCTCCTGAGCAGCAACTTGTTCGCCGTTCTTTTTGAAGTTCCCCTTCTTATTCCCTTTACCCTTTTTCTTGAAATTGGTGGTCTTGTTGACCACCAACACTTGATGCTCCTTCTTGATTTCTACCTCCGCGGCCTTCAGCATTGCGAAGAGCTCGGGAATTGTCTTATCCATCCCTTGCATATCAAAGTTCATCATGAAGCTCTTGTAGCTTGGTGGTAGTGATTGAAGAATTCTGTCAATGACACTATCATCCGGAAGATTAACTCCCAATTGAAACAAGTGATTGCAGTATGCAGACATTCTGATTATATGTTCACTGACAGAACTATTCTCCTCCATCTTGCAGCTATAGAACTTATTGGAGACTTCATATCTCTCAATCCGGGCATTTGCTTGAAATATCAACTTCAACTCCTGGAACATCTCATATGCTCCATGACGTTCAAAACGTTGTTGAAGTCCTAGTTCTAAGTCGTAAAGCATGGCACGCTGAACTGTCGAGTAGTCATCAGCTTTGCTCTGCCAGACATTCTTAACGTCATCAGTAGCATCTGCAGCAGGCCTTGCACCCAGTGATGCTTCCAGGACGTAATTCTTCTGTGTAGCAATGGGGATAATCCTCAAGTTATGGACCCAGTCCCTGTAATTACTACCATCATATTTCAACCTTGCTTTCTCAAGGAATGCATTAAAATTTAACGGAACAACAGCACAGGCCATCTATCTACAACAACATAGACAAGCAAAATACTATCATGTACTAAGTTCATGATCAATTTAAGTTCAATTAATCATATTACTTAAGAACTCCCACTTAGATAGATATCCCTCTAATCATCTAAGTGATCATGTGATCCAAATCAACTAAACCATAACCGATCAGCACGTGAAATGGAGTAGTTTTCAATGGTGAACATCACTATGTTGATCATATCTACTATATGATTCATGCTCGACCTTTCGGTCTTAGTGTTCCGAGGCCATATCTGTATATGCTAGGCTCGTCAAGTTTAACCCGAGTATTCTGCATGTTCAAAACTAGCTTGCACCCGTTGTATAAGAATGTTGAGCTTATCACACCCGATCATCACGTGATGTCTCGGCACGAAGACCTTTTGCAACGGTGCATACTTAGAGAGAACACTTGTACCTTGAAATTTTTAGTGAGAGATCATCTTATAATGCTACCATCAATCAAAGCAGAATAATAAGCATAAAGGATAAACATCACATGCAATCAATATAAGTGATATGATATGGCCATCATCATCTTGTCACTACAAGAAATATGTTAATACGTGAAGATACTGGTCCGTCATAGATGAGTGGAAAACTATCATGGGTGCCCATGCATGACGGACTTGAAGTCCGTCATGTATATCACGTCATAATTTGACATCGTGCCTTCCTTGACGGTTCTTGACCGTCATGGATCTGCCCCAAGCCCGCCCAGGCCCAAACCATTGTGATGGAACAAGCCGTCATAGTTTGACGCCATGTTGGATTTTCAATTCGCCAATTAGAATGATGTGGCTGCTTACGTGGATACTACTTTTCATCACAGAAATCGTCACGAATGTAGGCACAATTTAAATATGGTCTAGCCATTTCTTTCAGCCCAATTTTGACATAGTATATTTTTAGCCAATTTTGGCCCAAAGAGAAAGTAATTTCAAACAGTTCACAGAATATGCAGCCATCTGTATGTATATATTTTTCTCAAAAAAATTCTGTGTGTATATACAACATAGCAGTTTACATATCCTTCATGTAATGATAATTTACAACATAGGTTCACTAAATATATCACACAACAAGGTTAAGAAGCAGTACAATCCGGTTTACATCAACAACACATATAAACTTTCAGGGTTGCTGTTTAGGTTCTTCGTCGACTCTCCTGATGGCAACTATCATGTCATGGCGCAGATTATGATGGGTAGCACTATGTAGCCCACTACCCAATCATACCTGGCATATTTAAAAGAACATTAGATTTTTGCAGATTCATACATAGTAGAGACAAGAGTATTTGTCACATCCCTAGTCTGGTATGACTTAGACTAGCTAGCCATTTGTGCATCATATTTAAATTTCATTTAAATTTGAAATGAGGATTGGTGGAACCCTCGGAATCATTTTTGAAAATGACCCAAATAAAAATTTCTCCAAAAGGGTCCAAGAAAATGCTCATGTTGCCCTCTGAAAATATTGGACAGAGAAAAAAATCAAACCAATATTTTTAGGAGCTCATAGGTATTTATTTTGGGCATTTGGATTAATCCGATAAATATTTGCATTGGAAATATATTAGTTATATGTATTAATATATGTCCAAAAATTATGCCATTTATAAGGTAGCTCTGGATTAATATAACTAGCTTCCATAAAAAATGGCATAAGTAAATAAATTGATTTAGTATTATTACTAAGTCAGAACAAATGTCAGAAAATTTAGAAAAAGAAATAACACAGGAAAACCTTACCTGGGCTTCTGCCTGGCGCCTCTGGCCCAGCAACAGCAGGCCGGCCCAGCCAGCAGGCGGCCCAGGCCGCCTCCTCCTCTGTCGTCTTCGTCCTCGACAGAGGGAGGGGAGCGTGCCCGGCGCGCGCGCGCGCCACCGCGCCACGCCACCTCCCTCCCTGCCTGCCTGCCTCTCCCCTCCTCGTTCGAATGCCCTGGAACGACGCCACGCACCACCCCGACCTCTCTCGCACTCTCCTTCGCCCTCCTCCTCTCCCCCCTGCTCTCTCTCTCTCTCGCCCGAGAATTACCGCCGCCGCCGACGAGCATCACCGTAGCCACCGCCTTCCCCTCGCCTCCCCGACACGCGCAGGAGCTCCACCCCCTCGCCCTGAAGCTCTCCGTCAAGCCACAAGACGCCGGACGCCCTGTGGAGCCGCCGTCGCCATCGTCTTCCTCCTCGGGCTCCGACCACCATCGCCGTCAATTCGCCGTCTCCAGTGCGTCCCCGAGCCCGCTTCGACGCCCGCTGCAACCGCGGTGAGCTCCGCCGCCGTTCCCCTCTCTTCTCCCCCTCGTTCCCGCACTGTAACTCCGTTCCCCACCACGGCCGAACCTCCGCCGTCGCCGAGCTCGCCGTCGACGCAGCTCCGGTGACCATTTGGTCACCCCGGCAAGTCCAACAAGTCCGTAAGGCCCCGTAGAGCATCCCTAGCGCTTTGCTTCGCTCGCCTTCGAGCTCCAACCGCGTTTCCGTGCACGACCGAACTCCGGCGGCCGCAGCCGAGCTCGCTGTCGTCGACTTCGGCCACCCCAGGCCCAGCCACGGCCACCGCCCGACGCGCCATCGAGCTAGCTTTCCAACGCACTTAGCCGCACGCCATTTGGAGCACCACAGAGGAAACCCGGGGCACATGTACGCCGCGGACCTCGCCGACGACTAACCGCTGGCGGGTTTGACTTGTTCGACCTGGGGTTTGACCCCCCCAGGGTCACTGACGCGTGGGCCCCATCGGCCAGGTGATTAGCTTAGTGCTAATCACCGTTAACTAACCCCCCCTGACGCTGACAGTGGGCCCCAGCGCCACTAACTTTTAATTAGGATTAAATTAACCCCTGTTTAACCCCCCTGTCACTGACGTGTGGACCCCACACGTCAGGTTTGACCCCAGCCAGCCGCCGTTGACCGCTGACGTCGTGCTGACGTCATGCTGGCGCAATATATGATTTCTGGATTTAAATTTAATCAGAAAATTCCAGAAATTGTTTTAAACTTCAAAAATTCATAACAATTCAACCGTAGCTCAGATTAAAATAATTTATATATGAAAAATTATCAGAAAAATGCAATCTTTCCATCTGTACTAGTTTCATGCATGAAAAACCAACTTATACATGCTGTATATGAGAAAACACATTATGGCATATATAAGAGACTTATTTTGGAGTTGCATTTGAACCTTTGTTCAAATAGACTTCATTCAAATTGAATACTAGTTGCATTAGCTAAAACAGCATCACGTCTACATGCCATGTTCATGCATCATATTGTTGCATATGATTGTGTATTGATTGTCGGCACCGTTCCTTCTCGATAGGTCCTGCTCCGGAGACGTTCCAGAGTACCTGTCTGTGAAGCAGTGCCTCCTCTGTTGATTTACCAGGCAAGCAAACCCCCTTGTTCATTCCGATACAATCCTACTCTCTCGCTCCTGCTCTCAGTTATTGCATTAGGACAACAGCGATTCATCTGCTACTTTGTGCTGCGGTAGTTGAACCCATTCCTCTGCATGACCTGTCATTGCCACAGTAAATAGTTGAAACCCACTAGCATGTGTAGGAGTTGATTGAAGCCACTGATGTGTTCCTACCATGCTATGCCTGCTATTGCTTAGAGTTGTGTCAGGTCTGATTCATTGGGAATGAATTGGAGTGTTACGATATGTTCTGGTGCTGAGAGTTAAGTGTGTGAACACGTTTTGGTAAAGGTAGCGGTGAGAGGCCATGTAGGAGTACATGGTGGGTTGTCTCACTGGATCCGTCCTTAAGCACTGAGTTCTATGTATGTTGTCCAATGACTCGATACTACCACACATTGGGCTCCGGGCGCTCCAAGCCCTCTCGACTTATTAACCAACTTGATCTCTGTCCAGGAGTCGCAACTAGTTTCTGGTGTTTGTAGGTAGTGTTAGTAGTCTACCAAGTGGCACCCGGCCAGGTGGGCTTGGGACAGACTAGGCACAAGTGGCACGGTGTACCAAGCGTAGATCCATCCGGCAAGGTGGGCTTGGGAACCCTGCACACATCGTTTGGGGCCGTGAGTGAAACCCCGGCCGGATCTCCTTGCGGATGGAACCCGAATAGGCGATAAACCTGGATTAGAGTCTTGTGTGGTTAGTCAGGTCGTGGCCGACACCCTCGCCAGGCTTCCGCTTGAAGGTTGCCGAGATACATGACGTGTACATGGCGGTAAGTGGCGAGAGCGTGTGTGAAGAAGTACACCCCTGCAGGGTTAACATGATCTATTCGAATAGCCGGGTCCGCGGTTATGGACTTCTTGGATGCTTACATGGTACATAGACAACTTGAAGTGGATACTCTAAAATGCTCAAGACAAGTGTGAGTGCTATGGATGGCCTTCTCGTAGGGAGACGGGAATGAATCCATAGTAGTGTATTGTGTGGTGATTAGTGGACTCGTGTGCGCCATATCACCTCAAGAGTTTCTGGTAGTCGTAGAACAGGATAGCCACAGAGTCAAAGCTGGCTTGCTGCAATTAAACCCCACATTACCCTCTTGATACAAATGCATGTATGATAGGATCTGATGTAAGTCTTGCTGAGTACCTTTGTACTCATGTTGCTTTATTTATGTTTTTGCAGCGGAGACTTCGGTCTTACTAGTGTTCTCATGGACTTCGACTAGTAGCTAGTACCTCAGCTACGATCTTGATCGGACGTTGTAGATAGTCAGGCTTTCAGCCTTTTTCATTTATAGATGTCTGTACTCAGACATGTAATGCTTCCGCATTGTTGCTTGTATGCTCTGTATGATGGGTCTTGTGACCCCTGTTTTGCAATAATGCTATGATGGCTCTTCTGAGCCTTTATCTATATGAGTTGTTGAGTTATGCTGTGATGCCATGTTGTACAGCACATACTTGCATGTTATGCGTACGTGTAATGTGTATTGCTATGTGTGGGATCTGACTATCTAGTTGTTTATCCTTAGTAGCCTCTCTTACCGGGAAATGTCTCCTAATGCTTCCACTGAGCCCTGGTAGCTTGCTACTGCTCCGGAACACTTAGGCTGGCCGGCATGTGTCCTTCTTCGATCCTGTGTCTGTCCCTTCGGGGAAATGTCACGCGATGAATACCGGAGTCCTGTTAGCCTGCTACAGCCCGGTTCACCGGAGTCCGGTTAGCCCAGTGCTACAGCCTGGATTCACTCGCTGATGACCGACACGTTCGATGCTGGGTCATGGATGCCTGTCCCTGTAAGTTAGTGCCACTTTGGGTTTACGACTAGCCATGTCAGCCCGGGCTCTTTATCATATGGATGCTAGCGACACCATCATATATGTGTGCCAAAAGGCGCAAACGGTCCCGGGCAAAGGTAAGGCAACACCCGTGGGGATACCGTGCGTGAGGCCGCAAAGTGATATGAGGTGTTACATGCTGGATCGATGTGGCATTGAGTCGGGGTCCTGACAGCGCTGGTATCAGAGCCTGACTGCCTGTAGGATTACCAAGCCAACCGGTCGAAGTTGAGTCTAGAAATTCTTTAATTATGTAAGGGAATTGATTGTGGGTTGGAACGTAAGGCTCTTTTTACTCCTTTACCTCATGGCCTTCTGATCTGAGTCGTCCTATCTTTCCTACGGGGTTAAGGAACTAGGCTTTCTCTTCCGTCTATCAGGATCACGTGTTACTACTCCGTAGTCCCATAGGATTGGTTGATCAGAGTCATACCCTAGTTTTGAGTATTTCCGGTGTAGTCTGTTTAGTATGATCTCAGAACCTTGAGTAATGTTGATGAGTATGTTACCACCCCATTTTTAGAAGGATGTCTCATTCTGAGCATTTTACTGCCGTTATGCTGCCGAAATTTCCCTAGGAGTTCGAGAGATACTATTTCCTTGTCCTACATTCTACAGTCCATAGTTGATGCTGATTCCGTCCTTGGTTCGTTTCTCAGGATGTCATCAGCTAAGAGAAGTTCCGTTGCTCGTAGCCAGAACCATGGAGATGGTAGGGATGAGGATCCTCCCGATCAGCCTTCGTTGGCAGAGTTCATGCTAGATATGGAGAGGAACAAGCGTGAGTCTAACCGCTTGTTGGCACGTATCGAGGAGAACACCGCACATCAGTTCAAAGGATCTGTGACCATTCATGACTTTATCCGCTTGCACCCACCCACCTTTCATCATTCCATTGAGCCACTCGATGCAGATGACTGGCTCCGTAGCATCACCCATAAGCTGCGTTCCGCGAATGTAGCTGAAGATGACAAGGTCACTTATGCCACATATCACCTGGGAGGTCCTGCTAGTCTTTGGTGGCAGAACTATGAGGCTATGCTTCCAGCTGGCCAAACTTCCACCTGGAGGGATTTTGTTGAGGCTTTTCGCGAGTATCACATTCCTGAAGCCCTCATTGATCGCAAGAGAGAAGAGTTCTGTAGTTTCACCCAGGGTAAGATGGCTGTTGATGCCTATAGTAGAGAGTTTGAGAACCTCGCCCGTTATGCCACAGAAGAGGTGTCCACGGACGCCAAGAGGCAGGCTAGGTTCCGGAAGGGTCTCAACCCCAAGTTGCGCCGTGATCTCCACCTGCATCATTGTGATACATTCCAAGCCCTTGTGAACAAGGCCATTAATGCAGAGACAGCTCAACTCACTTACGAGGAGTCTCGTAAGCACACTCGTGCTTTGGGATCTTCCTCCGGTTCTAGCTCTCAGAAGCGCCGGATTTGGGTTCCAAACTCCGCTCTTCCACCCAAATATGTACCGAGGCCATCTTATGTGGCACCTCATCAAGTTCAGCAGTATGCTCCACCCAGGCCTATTGGTGGACCGCTTTCTAATACAGGTCCACATCCTACCTCCAAGATTTGTTACAAGTGCGGAGAGCCAGGCCACATTGCCCGTATTTGCACTCAGACCAGAGTTGCTCCACCCCAGCCCGAGAAGTCTATTGGCCATGGTAAGCCATCACGCAAGATGATCAGTGCCAAGTCAGCTCCCACTGAACATGGACGTGTGCATCACGTCTCAGCTAAAGCCGCTCATGATGATCCAGATGTCGTTCTTGGTACACTCCTTGTCAACTATCATCCGGCATCGGTTTTGTTCGATACTGGAGCGTCTCATTCCTTCATTTCTGAAAGCTATGCCCGCTTGCACGACATGTCATTTTGTGATATGCCCTCCCCACTACTTATTCAAACTCCTGGATCCAAATGGCAAACTTCTAGGATAAGTTATGGCAATGAAATCCTTGTTGACAGACTTGTATTCCTTGCTTCCTTGATATCTCTCAAGTCTTCGGATATTAACATCATCTTGGGTATGGACTGGATGATAGCTCATCATGCCAAGATTGATTGTTTCACCAGGTCTGTTCAGCTCACACACCCATCTGGCAAGATAGTCACTGTCTCCACTAGAGTTGCAAAGCGTCAGCTCTATTCCCTTAATGCCAGCCCTCTTCCAGACCTTGAAGATATCCCGGTAGTCCGTGACTTTCCGGATGTCTTTCCAGAGGAACTGCCAGGTGTTCCGCCTGACAGAGATGTAGAGTTCGTCATAGATCTTATCCCAGGAACTGCTCCAATCTCTAGGAGACCCTACAAGATGGCACCCTTAGAACTAGCCGAGCTTAAGAAACAACTTGATGAGTCCTTGCAAAAGGGTTTCATCCGTCCTAGTTCTTCTCCTTGGGCTTGCCCCGTCCTCTTCGTCAAGAAGAAGGATGGTACGGATCGGATGGTTGTAGATTATCGCCCCGTTAATTTGGTCACGATAAAGAACAAGTATCCGCTCCCCAGGATCAACGATCTGTATGATCAGCTCGCTGGATCCTCAGTCTTCTCCAAGATGGATTTGAGGTTAGGATACCACCAAATTAAGATCAGGAAATGGGGACATTCCCAAGACAGCCTTTGTTACTCGTTATGGTCAGTACGAGTACACCGTCATGTCCTTTGGCCTAACCAACGCCCCAGCCACATTCTCCCGCTTGATGAACTCGATCTTCATGGAGTACTTAGATAAGTTCGTCGTGGTTTACCTCGATGATATTCTTATCTACTCGAAGAATGAGGAAGAGCATGCCGAACATCTTAGACTTGTGTTAGAAAAACTCAGAGAGCACCGCCTTTATGCCAAGTTCTCCAAGTGTGAATTTTGGTTGCCAGAAGTGACCTACCTAGGCCACGTAATCTCTGGTAAGGGCATTGCTGTCAATCCCGAGAGAGTTCAGGCTGTTCTCGATTGGACTCCACCTGAGACCGTTAAACAAGTTAGGAGTTTCCTTGGTCTAGCCAGCTATTGTCGCCGCTTTGTTGAAAACTTCTCCAAAGTAGCCAAACCCCTCATGGAACTTCTCAAGAAAGATAAAAAGTTCGAGTGGTCCCCACAGTGTGAACACAATTTTCAGGAACTGAAAAGGTGCCTGACTTCTGCTCCCTTACTTGTGCCACCGGATTTCACTAAAGACTTTATTATCTACTGCGACGCCTCACGACAGGGACTAGGTTGCATTCTTATGCAGGATCGTCATGTGATTGCCTATGCATCTCGACAGTTGCATCCACATGAGGATAATTATCCTACACATGATCTAGAGCTTGCAGCCGTAGTCTATGCACTCAAGACCTGGCGACATTACCTTCTTGGTAAACGTTGCGAGATCTACACCGATCACCAGAGTCTCAAGTATATCTTCACCCAACCGGATCTGAACCTTAGGCAAAGACGTTGGTTGGAGTTGATCACAGATTATGATCTAGGGATTACCTACACCCCAGGCAAAGCCAATGTCATGGCTGATGCTCTAAGCCGTAAATCCTATTGCAACAATCTCATGTTGCAGCAAGGCCAACCACTTCTCCATGAGGAATTCTGTAAGCTTAATCTTCACATTGCTCCTCACGGATTCCTTTCTACTCTGGTGGCGAAACCTGATCTTAAGGATCAGATTATCGCAGCTCAAAAGCAAGACACGGGAATTTCCCGGATCAAGAGAAACATTAAGAAGGGAGTTAGTGGATGTTTCACTATGGATGATCGTGGTGTTGTTTTCTTTGAGAATCGCTTGGTGGTTCCCAAGAATCAACATCTTCGACAACTGATTCTTAAGGAGGCGCATGAATCTCCTCTCACGATTCATCCCGGTAGTACTAAGATGTATCAGGACCTACGCCAGAGGTTCTGGTGGACTAGGATGAAGAGAGAAATCGCTGAGTTCATTGCTAAATGTGATGTTTGTCGTCGCGTTAAGGCAGAGCATCAAAGACCTGCTGGCACCCTTCAGCCCTTAGCTATTCCTGAATGGAAGTGGGATAAAGTTGGTATGGACTTCATCACCGGCTTTCCCAGGACCAAGAGAGGGAATAATGCTATCTTCGTAGTCGTTGATCGTCTCTCCAAAGTGGCGCACTTCCTACCTGTTCGAGAGAGTATCACCGCTAGTCAGCTCGCTGACTTATATATTTCTCGAATAGTGTCACTTCATGGTGTTCCACTAGAGATCAATTCAGACCATGGCAGTCTTTTCACCTCTCATTTCTGGGAGAGTTTCCAAACTGCCATGGGAACCCATCTTTCCTTCAGTACCGCTTTCCACCCTCAGTCGAGTGGTCAGGTGGAACGGGTCAACCAAATTCTCGAAGACATGCTTAGAGCTTGCGTTATCTCATTCGGTATGGATTGGGAGAAATGTCTTCCTTTTGCCGAGTTTGCTTACAACAATAGCTATCAATCCAGCCTCAAGAAAGCTCCTTTTGAGGTTCTCTATGGACGAAGATGTCGAACACCTTTGAACTGGTCAGAAACCGGTGAAAGACAATTCTTCGGACCGGATATGATCCAGGAGGCAGAAGAGCAAGTTCGCATCATTCGTGAGAATTTGAAAACAGCCCAGTCTCGTCAGAAAAGCCAGTACGATCGTCATCATAAGGATATGACTTATGAAATTGGCGACCAAGCTTACCTTCGGGTTACTCCTTTGAAGGGTACCCATCGTTTCGGTATCAAGGGCAAGTTGGCTCCTCGTTACATTGGTCCTTTTCGTATTCTCGCTAAACGAGGAGAGGTTGCCTATCAATTGGAACTACCCCCACATCTTTCTCGAATTCATGATGTCTTCCACGTCTCTCAACTCAGGCATTGCTTCTCGGATCCCATCCGAGGAGTGGACCACGAAACGCTTGATCTCCAAGATAACCTCACATACCGAGAGTACCTGGTTCGCATTCTTGATCAAGCAGAGCGTGTCACTCGACGTTAGAACATCAAGTTTCTCAAAGTTCAGTGGTCTCATCATTCCGAGAGAGAAGCTACTTGGGAGCGAGAAGATCGTCTTCGACTGGAGTACCCCGCTTTCTTTCCGTCAACTCTTGAATCTCGGGACGAGATTTTTTCAAGTGGGGGCGAGTTGTCACATCCCTAGTCTGGTATGACTTAGACTAGCTAGCCATTTGTGCATCATATTTAAATTTCATTTAAATTTGAAATGAGGATTGGTGGAACCCTCAGAATCATTTTTGAAAATGACCCAAATAAAAATTTCTCCAAAAGGGTCCAAGAAAATGCTCATGTTGCCCTCTGAAAATATTGGACAGAGAAAAAAATCAAACCAATATTTTTAGGAGCTCATAGGTATTTATTTTGGGCATTTGGATTAATCCGATAAATATTTGCATTGGAAATATATTAGTTATATGTATTAATATATGTCCAAAAATTATGCCATTTATAAGGTAGCTCTGGATTAATATAACTAGCTTCCATAAAAAATGGCATAAGTAAATAAATTGATTTAGTATTATTACTAAGTCAGAACAAATGTCAGAAAATTTAGAAAAAGAAATAACACAGGAAAACCTTACCTGGGCTTCTGCCTGGCGCCTCTGGCCCAGCAGCAGCAGGCCGGCCCAGCCAGCAGGCGGCCCAGGCCGCCTCCTCCTCTGTCGTCTTCGTCCTCGACAGAGGGAGGGGAGCGTGCCCGGCGCGCGCGCGCGCCACCGCGCCACGCCACCTCCCTCCCTGCCTGCCTGCCTCTCCCCTCCTCGTCCGAATGCCCTGGAACGACGCCACGCGCCACCCCGACCTCTCTCGCACTCTCCTTCGCCCTCCTCCTCTCCCCCCTGCTCTCTCTCTCTCTCACCCGAGAATTACCGCCGCCGCCGACGAGCATCACCGTAGCCACCGCCTTCCCCTCGCCTCCCCGACACGCGCAGGAGCTCCACCCCCTCGCCCTGAAGCTCTCCGTCAAGCCACAAGACGTCGGACGCCCTGTGGAGCCGCCGTCGCCATCGTCTTCCTCCTCGGGCTCCGACCACCATCGCCGTCAATTCGCCGTCTCCAGTGCGTCCCCGAGCCCGCTTCGACGCCCGCTGCAACCGCGGTGAGCTCCGCCGCCGTTCCCCTCTCTTCTCCCCCTCGTTCCCGCACCGTAACTCCGTTCCCCACCACGGCCGAACCTCCGCCGTCGCCGAGCTCGCCGTCGACGCAGCTCCGGTGACCATTTGGTCACCCCGGCGAGTCCAACAAGTTCGTAAGGCCCCGTAGAGCATCCCTAGCGCTTTGCTTCGCTCGCCTTCGAGCTCCAACCGCGTTTCCGTGCACGACCGAACTCCGGCGGCCGCAGCCGAGCTCGCCGCCGTCGACTCCGGCCACCCCAGGCCCAGCCACGGCCACCGCCCGACGCGCCATCGAGCTAGCTTTCCAACGCACCTAGCCGCACGCCATTTGGAGCACCACAGAGGAAACCCGGGGCACATGTACGCCGCGGACCTCGCCGGCGACTAACCGCCGGCGGGTTTGACTTGTTCGACCTGGGTTTGACCCCCCCAGGGTCACTGACGCGTGGGCCCCGTCGGCCAGGTGATTAGCTTAGTGCTAATCACCGTTAACTAACCCCCCCTGACGCTGACAGTGGGCCCCAGCGCCACTAACTTTTAATTAGGATTAAATTAACCCCTGTTTAACCCCCCCTGTCACTGACGTGTGGACCCTACACGTCAGGTTTGACCCCAGCCAGCCGCCGTTGACCGCTGACGTCGTGCTAACGTCATGCTGGCGCAATATATGATTTCTAGATTTAAATTTAATCAGAAAATTCCAGAAATTGTTTTAAACTTCAAAAATTCATAACAATTCAACCGTAGCTCAGATTAAAATAATTTATATATGAAAAATTATCAGAAAAATGCAATCTTTCCATCTGTACTAGTTTCATGCATGAAAAACCAACTTATACATGCTGTATATGAGAAAACACATTATGGCATATATAAGAGACTTATTTTGGAGTTGCATTTGAACCTTTTGTTCAAATAGACTTCATTCAAATTGAATACTAATTGCATTAGCTCAAACAGCATCACGTCTACATGCCATGTTCATGCATCATATTGTTGCATATGATTGTGTATTGATTGTCGGCACCGTTCCTTCTCGATAGGTCCTGCTCCGGAGACGTTCCAGAGTACCTGTCTGTGAAGCAGTGCCTCCTCTGTTGATTTACCAGGCAAGCAAACCCCCTTGTTCATTCCGATACAATCCTACTCTCTCGCTCCTGCTCTTAGTTATTGCATTAGGACAACAGCGATTCATCTGCTACTTTGTGCTGCGGTAGTTGAACCCATTCCTCTGCATGACCTGTCATTGCCACAGTAAATAGTTGAAACCCACTAGCATGTGTAGGAGTTGATTGAAGCCACTGATGTGTTCCTACCATGCTATGCCTGCTATTGCTTAGAGTTGTGTCAGGTCTGATTCATTGGGAATGAATTGGAGTGTTACGATATGTTCTGGTGCTGAGAGTTAAGTGTGTGAACACGATTTGGTAAAGGTAGCGGTGAGAGGCCATGTAGGAGTACATGGTGGGTTGTCTCACTGGATCCGTCCTTAAGCACTGAGTTCTATGTATGTTGTCCAATGACTCGATACTACCACACATTGGGCTCCGGGCGCTCCAAGCCCTCTCGACTTATTAACCAACTTGATCTCTGTCCAGGAGTCGCAACTAGTTTCTGGTGTTTGTAGGTAGTGTTAGTAGTCTACCAAGTGGCACCCGGCCAGGTGGGCTTGGGACAGACTAGGCACAAGTGGCACGGTGTACCAAGCGTAGATCCATCCGGCGAGGTGGGCTTGGGAACCCTGCACACATCGTTTGGGGCCGTGAGTGAAACCCCGGCCGGATCTCCTTGCGGATGGAACCCGAATAGGCGATAAACCTGGATTAGAGTCTTGTGTGGTTAGTCAGGTCGTGGCCGACACCCTCGCCAGGCTTCCGCTTGAAGGTTGCCGAGATACATGACGTGTACATGGCGGTAAGTGGCGAGAGCGTGTGTGAAGAAGTACACCCCTGCAGGGTTAACATGATCTATTCGAATAGCCGGGTCCGCGGTTATGGACTTCTTGGATGCTTACATGGTACATAGACAACTTGAAGTGGATACTCTAAAATGCTCAAGACAAGTGTGAGTGCTATGGATGGCCTTCTCGTAGGGAGATGGGAATGAATCCATAGTAGTGTATTGTGTGGTGATTAGTGGACTCGTGTGCGCCATATCACCTCAAGAGTTTCTGGTAGTCGTAGAACAGGTTAGCCACAGAGTCAAAGCTGGCTTGCTACAATTAAACCCCACATTACCCTCTTGATACAAATGCATGTATGATAGGATCTGATGTAAGTCTTGCTGAGTACCTTTGTACTCATGTTGCTTTATTTATGTTTTTGCAGCGGAGACTTCGGTCTTACTAGTGTTCTCATGGACTTCGACTAGTAGCTAGTACCTCAGCTACGATCTTGATCGGGCGTTGTAGATAGTCAGGCTTTCAGCCTTTTTCATTTATAGATGTCTGTACTCGGACATGTAATGCTTCCGCTTGTTGCTTGTATGCTCTGTATGATGGGTCTTGTGACCCCTGTTTTGCAATATTGCTATGTTGGCTCTTCTGAGCCTTTATCTATATGAGTTGTTGAGTTATGCTGTGATGCCATGTTGTACAGCACATACTTGCATGTTATGCGTACGTGTAATGTGTATTGCTATGTGTGGGATCTGACTATCTAGTTGTTTATCCTTAGTAGCCTCTCTTACCGGGAAATGTCTCCTAGTGCTTCCACTGAGCCCTAGTAGCTTGCTACTGCTCCGGAACACTTAGGCTGGCCGACATGTGTCCTTCTTCGATCCTGTGTCTGTCCCTTCGGGGAAATGTCACGCGATGAATACCGGAGTCCTGTTAGCCTGCTACAGCCCGGTTCACCGGAGTCCTGTTAGCCCAGTGCTACAGCCTGGATTCACTCGCTGATGACCGACACGTTCGATGCTGGGTCATGGATGTCTGTCCCTGTAAGTTAGTGCCACTTTAGGTTTATGACTAGCCATGTCAGCCCGGGCTCTTTATCATATGGATGCTAGCGACACCATCATATACGTGTGCCAAAAGGTGCAAACGGTCCCGGGCAAAGGTAAGGCGACACCCGTGGGGATACCGTGCGTGAGGCCGCAAAGTGATATGAGGTGTTACATGCTGGATCGATGTGGCATTGAGTCGGGGTCCTGACAGTATTAGAACAAGTGTAAAAAATGTATAAAATGTTCACTTGGCCAATATTGAGAGTCATATTACTTATAATAGGAAAAATAATGAAATGAGACAAACCAGTATATTTGTATAGAAGGTGACAAGAACTACAAATATAATTTATTACGAGGCTTACAAATTACTTCATGGTTATGAAGGTATAAGCTAAATCATAAAACATGAACACCAACTGAACATAATACTAGTACTAAGTCACATTAGATTATGCAAGCTAGAATACTTCATGCACCCAATTAATTAAGTAGGACGTGGGATCTCAAGGGACTTACATGTATGTCATGTAGTAACAATCACTAAGCTGTTTTGATAGAAGATTTTTTTGGTTTGATGTGATCAAACATCTCAGCAGCACATGTGAAAGACACATGCAGTAGGAAGGTTTCAGCATCTGCGCCTACAAGCAGCAAGTCGTGTATCAATACAAATGAGAAAGAGTCAAGCCATACTGAAATTCAAGACATAAGCGAGAAGTTAAATTGGATGAGAGGAAGGTTCCTCTCTCACAACCAGCTAAGACGTTGTACAACTTACTACAACCGGATGACTCGTACATGTAGAGCATAACAGTGGGCGCAGTTATCTAAATTTGCACCAGTCTGAATGGAGACACTTCATATGCAACATCCTGAACATGGTGACATGCAATGGTAACAAGGAATTTATCATCTACATTTCACTGATATTTCATGGAGTTCACAAGCCTGCCATTTAAGAATCATCAAATTGTGAGATATCAAGTTTATGGCTGACTTGAGAAATCGAACAAGGATCAAGAGCTACTTGTAAGCATCTATCATATTAATGAATGACAATTAGACAGCCATTAGAACATATGCGCATTCGGATCAAAGATGGCATGATTTAGCTCAAACATTCCAATATTAACTAATCAGATAAATAAATTATAACTCCATATGAAAGATTGCTTCCTCTGTTGATTATGTTTACCTAAGGCATCACAAAAATCTGTATTCTACAAATATTGACACATGTTTACAACCAGGAAATCATCCAAGAACATGAATACAAGGTGAATAAAGGGCAATGATATCAACTACTTTCATAGTGATAGAATTTTACAACAAATCATCTAAGCAACATATACACTATTTACATGAGATTTAGGAAATAAAAATTATTGTGATAAGCTACTTTGAACACCTTAACACATACAAAGTTTGTGCATGGTATAGAACAGAGAAACAGTGTAATAGCAAGCCTAGTTAGCAAATAATCTTACTCTTAGTCACTTGATTGGGTGAGATTAATGAATTGATTTGAGAACAAAAACGCTAAAAAACATGTCATCGTATTAATACAGTAGCAAAAATCGTGTCTGGAAGACCTATTTTAACAGAACATATACTGTAATATATAATCATATGAAACAAACAAGTCGACATTGCAGTATGCATGCTTTGATTTATGTAAGCAACAAAAGAACTAGTGCAACAGATTTATGTTTTGCTATTGTACTGTATATGGCCATAGTATCCCAAAGAGGAAAAGAGAAAATATCATAGATCTTTCACTGCCAGGTAGTTCATCACAGATCTTCATCACAGAATGTATTACCTATTTTTTTTGGAACCAGTGCATGTATGTAGAACGAAAAACATTGTGGGACAGAGGGTATGGAGAGAAGCACAGCCTCACCGGATCTTGAATAGGAGCACGAGGAAGAGGTGTCGTGGGAGAGAGGGGTGGTGATGACAGCCAGCCCTTACTGACGGCGGCCTCTAGGGGGTTGTCGGCGAGATCCAGGAGGAGGGCGTCATTGGCACACGAGCTTCACCAAGATCCCATGGTCAGCCCGCCGTCATACATCACCCTCCTCCCTCCTCTGCTGCTTCTCGACCCCATCCTCTTATCCTCCTCGTTCCATCCTCCCCTGAGCGGCCGAGGACGAGGTGGTCATCGTCATGGCGGTTGATGGTGTCGTGGTTGTCCAGATCTGGAATGTGGTAAGAGATGTCAGGGAATAGAGTGGCGGCAGTTGACGGTGTGCTGGTCATCATCGTGGATCAGGAGAGGAAGGGGAGGTCCGGTGGAGAGTTGTGGGAGGAGGGAGGCGAGGTGGGAGGTGGCGGCGATGGGGAATTAGGAGGGGGCTGCGGACAAGGGACAGAGAAGGGGCCGAGGACGAGGGTTAGGGTTAGCATTTTATACGGGTAAAGATTAGATGGGATTTAGCGGGCTTGGGCGGGCTTGCCGGGCTATACCACGCCGTCCATGACAGTTTTGAAAACGTCAATAAAAATTCGTCATGGATTAACAAATTTCTTGTAGTGTGTGCCTTTGATCTCCATCTCCAAAGCACTGTCATGATCACCATCCTCACAGGCGCGACACCTTGGTCTCCATCGTAGCATCGTTGTCGTCTCGCCAACTAATGCTTCTACGACTATCGCTACCACTTAGTGATAAAGTAAAGCAATTACATGGCGATTGCATTTCATACAATAAAGCGACAACCATATGGCTCCTGCCAGTTGCTGATAACTCCATTACAAAACATGATCATCTCATACAATAAAATATAGCATCATGTCTTGACCATATCACATCACAACATGCCCTGCAAAAAGAAGTTAGACGTCCTCTACTTTATTGTTGCAAGTTTTACGTGGCTGCTACGGGCTGAGCAAGAACTGTTCTTACCTACGCATCAAAACCACAATGATAGTTCGTCAAGTTAGTGTTGTTTTAACCTTCAACAAGGACCGTGCGTAGTCACACACGGTTCAACTAAAGTTGGAGAAACTGACACCCGCCAGCCACCTGTATGCAAAGCACGTCGGTAGAACCAGTCTCGCGTAAGCATACGCGTAATGTCGGTCTGGGCCACTTCATCCAACAATATTACCGAACCAAAGTATGACATGCTGGTAAGCAGTATGACTTGTATCACCCACAACTCACTTGTGTTCTACTTGTGCATATAACATCTACGCATAAACCTGGCTCTGATACCACTATTGGGGAATGTAGTAATTTCAAAAAAATTCCTACGCACACGCAAGATCATGGTGATGCATAGCAACGAGAGGGGAGAGTGTCATCTACTGTAACGACCCATATGTAACCTACCATATTTGTATTCCAACTCTTGCCATTTTCGGCACTAAGTTATGATATTTCCTCATTGTTGGGTTTTGTCTTCGTGTTGCTTTTCTCTTTTGTCATGCAACACATATCATGTCATCATGTGCATCACATTTGCATACGTCTTCGTCTCATGCATCCGAGCATTTTCCCCATTGTCCGTTTTGCATTTCGGCGCTCCAATGTCCTTCGGTGTCCCCTTTTGCCTATTTTCATGTGCGGGTGCTAAACGTTCTCGGACTGGACCGAGACTTGCCAAGCGGCCTTGGTTCACTACCGGTAGACCGCCTGTCAAGTTTCGCACCATTTGGACTTCGTTTGATACTCCAACGATTAACCGAGGAACCGAAAAGGCCTCGTGTGTGTTGCAGACCAACACCTCTCCAAAGTGGCCCAAAACCCAGCTAAACCCCCTCCATCATCTCGGTCGTTCGATCACGATCGCGTGGCCAAAAACCGTGCTCAATTTGGAGCCTCCTAGCTCCTTCTATGTATAAATAGGCCTCTCCCCCAAAAATATCCCGGATGAAACCCTAACCTCTCCCTCTCCTCGCGCCGCCGGACGAAAAGCCCATCGGCCGGACGTGTCCGCCCCCCCTCTCCACCGCCACGTGTCGTCGCGCCGTTCGTCGGGGCGTTGCACCCACATCATCGTCCGACCCGCGCGCCGGCCCGCCGGGGCCCAGGCGGGGCCCTCCCGGCCCAGACGTCGCCCGTCGCCGCCCGGTCTCCTATCGTCTCTCCGCGCCGCGTCGCTGCAGCGCCCGCCGCCGCCTCGAGTTCCTGCCAGCGAGCTCCGCTCGACGCCGCGCCGCCCTCACCTCGTTGCCGGAGCGGCCACCGGACGCCAGGATCCAGTGCCCCTCGTCGTCGCGCGCCCGGATCCGGCAGCCGCAGCTCCAGATCCGCCCTTCCCCGGCCTCCTTCGACCTCCTCCTCGTCTCCGGCCGCTCTACGGCGAGTCTCTCCGGTGAGATCCGTGCTGCATCAAAAACCGTGCAACCCTAGATCGGAGTGGTATATTTGTCTACGTCCCTAGTTTTGCATATTTTTAGCATATTTCATCATGTCATATATTTGCATCCGTGGCTCCGTTTTGGGCGTGTAGCATGTCAAATTGTTCGTCTGGGCATGTACTTCATTTCATTCCATCGCACCATGTTCATTTGAGTTCATCTTGATGCCCTAAATGTTGGTGCAAGAGTGCTATGTAATGTTAGTTTCAGATTCTTGACAGATATTGGACATTTGTCATTTTTGCCATGTTTAATGTGTGCCTCCCATGAACTTGAGCCCTACATGTGTTTTGTTGTATGCCATGCCATCTTTACAGGGGCATATTGCCATGTATTTTTGTGATCTCTGTGGTGACTAGCACAAGCATGCAAAGTAGCTCTCATGATGTTGCTGATTTCAGGGACTTAGAAATCTTCTAAGTCTTTTCCCTGATGATATTTTTATGCCATGTATTCATGTTGCTACAGAGTGATCCATGCCTCTTTTGAGCATGTTCAGTAAGGATGATTTTGAGATATTATTGTGCTCTATTCATCCATGTCTTCGTTTGCAATTATGGAGCACCCTAGCATGACTCAATCTTGCTCTACTTTTGGTATTAAATGTTCCTGGCAGATTGTTTACGTGTTAAGCAATTTTGTCGAGGTTGTTGTAGTTGATCCATGCATGCTATGAGGTTGTTCTTGCCATTTTTAGCTCTTATGCCATGTCTTCTTGCTGGGTGTATGCTTAGTTTGTCATGCAATGCCTTGTGGTGAGTGCATCGAGCTTGTAAACATGCCTACGTAAATCTGTTTTGCCATGTTCCAGTTTTCTACTAATTCTGAATCTGTTAACGAAACTTGCTATGTTCACATGGTTGCCATTGTATTTTCTAATCCCTTTTGGCTTATGGTCAGTAAGGGACTTTTGTTGTATGCTTTGAGTAGCTTCATGCCATGCCTTGCTTTGTCATGATATGTTCCTGTAGAATGTTGTTATATTGCTCTAAACATTGCTTCCTGATGTTAAATCCTGACACGTTATTTTCACTAAGTCTGTGAACCTGATATCTTTTGCACTTTTGCCATGCTTGTTTGAACCTGCTATTGTGTAAATTAGCCGTAGCTCAGTGTTCATCTTTTGTCAAGCATCTTGAGTGGATCACTGCCATGTGCTTTGTTGTTATGTTAGAGTGCAGTAGCTTGTTGTTATTGATGCATTTAGATGGCCTTGCGCTGTTAATCGCAGCTTTGCGCCATTATTGTTTTGCTTCCCATTTGTAAACTATGCATCCGATTCCGGTGATTTTTATATCGATTTTGACCGAAATCAACTCATCTTTCCAGCGGCACTCTTGGTTTTCCAAGTTGAGTCCTGGTTCAATCTTTCCTTTCCAAAGCACGCATATGCATTGCATATCACACCCCGCATACCATGCCATATTTTGCATCATGTTGCTTGCGCATTGCACCGTGTTTGATTGTGTCTCCCTTTGCTTGTGTTCTTGCTTTGGGTAGAGCCGGGAGACGAGTACGTGATCGAGGAACCAGTTGAGTACTGTCGTGGAATTGTCACGGCAGATGTCCTTAGTGCCAGGACTTAGTCACGAGGCCAACGCATCTATGTGGGAGCTTGAGAGGGGTTGAGCGGAATCGACAGACGCAACATAAGACAAGGATTTAGACAGCTTCGGGCCCCGGGAAACATCATCCGGTAATAACCCTACATGTTGTTTATGGCTAGATCTCATTATGCTCATGAGAGAGTCGCCGCATAAGCCAGCTCCCCCTTTGTGTCTAGCCCTAGAGATTATTTTTCTCTCTCCCTTTGGGGAGCCCTGCCCCTCCTTATATATGTTGAAGGGGAGGGTTACATGTGGAATCCTAGTAGGACTAGGACTAGTCTATTCTTTCTCACAAGTTGAATACAAGTCCGGGTCTTGCTTCCTTGTAAAGGAAATATTCGTCATCCCTTTCCTCTTAAGCCGGCCCACCAGAGTATAAGCTGGCCTGCTAGGCCTTGGGCCTTGTCATCCGTCTGATCCGCCTGTCGGGTCTCTAGTGAGTCACAATGTTCAGGCGGGTTACATGTAAACCGCCATATCCGGGCGGATTGCCAGTGAGTCGCCAAGCTCCAGCCAGGTCCTTGGTGAGTCGCCAAGCCTGGCTGGGTCATGATTCCGGCCGAGTCATACCGCGGGGTATATCCCCGACATTAGTCCCAGTTTAATTTGGATTTATCCATGTTAAACTAATCCTGTAAAATAAACACAAGAACAAACTTGATAGGTTGTGCTCTGGGTTAAATATTTTCCTGAATCGGCACCTGATTATCTTTAAGTCCTTGTCATTTCCTCCTGGATGCATACTCAAAGATCTTAGAGCAAAATCTCTTTTAACAGATATGTCCAAACCTTGCCAATGCAAAAATCTAGATACTTCTTTTGAGAAATCCGGGTCAATAGGCCAGCTTTAGGGCCAATTTGCAAACATTGGTATCTTATAGAGAACTATTGTAAGAAATAATCCACTTGAATCGGCTTCCAAAGCGCCGGCTTAAAAATATTGGTCTTTGAAAAACTCATCTGACTTTCAGCCGGCTTGTAGAACTTGCCAGTTTATTATTGCCAAAATATCCGGTTTGTAAATATTGATAGCACCGGATCATAATTGTTGCCGACGCTGGGTCATAGTTATTGGTGACGCTGGGTCAATCTAATTTACTCAAAACTGAGAATTTGAAGATTTTTCTCCCTTATATCCATATTACCTGTAGCCCTCAAGTCTTGAGCAGAAACAAAGTGATGACTTAAGACTTGCTTCAATATAAATACTGCCACTTTGAAGAAATCCATGTTGTTCATCTTAGTCACTAGTAAAGACTGAATACTCCATATATGTAGCCCCCAAGTGCAAGGTTGTCATGCTTGCAGCAACCTGGGACTTGTAATTGCCTTATACTCATAAAAAAATTCAACCAGTGTAGCCCCCAAGGGCTGGGTCATTATGCAATAATGAGCAGGGACTTTATAAATATGATCATATAGATTTGAACAACAACGTGTAGCCCCCAAGGGCCGGCTCAGTAAGATAATATTGAGGTGGGACTTTATATATACTTCTTTTGAAAAGAACATCATATGATGTAACCCCCATCATGGGGCTTGAACCCACGTCCACAAGGTTAAGAGCTTTGTGCTTTACCAACTGAGCAGTGGACCCTTCAATATAATGGAATAAAACTTGTGTACCTTGAATTGTTGACAGGAGCAATTGGTAGCCCCCAAGGGCCGACTCATTATGATGTGATGAGTCGGGTCCTCAGTAAGGCCAGTAAAATTGTCTTTGCATTAGCCCCCAAGTGCCATGGTGCATGCTGGCAGTGACATGGGACTTGCATATTCGATGTAATCTCAATTTGAATAATGTAGCCCCCAAGTGTCGGGCCGTAAGCCTGCAGCGACTCGGGACTATTCCTTTCATTGTAGAATAAACCATATCCATTGATAAAATAATATCCATTGCACTGAAGCGACTTTGAAAAGCTCAATAATATTAGTTACTGCTAACCATAATAAAAATCCAGCCTTGTTGGCTATTAAAGATTTGAATAACCCAGTTTGAAAACCTCAATCATTCAATAACATAATGAAAATCCAGCCAAGTTTGGCTATTTAAAGATTCAAATACCTTATCTTTTGACAAGTAAATCCAGAGTTTTAAATACCCGGCGACTCTTGACCGATGGTGATTTAATAAGCCTCCATTGTAAGCCGGAATTTTTGTAACCCGTCGGCTTATAGCCTTTGAGAAAATCAAGAATTGATAACCCTTTTGAGACATGCTACCTCTTGAGCTTGCGCTGGTTTTCCCCGAAGAGGAAGGGATGATGCAGTAGAGTAGCGTAAGTATTTCCCTCAGTTTTTGAGAACCAAGGTATCAATCCAGTAGGAGGCCACGCTCAAGTCCCTCGTACCTGCACAAAACGATAGCTACCCGCAACCAACGCGATTAGGGGTTGTCAATCCCTTCACGGTCACTTACGAGAGTGAGATCTGATAGATATAATATTTTTGGTATTTTTGGTATAAAGATGCAAAGTAAAAAGTAAAGGCAAAGTAAAAAGCAAAGCAAGATTAAAGTGATGGAGATTGATATGATGAGAATAGACCCGGGGCCATAGGTTTCACTAGTGGCTTCTCTCAAGAGCATAAGTATTCTACGGTGGGTGAACAAATTACTGTTGAGCAATTGACAGAATTGAGCAAAGTTATGAGAATATCTAGGCATGATCATGTATATAGGCATTACGTCTGTGACAAGTAGACCGAAACGATTATGCATCTAATACTATTACTCCACTGATCGACCGCTATCCAGCATGCATCTAGAGTACTAAGTTAAAAACATAGTAACGCCTTAAGCAAGATGACATGATGTAGAGAGATAAATTCATGCAATATGAAATAAACCCCATCTTGTTATCCTCAATGGTAACAATACAATACGTGCCTTGCTGCCCCTTCTGTCACTGGGAAAGGACACCGCAAGATCGACCCAAAGCTAAGCACTTCTCCCATGGAAAGAACTACCAATCTAGTTGGCCAAACCAAACAGATAATTCGAAGAGACTTGCAAAGATAACCAATCATACATAAAACAATTCAGAGAAGATTCAAATATTATTCATAGATAGACTTGATCATAAACCCACAATTCATCGGTCTCAACAAACACACCGCAAAAAGAAGATTACATCGAATAGATCTCCATAAGAGAGGGGGAGAACTTTGTATTGAGATCCAAAAAGAGAGAAGAAGCCATCTAGATACTAACTATGGACCCGAAGGTCTGAGTAAACTACTCACACTTCATCGGAGAGGCTATGATGATGTAGAAGCCCTCCGTGATGACGGCCCTCTCCGACGGAGCTCCAGAACAGGCCCCAAGATGGGATCTCGTGGATACAGAATGTTGCGGCGGTGGAATTAGGTTTTCGGCTCCTGTTCTGATCGTTTGGGGGTACATATGTATATATAGGAGGAAGGAGTACGTCGGTGGAGCTCCGAGGGGCCCAAGAGGCAGGGGGCGCGTCCTAGGGGGGGCGCGCCCCCCACCCTCGTGACCGCCTCTCTGATGCCTTGGCGTAGGGTCCAAGTCTCCTGGATCACGTTCGGTGAGAAAATCACGTTCCCAAAGGTTTCATTCCGTTTGGACTCCCTTTGATATTCCGTTTCTTCGAAACACTGAAATAGGCAAAAAAACAGCAATTCTGGTTGAGCCTCCAGTTAATAGGTTAGTCCCAAAAATAATATAAAAGTGGAAAGTAAAGCCCAACATAGTCCAAAATAGTAGATACTATAGCATGGAGCAATCAAAAATTATAGATACGTTGGAGACGTATCAGGCATCCCCAAGCTTAATTCCCGCTCGTCCTCGAGTAGGTAAATGATAAAAAGAGAATTTTTGATGCGGAGTGCTACTTTGCATAATTTCAATGCAAATCTTCTTAATTGTGATATGAATATTCAGATTTGAAAGATTCAAGACAAAAGTTTATATTGACATAAAAATAATAATACTTGAATACTAACAAAGCAATTATGTCTTCTCAAAATATCATGGCCAAAGAAAGTTATCCCTACAAAATCATATAGTCTGGCTATGCTCTATCTTCACCACACAAAGTATTTAAATCATGCACAACCCCGATGACAAGCCAAGCAATTGTTTCATACTCTAACTTTTTCAAAACTTTTTCAATCTTCACGCAATACATGAGCGTGAGCCATGGATATAGCACTATAGGTGGAATAGAATGGTGGTTGTGGAGAAGACAAAAAGGAGAAGATAGTCTCACATCAACTAGGCATATCAACGGGCTATGTAGATGCCCATCAATGAATATTAATGTGAGTGAGTAGGTGAGGGAGTCCTGGATTAGGGGGTGTCCGGATAGCCGGACTATACCTTCGGCCGGACTCCTGGACTATGAAGATACAAGATTGAAGACTTCGTCCCGTGTCCAAAAGGGACTTTCCTTGGCGTGGAAGGCAAGCTTGGCGATACAAATATGTAGATCTCCTACCATTGTTACCGACTCTGTGTAACCCTAGCCCTCTCCGATGTCTATATAAACCGGAGGGTTTTAGTCCGTAGGACGTAGAACAATCATACCATAGGCTAGCTTCTAGGGTTTAGCCTCTCTGATCTCATGGTACATCTACTCTTGTACTACCCATATCATCAATATTAATCAAGCAGGACGTAGGGTTTTACCTCCATCAAGAGGGCCCGAACCTGGGTAAAACATTGTGTCCCCTGCCTCCTGTTACCATCCGCCTAGACGCACAGTTCGGGGCCCCCTACCCGAGATCCGCCGGTTTTGACACCAACATTGGTGCTTTCATTGAGAGTTCCTCTGTGTCGTCACTTTTAGGCCCGATGGCTTCTCCGATCATCAACAGCAATGCGATCCAGGGTGAGACTTTTCTCCCCGGACAGATCTTCGTATTCGGCGGCTTTGCACTGCGGGCCAATTCGCTTGGTCATCTAGAGCAGATCGAAAGCTACGCCCCTAGCCATCAAGTCAGATTTGGAAGTTTGAACTACACGGCCGACATCCGCGGAGACTTGATCTTCGACGGATTCGAGCCACAGCCGAGCACGCCGCTCTGTCACGATGGGCATGATTTAGCTCTGCCGCCGAACAGTGCCCTGGAGGCCGCACCTGTGTCCGCTCCGACCCCTAGCTCGGAGCCAATCACACCAATCGAGGATGGGTGGTTAGACACCGCCTCGGGGGCTGCAATCTCTACGGCGATCGAGCCGAACACCATCCCTATTCTCTGCGAAGCCCGTGACCCCAAGGAGCCGGACTCCTCTCCAGACTCCGAGCCCTCCGCGCCCCGACTGATCGAACCCGATTGGGCGCCGATCATGGAGTTCACCGCCACAGACATCTTTCAGCACTCGCCCTTCGGCGATATTCTGAATTCACTAAAGTCTCTCTCTTTATCAGGAGAGCCCTGGCCGGACTATGGTCAACAAGGTTGGGATGCGGATGATGAAGAAATTCAAAGCTCACCCACCACCCACTTCGTAGCCACTGTTGATAATTTAAACGACGTGCCCGACTTAGACTCCGAAGACATCGACGGCATGGACGACGATGTAGGAGATGAACACGAACCAACGCATATAAGGCATTGGACAGCCACCTCATCTCATGATGTATACATGGTGGACACACCCAAAGGAAGCGACGACGAGGAACACAGGGATGCAACGAGGGATCGTTCACTCGAAAAGCAATCAAAGCGGCAACGTAAGTGCCGCTCCAAGCCCCGCCTCGACGGAGACAACAGCCATACAGACCCAGCCATAGAGCAGGACGAGCCGGCGGACGATGAACATGCCTTCGAGCAAGCGTCCGAACAGGGCAACTTGGATAAACAAACCAAACACCCCGTCCCCGGCGAAAACAATAGTCCGGACGACCTTACGCCGGATAAACTCATGGAGCAGAAGAACCTCCACAAAAGGCTCGTCACCACTGCGCATAGCCTGAAAAAGCAGAAGCGGAAGCTCAAAACTGCGGAAGATGCACTCAGAATCAGATGGAGCAAAGTACACAACACCGCAGACAAATATGCCGGCAGTCGCCGCACAAAAAGCTACCCAAAGCGAAAGCTACTGCCTGAATTTGACGAGGAGGCCTTAGAGCCACCATAGTCAAAAAATAGGAAAGTCATCCGGTCGGATGGACGACCGCATGGCCAGCATGGAGCGGCAAACGGCGCCGCACACAAGCCGGCACGCGATCCACCAAAGGATCCGCATCAAAAAGACGGCCCAGCCAGATCTATATACGGGCCAAGAAAGCAAGCTCTAGTAAGCAATGCAACACACCAAATACCCGAACATCACGGCACACCCAAATACAGGGGTGCCGCACACCCCCTATGTTTCACCGATGAGGTGCTGGACCATGAATTTCCAGCGGGATTCAAGCCCGTAAACATAGAGGCGTACAACGGAACAACAGACCCTGGGGTCTGGATCGAGGATTATATCCTCCACATACACATGGCCAGAGGAGATGACCTCCACACCATAAAATACTTACCCCTCAAGCTTAAAGGGCCAGCCCGGCATTGGCTCAAAAGCCTTCCCGAAAACACCATTGGAAGTTGGGAAGAGCTTGAGGATGCTTTCCGGGCAAATTTTCAAGGGACCTATGTCCGCCCTCTGGATGCAGACGATCTCAGTCATATAACGCAACAGCCCGGAGAGTCAGCCTGGAAATTCTGGAACAGATTTCTTACTAAAAAGAATCAAATAGTTGACTGTCCGGACGTCGAAGCCCTAGCAGCTTTTAAACACAACGTTCAAGACGAATGGCTCGCCAGACACCTCGGTCGAGAAAAGCCAAGAACAATGGCCGCATTAACAAGCCTCATGACCCGCTTTTGCGCAGGAGAGGACAGCTGGTTGGCAAGATGTAGCACCAGCGACCCAAGTACATCCGAAGTTAGGGATGGAAACGGAAAACCCCGACGCAGCAAGGACCAGCGCCGGAATAAGGGAAACAGCCCAAAGAGCACGGCGATCAACGCTGGATTCAAAAGCTCGCGGCAGAATCGGAGAAAGATGCCCCTCAAGGATAACAGGGACGAGCTATCCAACTTAAACAAAATCTTGGACAAGATATGTCAAATACACAGTACTCCTGGGAAGCCTGGGAACCATACCCACAGAGATTGTTGGGTTTTCAAGTAAGCCGGCAAACTCAACGCCGAACACAAGGGGCTCGACACACCAAGTGAGGACGACGACGAACCCCACAAGCAGAGCACCAGAAAACAAAAGGATTTCCCACAAGAAGTCAAAACAGTACACTTACTTCACGTGACGAACAGAACAGCGCCACCAGAGATACGCGCCATACGGCCTATCCCAAATGAGTCTTGCCAATGGTTGTTAAAACCGATCACCTTCGACCATCAGGATTACTCTAGAAGTATTCGGAACGCAGGCTGGACTGCCTTGGTATTAGATCCAATAATCGGCGAACTCCATTTTACAAATGTCCTGATGGACGGTGGCAGTGGTCTAAACCTGTTATACCAGGACACAATCCGCAACATGGGGATAGACCCAACAAAAATTCGCCATAGCAAAACCTCCTTTCAAGGGGTAATGCCAGGCCCAGATGCCCGTTGCATGGGTTCTCTCTGACTAGAAGTTATGTTCAGCTCCCCCGATAACTTCCGTTGCGAACTGCTAACTTTCCACATCGCCCCATTCTCAAGTAGCTATCAAGCACTGCTGGGACACGAAGCTTTTGCCCACTTTAACGCAATACCGCATTATGCATCTCTTACGCTTAAGACGCCCGGTCCACGAGGCATCATCTCATTAAAGGGAAAACATTGAGTGTTCCTCCCGCGCGGAAAACAGTGCGGCTGCCTTGACAGCCCCACAATAAAGCGGCTTCACCAGCCAAAGCATCTAAAAAGGTCGTCAAGACCACGGACACGGCTAGACGAGTCCGGCATAAACATACAATTGATAAAGGCTTAATAGTCGTATACCCCTGTACTAGGGGCTCCGCGCATATAAAACAAGAGACAATAAAACTCAACTTTACCCATTTCGATTTATACTTTGTTTATTTAGTATAACTCATGTTTGGCACAATCTTTCTTTAACTAAGTTCCTCTCTTTTACAGATGAACACCGTGCTACGCCCGTCCAGGATATGGCACAACGGAGACACAGGCGCAGACGTGCAGCAGGGACCCGTCCCAAGGATTCTTTTCAGATTAAGACCCTGCCTAAACCTTTTTTGGTATAACCAAGGAGGAGGCTAGCATTTTGGCATGTGGCCACGTCAAAGTTTTGCCCGTACCTGGACACTAGGGGCTTATTACTAAGGGCGTTATCCCGCCCGCCCTCATAAAGACCGAATACCTTAGGGAGTGTTCGGCGTCGCGAGTTTGGCCTTATATGCATCAGCTCTGAATCATGTCTTTGGTCAAATGTTGGCTTTGACCGGCTCCTATGTTTTGCTGCCTTATGTTCCGCTCTATCGGCTAAGGCGGCACCAGGAGAACTACTGCGATTGTGCCCCGGTTCGGCCAGGTGAGCACGTTAGTAGAGAAAGCCGAAAACTGACTGTCATGATATAGCGTGAGACTGGTCAACCACTCGATGACTCACCCGAATCTTTAGGATTCCTCCGCATTAACGAAGGGCCGTTTCCCGGCCAGGCACATACGCGCCCCGAGTTCGGGCGAGCGCAGGCGCCACCAGGGGCTATATAAGTAGCCTCAATGTCAAACTCTTATGGCTAAATGGAAGTGATAAAGCATCATAGTCCGATTGCCTAGTTCGCTGTGCTATCACCTCCTTTGTAGGACCAAGACGTTGGATCAAGTGTGAAAATGTGCCTTCTGCGAACACCCTCGCATTATGTGCGTGGGGGCTGAAGCCGACGACTACCATCTTTCAGATTATATATACGTATATGTTAAACGGCCGCATGGGAGGTATTCCAATACTTGCAGGCACAAGTATAAAAAGCTTCTACAATTTATCAAAATATTGTTTTACAATAATACATGCTATTCGAATATAGTATCCTTCGAGCACCGCGTCTCTATTAAACGAGCGCCTTGCAGAACTTCCTGAAAATAGCGCTCGGCGGATACTCGGCTTCCATTCGAGTCTGGGGATGCAACAGCGGTGGCTTCCATTTCCGCCCAGTATGTCTTGACACGGGAAAGAGCCATCCGCGCACCCTCTATGCATGCTGACCTCTTCATCGCATTGATATGCGGCGCCGCACCAAGGAACTGCTGCACCAAGTTGAAATAACTTTTCGGCTCTGGCCTCTCTGGCCACAGATGACTCATGACATACTTCATGGCGAGTCCGGACAACCTATTTAGCTCGGCCCATTCGGCCAAACGATCGGCTAATGACAGTGGACGCTCTGGATTGTGGAACTCCGACCAAAAGAGCTTTTCCACTTCGCGATCTTCTTGATCTCGGAAGTGTTCGGCCGCATCTGCGGCACTCGCTGCTAAATCCAGATAGGTGTCCGCCGTACTCCACATCTGGTCTAACGGAGCATGTTTAGGATCACAGAACTTTCTCCGCAGCATAAAGGGCTTTCCAGCCGCGATCTCTCCAGCCTGACGCAGCTCCTCCTTCATAGCTCTCATCGCAGAGCGAGCATCCTTGGCATCGGCAACGGCCTTCTTCAGGACCGTCTGTTCCGCCCGATCTTCTTTTTCAAGAAGCTTGCAACGGTCAGCAGAGTTCTTCAGCCTCACGGCCATCTCGGCCATTTCCTTCTTGCTTCGGCAGTGAGCAGCATGTTCGGCTTTCAGCTCTTCAATTGCCTTTCCGGCAGCCGCATCACTTTTCCTGGCTTGCTCCTTGGCTCGGGCAAGTTCCGCCCGAAGATTCTCCATGGCAGCAGCACCATCTGCATCAAGCGCACACATTGTAAGATATTGGCATAAAGCTCCTCTTACCAGGCGCCGCCGAAGGAATTACATACCTTGTGCCTTGTCAAGCCGCTTGTTGACAAGCGCGATGTCGGCATCTGCCACGTCAAGTTGCTGCCTTAGCTCGGCAAATCCATCAGTCCGGCTGGCCACCAGACACTTCGCCACCTACGTATAAAGGCGGCATATTAGACCTGGGATTATGATCCTCTGTGCGCCATCACTTTTGACAACACACAGAGTCTCAGGGGCTACTATCTACACAGGGCGCATCTTATTTATGCGCAACTGTCCAAAAAGGGTACGTTATTTCGTGTACCTCAAAACCTGTCAGTAAACTCCCGACGGCCTCGTGCAATCCGCTCTCCGCGGATAAAATCCTCTCAATCACCATACCCATCAATGCACGATGCTCCTCTGAGACAGATGCTCGCCCTAGCAGATCCTTCAGCTCCTCCGACCGCGCACCAGACGGCACCGGACTCGTCCGATGGCCCTTTTCGAAGGCCGGACGCGGAGGGCTTTGGGGGGCCATATGACTACCTTCCGGCCCCGCCGGATTCGGAGAAACCCTCCGCGACGATACCTCAGGGTCGCCCGCCTCGCAAGGCGGTACGGCAGGGGTAGGCGTTCCGCTCTCCATCATCTCTGGAAGAAGATCCCCCGAAGATGAGCTCTGCTGAGAAGGGCTAAGATCCGAGCTACAAGGTAAATTTTCGATTACTTTTCTCAGATATAAAGCAAGGACTTCTCTCGTTTCTTAAAATAAAACTCCTCTCTACTTACGGCTCGGTGGAGGGCTGATCCCCTTGAGGGCATAATTCGGCCGAAGTATCCCCCAGCACAGGACCCTCTGGCGAAGATTTCTTCCCCCGCTTTAAGGCCATGGTCTCTGGGTCTTCAGAGGCGGTCCTCTTCTTCCCCTAAGGAGAGGAATTTTCGATTCCTCCCTTCCGGACAACCTCCTTTGAGGAGGCTGTAGCTTCCTTGTCCCCTCCCTCGCTTCCCTTTAAAGGCACAACCTCCAACATCCTGACTAGCACGGGACCTAGCGTGGTCTCGGGGAGGCGGGCCGGACACCTGATTAGCTTTGCTTTCGCTATCCACTCATGTTTAAAGGACAACTCTTTTAGGGGCAATTTTATGATAAATATACGGATAGCGAGTCCGGGCACAAGGCTACTTACTTGAGTATCCGGACGATTGCAACTCAGACCTGCGTCCTCCGTAGAATCCGGACACACTACTTGTGGTCCGAAGAACAATTTGTACATCTCCACGGGCGTCATGCCAAGAAAATGTTGGAGAACTCGTGGTCCCTCCGTGTTGAACTCCCACATGTGGAGGGGGCAACATTTGCAGGGCATAACTCGGCGAATTAACATAACCTGCGTCACCATGACCAGACAAATGTCTCTTTCTAGGAGATCTCGGATGCGGCCCTGCAACAGGGGCATGTCCTTTGCCGGCCCCCAGTCCAGCCCCATATTGACCCATGACGCCAGTCGTGGAGGGGGACCCGAGCAAAAGGCAGGTGGCGCCACCCACTTGGGGGCCCTGGGAGCGGTAATATAAAACCACTCTCGTTGCCATAAGCTGGACTCCTCTTGAAAAGAGCCCTCGGGCCATGGAGCACTAGCATTCTTGCTTATAAAAGCACCTCCACACTCGTCCCTCGATCATCTTCGGCTCTACTTTGAAGGTCTTGAGCCATAGTCTGAAGTGAGGAGTGATACGGAGGAAGGCTTCACACGCAATGATGAATGAGGAAATATGGAGGATGGACTCCGAAGCTAAGTCATGAAATTCCAGCCCATAATAATACATGAGCCCCCTCACGAAGGGATCCGTCGGGAAGCCTAGCCCCCGAAGGAAGTGAGACATGAACACCACACTCTTACCGGGCTTGGGAGTGGGAATAACCTGCCCTTGAGCAGGCAGCCTATGCGAGATTTCACCGATCAAGAACCTGGCCTCTCTCAACTTCACCATGTCCTCCTCCGTGACGGAGGAGGGCATCCATCGGCCTCGAAGGTCGGAACCGGACATTGTCGAAGGTCCGAAGCACCTGAAATCTGGAGCCTTGGGTGTTGGAACTCGAGGCGAAGGGCGAACTCGTTTGAGATTGAAAGAAAGGAGTAAGGCCTTGGTCTCTTTATAAGAGGTTGAATACCAAGGGCCTTCCTCGTGACCGTTTGGGACTCGCCTTTGATCGAGAAAATATACCAACGGGTACGGTTGGGTTACCCACGCCCGTATTGATGAGAATCCTGGAATAAGGGGACACGATCTCTGCTTTAACAAGACGTGCCAAGGAAACCGCCTCGCTAAACGCGCTGAGGTAGAACAATAAAACGATTCGAATAAAGACTTGGCCATGGTGTGATGTCACGCTACGGAATACTTCAGCAGATTAGATTTGTGTAAATATTATTCTCTCTATGGCAATATGTGGAGACTTATTTTCAGAGCCGGACACTACCTTTGTGTTCAAAATCTTCTATGAAGTACTTGGAGGAGGAACCCGCCTTGCAATGCCGAAGACAATCTGCGCGCCGGACTCTTCGTCATTGAAGCCTGGTTCAGGGGCTACTAAGGGAGTCCTGGATTAGGGGGTGTCCGGATAGCCGGACTATACCTTCGGCCAGACTGCTGGACTATGAATATACAAGATTGAAGACTTCGTCCCGTGTCCAGAAGGGACTTTCCTTGGCGTGGAAGGCAAGCTTGGCGATACGGATATGTAGATCTCCTACCATTGTAACCGACTCTGTGTAACCCTAGCCCTCTCCGGTGTCTATATAAACCGGAGGGTTTTAGTCCATAGGACGAAGAACAATCATACCATAGGCTAGCTTCTAGGGTTTAGCCTCTCTGATCTCGTGGTAGATCTACTCTTGTACTACCCATATCATCAATATTAATCAAGCAGGACATAGAGTTTTACCTCCATCAAGAGGGCCCGAACCTGGGTAAAACATTGTGTCCCCTGCCTCCCGTTACCATCCGCCTAAACGCACAGTTCGGGACCCCCTACCCGAGATCCGCCGGTTTTGACACCGACAGTAGGGATTGCCATGCAACGGATGCAATAGAGCTATAAGTATATAAAAGCTCAAAAAGAAACTAAGTGGGTGTGCATCCAACTTGCTTGCTCATGAAGACCTAGGGCAATTTGAGGAAGCCCATCATTGGAATATACAAGCCAAGTTCTATAATGAAAGATTCCCACTAGTATATGAAAGTGATAACATGAGAGACTCTCTACTATGAAGATCATGGTGCTACTTTGAAGCACAAGTGTGGTAAAAGGATAGTAACATTGTCCCTTCTCTCTTTTTCTCTCATTTTTTTATTTGGGCCTTTTCTCTTTTTTTATGCCTCTTTTTTATTTGGGCTTCTTTGGCCTCTTTTTTATTTGTTTTTCATCCGGAGTCTCATCCCGACTTGTGGGGGAATCATAGTCTCCATCATTCTTTCCTCACTTGGGACAATACTCTAAAAATGATGACCATCACACTTTTATTTTTCTTACAACTCAACAATTACAACTCGATACTTAGAACAAAATATGACTCTATATGAATGCCTCCGGCGGTGTACCGGGATATGCAATATGACAATGATGAATGTGTTATGATAAACGGAATGGTGGAAAGTTGCATGGCAATATATCTCGGAATGGCTATGAAAATTCCATGATAGGTAGGTATGGTGGCTGTTTTGAGGAAGGTATATGGTAGGTGTATGATACCGGTGAAAGGTGTGCGGTATTAGAGAGGCTAGCAAAGGTGGAAGGGTGAGAGTGCATATAATCCATGGACTCAACATTAGTCATAAAGAACTCATATACTTATTGCAAAAATCTAGAAGTTATGAAAGCAAAGTATTATTCGCATGCTCCTAGGGGGATAGATTGGTAGGAAAAGACCATCGCTCGTCCCCGACCACCACTCATAAGAAAGACAATCAATAAATAAATCATGCTCCGACTTCATCACATAACGGTTCACCATACGTGCATGCTACGGGAATCACAAACTTTAACACAAGTATTCTTTAAATTCACAACTACTCAACTAGCATGACTCCAATATTATCACCTCCATATCTCAAAACAATTATCATGCTTCAATCTTTTCTTATTATTCAACACACTCAAAAGAAAGTTTCACAAATCTTGAATACCAAGCATATTATTATTAAGCAAATTACCATGCTATTAAGAGACTCTCAAAGTAATTTAAGTGAAGCATGAGAGATCAATAGTTTCTTTAAAACAAATCCACCGCCGTGCTCTGAAAGATCTAAGTGAAGCACATAGAGCAAAATTATAACGCTCAAAAGATATAAGTGAAGCACATAGAGCAAAACTACATAGCTCAAAAGATATAAGTGAAGCACATAGAGTATTCTATCAAATTTTAATTCATGTATGGCTCTCTCAAAAGGTGTGTACAGCAAGGATGATTGTGGCATACTAAAACACAAAGACACAAATAATACAAGACGCTCCAAGCAAAACACATATCATGTTGGTGAATAAAAATATAGCTCCAAGTAAATTACCGATGGAAGTGGACGAAAGAGGGGATGCCTCCCGGGGCATCCCCAAGCTTTGACTTTTTTGTGTCCTTGGATTATCTTTGGGGTGCCATGGGCATCCCAAGCTTAGGCTCTTGCCACTCCTTGTTCCATAATCCATCAAAAGAATTCACCCAAAACTTGAAAACTTCACAACACAAAACTTAAAGTAAAACTCATGAGCTCCGTTAGCGAAAGAAAACAAAAAACCACTTCAAGGTACTGTAATGAACTCATTCTTTATTTATATTTGTGTTAAACCTACTGTATTCCAACTTATATATGGATTATAAACTATTTTACTAGCCATAGATTCATCAAAATAAGCAAACAACACACGAAAAAACAGAATCTGTCAAAAACAGAACAGTCTGTAGTAATCTGTAGCTAGCGCAAGATCTGGAACCCCAAAAATTCTAAAATAAATTGCTGGACGTGAGTAATTTATATATTAATCATCTGCAAAAATAATTAACTAAATAGAACTCTTAAAATAAAAATGACAACAGTTCTCGTGAGCGCTAAAGTTTCTGTTTTTTACAGCAAGTTCAACAAGACTTTCCCCAAGTCTTCCCAACGGTTCTACTTGGCACAAACACTAATTAAACACAAAAAACACAACCAAACAGATTCTAGATAATTTATTTATTACTAAACAGGAGCAAAAAGCAAGGAATAAAAATAACATAGGGTTGCCTCCCAACAAGCGCTATCGTTTAACGCCCCTAGCTAGGCATAAAAGCGAGGATAGATCTAGGTATTGCCATCTTTGGTAGGCAATCCATAAGTGGCTCTCATGATAGTTTCATATGGCAATTTTATTTTCTTTCTTGGAAAGTGTTCCATTCCCTTTTTAATGTAAATTGAAATCTAATATTCCCTTCCTTCATATCAATAATTGCACCAACCATTCTAAGGAAAGGTCTACCAAGAATAATAGGGCAAGAAGGATTGCAATCTATATCAAGAACAATGAAATCTACGGGCACATAATTCCTATTTGAAACAAGAAGAACATCATTAATCCTTCCCATAGGTTTCTTAATAGTAGAATCCGCAAGATGCAAGTTTAGAGAGCAATCATCAAAATTACGGAAATCTAGCAAATCACACAAAGTCTTGGGAATAGTAGAGACACTAGCACCCAAATTACACAAAGCATAAAACTCATGATCTATAATTTTAATTTTAAAAGTTGGTTCCCACTCATCATAGAGTTTTCTAGGGATAGAAACTTTCAACTCAAGTTTTTCTTCATAAGATTGCATCAAGGCATCAACAATATGTTCGGTGAAGGCTTTCTTTTGACTATAAGCATGTGGAGAATTTAGCACGGATTGCAACAAGGAAATACAATCAATTAAAGAGCAACTTTCATAATTAAATTCCTTGAAATCCAATATAGTGGGTTTAGCAACATCTAGATTTTTATTTCTTTCAACCCCACTTTCATCAATTTCATCATAAAGATCTAAATACTCCGAATTTTTAGAACGCCTTCTAGGTAAAGGAAGATCATATTCAGTTTCATCAAGATTCATATTGCAAAGCAAAGATTTAATAGGGGACACATCAATAACTTTTAGATCATCATCTTGATTTTCATAGGAATTGGAAGAACATGCTTTAATAAAGGCATCTTTGGAAGCACGCATCCTAGCGGTTCTTTCCTTGCACTCATCAATGGAAATTCTCATGGCTTTGAGAGACTCATTGATATCACTCTTAGGAGGAATAGATATAAGCTTTAAAGAATCAACCTCAAGAGAAATTCTATCAACGTTCCTAGCCAAATCATCAACTATAAGCAATTTCTCTTCAAGCAAAGCATTAAAATTCTTTTGTGAATTCATAAACTCTTTAATACTATTCCCAAATTCAGAGGGCATCTTATTATAATTTCCATAAGAGTTGTTGTAAGAATTCCCATAATTATTAGAAGGATTACTAGGATATAGCCTAGGATTAAAATTCCCTCTATAAGCGTTGTTACCAAGATTATTCCTACCAACAAAATTCACATCCATAGATTCATTGTTATTCTCAATCAAAGTAGACAAAGGCATATCATTAGGATCAGAACAAACACTCTTAGTAGCAAATAATTTCATAAGTTCATCCATCTTTCCACTCAAAACATTGATTTCTTCTATCGCATGCACTTTTTTATTAGAAGATCTTTCAGTATGCCATTGAGAATAATTAACCATAATATTATCTAGGAGTTTAGTAGCATCTCCTAAAGTGATTTCCATGAAAGTGCCTCCCGCGGCCGAATCTAAAAGATTTCTAGAAGTAAAATTCAATTCGGCATAAATTTTTTTGTATAATCATCCACAAATTCAAACCATGAGTAGGGCAATTACGTATCATTAATTTCATTCTCTCCCAAGCTTGCGCAACATGTTCATGATCAAGTTGCTTAAAGTTCATAATATCGTTTCTAGGAGAGATGATCTTAGCGGGAGGGAAATACTTAAAGATAAAAGCATCTTTGCACTTGTTCCAAGAATCAATACTATTTTTAGGCAAGGACGAAAACCAAGCTTTAGCACGATCTCTAAGCGAAAAAGGAAATAGCTTCAATTTAACGACATCATTATCGACATCTTTTTTCTTTTGTATATCACATAAATCAACGAAGCTATTCAGATGAGTAGCGGCATCTTCACTAGGAAGGCCGGCGAATTGATATTTCATAACAAGATTCAACAAAGCAGTATTGATTTCACAAGATTCAGTATTGGCAGAGGAGCAATCGGAGTGCTAAGGAAATCGTTGTTATTAGTATTGGTGAAGTCACACAATTTGGTAGTATCTTGAGCCATCGCGACAAACAAGCAATCCAACACACGAGCAAACAAAAAGGCAAGCGGAAAAGAGAGGGAGGATAGAGAGAGAGAGGGCGAATAAAACGGCAAGGGTGAAGTGGGGGAGAGGAAAATGAGAGGGAAATGGCAAATAATGTAATGCGAGAGATAGGGATTGTGATGGGTACTTGGTATGTTGACTTTTTGCGTAGACTCCCCGGCAACGGCGCCAGAAATCCTTCTTGCTACCTCTTGAGCTTGCGTTGGTTTTCTCCGAAGAGGAAGGGATGATGCAGCAGAGTAGCGTAAGTATTTCCCTCAGTTTTTGAGAACCAAGGTATCAATCCAGTAGGAGGCCACGCTCAAGTCCCTCGTACCTACACAAAACGATAGCTACTCGCAACCAACGCGATTAGGGGTTGTCAATCCCTTCACGGTCACTTACGAGAGTGAGATATGATAGATATAATATTTTTGGTATAAAGATGCAAAGTAAAAAGAGTAAAGCAAGATTAAAGTGATGGAGATTGATATGATGAGAATAGACCCGGGGGACATAGATTTCACTAGTGGCTTCTCTCAAGAGCATAAGTATTCTACGGTGGGTGAACAAATTACTGTTGAGCAATTGACAGAATTGAGCATAGTTATGAGAATATCTAGGCATGATCATGTATATAGGCATTACGTCCGTGACAAGTAGACCAAAACGATTATGCATCTACTACTATTACTCCACTCATCGACCGCTATCCAGCATGCATCTAGAGTATTAAGTTAAAAACAGAGTAATGCCTTAAGCAAGATGACATGATGTAGAGAGATAAATTCATGCAATATGAAATAAACCCCATCTTGTTATCATGGATGGCAATGATACAATACGTGCCTTACTGCCCCTTCTATCACTGGGAAAGGACACCGCAAGATCGAACCCAAAGCTAAGCACTTCCCCATGGCAAGAACAACCAATCTAGTTGGCCAAACCAAACGGATAATTCTAAGAGACTTGCAAAGATAACCAATCATACATAAAAGAATTCAGAGAAGATTCAAATATTATTCATAGATAGACTTGATCATAAACCCACAATTCATCGGTCTCAACAAACACACCGCAAAAAGAAGATTACATCGAATAGATCTCCACAAGAGAGGGGGAGAACTTTGTATTGAGATCCAAAAATAGAGAATAAGCCATCTAGCTACTAACTATGGACCCGAAGGTCTGAGGTAAACTACTCACACTTCATCGGAGAGGCTATGATGATGTAGAAGCCCTCCGTGATGACGGCCCTCTCCAGCGGAGCTCCGGAACAGGCCTCAAGATGGGATCTCGTGGATACAGAAAGTTGCGGCGGTGGAATTAGGTTTTTGGCTCCTGTTCTAATCGTTTGGGGTACGTAGGTATATATAGGAGGAAGGAGTACGTCGGTGGAGCTCCGAGGGGCCCACGAGGCAGGGGCGCCCCCCCCTCGTGACCGCCTCTATGATGCCTTGGCGTAGGGTCCAAGTCTCCTGAATCACGTTTGGTGAGAAAATCACGTTCCCGAAGGTTTCATTCCATTTGGACTCCGTTTGATATTCCGTTTCTTCGAAACACTGAAATAGGCAAAAAAAAAACAACAATTCTAGGCTGGGCCTCTGGTTAATAGGTTAGTCCCAAAAATAATATAAAAGTGGAAAATAAAGCCCGATATAGTCCAAAACAGTAAATAATATAGCATGGAGCAATCAAAAATTATAGATACGTTGGAGACGTATCAAGACACCAATTTCAATCTTTGATGATGGGCTTGAATTTAATCATTTATGTAAGTCATAGCTGTGTAAATCCTGCAGAGTTCAAACAACATATGCCCTGGCGACTTAACGTCAAAAGCCAGGGCGGGTAATCACCCAAATGTATTCTTATCCTGCATACAAGTAGGTCACAAGATCCCTTGGCGGTTTATCGCAGGGCGGGTCATAATATCTCACATATAACTACTGTGATATTGAATTTGTACTGCCGGTTTACATGACCTGTGCAGCAGGGGTGATAACACAATCCTTAGAAGCCAGTGCTTCCACATAGATGATGATTGTCATAAGCTGGCGACTTATCATCGAAAATTAAACCGAGGTTAAATAGAAACCACTCATATACACTTTAGATATGATCAAAAAAACTTCAAGTAAAATCCAAAAAATTGTTTGCAAAAGGAGACTTCAAAAATTTTGAGGCTTCTGATTCGAATACGATCAGAAAACCATTCCAAAGGGGTTAAGCTAAGATTCGAATACGATCATATAGCCCCCAGTGGCTTTGGCGTTGCCGATCAAGAGGGTACCAACAGCTATGTTCTCTTTGGTTTGAATACGGCCTATGTTTGAACAGGAAGCCCCCAAATGGCCTTGAGAGTTGTTTAACGACGCTGATTCGAATACGATCCACGTTGGACCCAAAAGGGGTTAAGCTATGATTCGAATACGATTAAGAAGCCCCCTAGTGAGTTTGGTGTTGTGCCGATCAAGAGGGTACCGACAGCTATGTTCTCTTTGGTTCGAATATGACCTATGTTTGAACAGGAAGCCCCCAAATGACCTATAAACGTAGCTATGAGCTGGATCAAAGGGTAATCATAGCTTAGCTCAATAAGCCGGAAGCCCTCAAATGATATATTTTTGAGTTGTGCTCGTCGGGTGCCTATGTTTGAGTTGTGCTGTGCAACAAACTCTCTTTGATCCCTGTAATTTTTTCTGAAAACTCGAACTTGCGAGAGATGAATTCTTTTTAAACCGGAATTTCAACCGGATTTGAGAGCTTGAAACCTTTGTGGGAGACAGGTTTACCTTGAGCCGGATTGTAAATCGGAGCATCATTGTGAGCCGGAAACTTTCTGACGGCCTTTAAATTTTCACCAATATGGCGGTAGCCTCCAGCACCGGGTTATCTTCCCTCCAATGACCCGGGGTCTTAAATCTGACGATATTTGCTAAGTCATGTCATCGTAGACCCTGAGTCTCAAGGCGACTTGAGGAGTTGGCTTGAGATTCTTCATAATTAACCATGATATAGACCGGTTTGAATCCGCGGAGTTGATGATCACCATGGTGAAACTGAAATCAATTACGGCCGAGTCGGCCGCGGGTGCTGACAGATTTTTCGGCCGCGGCGTTTTAAACCAGTGTGGACAGGAGAGTCGGCCGCGGTGTTGTAAATCGATGCGGTCGCGAGAGATGGCCACGGTGTTGTAAGCCGGTGCGGTCACGAGAGACGGCCACGGCGTTGTAAACTGGTACAGTCGCGAGAGACGGCCACGGTGTTGTAAACCGGTGTGGGAGTTTGTTGAGTAACGACGACCACCTGTGCCAAAAGATGTCAGCGTGCCTCCATCGCCGCGGTATAATATCACTTTTTGTCATAAATAATTGCTCTTCATAAACAACATTGCAGGCTAAGGCAAAGATAAACTTGTTCTTTGACAAAAACAACATGTGCTAATAAATCAAACTTGGATGGATAACACCTGATTTGTTTGGACGACGGATGATCCGTTTATCATGACAGAGGTGGCTCAGGCAGACCAGCGACTCGTTATAGTTCCGGCGGCTCAGGTAGACCGGCGACTTAATATAATCCCAGCGGCTCAAAGCGGCAAGGGCGGCTCAACGCGGCTCCGGCGGGTTGACGTAGATGAAGCTCCACGGGCGGCGACTTGCGCACACCTGTTCCATCAGTAAGCGGGCGCAGACGTCGGTGCGTGATGGTGCTAACGTACGCTTCATAGGCACAACATGGCACCTCCTTTGCTTCACATAAAAATATTCAGACCAAAGTGACTGTTCTTTGATGAAAACCATATGTTTAATAAAATAAACTTAGATGGATATCACCTGATGTTTGTGGACGACAGACTCAACGTGGCCCCGATAGCTCAACACAGCAGGGACGGCTCAACGCGGCCCCAGAAGCTCGCGCTCGACGGCGGCTTAGAGTGGAGATGAAGCAGTCAAGGCGAATTTTCTTCTTCCGGGTCGTAGTCGAGGGCGCGAGGCAAATCCATCCCCACTCCTTCCGGGTCGGACAAGGCTCACTGGCAGGGCCAGCACCGGCCACCGGATGTTATGCAGCAACGATGCGCAAGAGCGGCTCAGGTCAATGGAGGCAAAGCCACTCATCCAGGTGTCTCATAGGCAACGACGATGGCCGACGGTTATGACCCGGCCGGCAGCTCTGTAGGCAGCGGCGGGCCAAAGCAATAGTGGAGGCGATTGAAAGCCGGGGCGGCTCGGCAGCGAAAACTCAACAGCGACCGGTCGTGACCTGAGGCTTGGACGTGGCTGCAACGGCTGAGGAGTCCGGGCCATCCCACTTCTGGATGGTATTGACTTGATCTATATTTGAGTCAAAGTAATACTCCAACGTGGGATCAATCTTCAGTTTCCTGTTGTTTGACAACATGCCTTGGTGGCAAAAACAAGCAGCTCAACCCGCCGACGAGGGCCAAGGGCGGAGCCAGGATTTGAATATAGGGGGGTGAGGCAGGAAAACTAGTAACTATAAAAGTATTGTCATATGATGTGTTTTTCACTTAGAGCTTACGGTTAAATTTCTACCGCCTACAACACAATATTTTTGTCAGGAGTTTGTATACCAAGTGAAATGAGGACAGAGCTAGCTCCATCCCCTCAGAATTTCATCAGAAAATAAGGTGATACTTTATTGTTCATCTTCATCTTGAAAAATAACGAACTTTAAAACTAAATAAACTAGACTTCCAAATCAATCATTTGGATTTTGCCTTGTGTAATTTTACATTACTCCCTTCGTCTCCCATAATGTAAGATGTTTTTCGACACTACACTAGTGTCACAAAAACGTCCACCAGCAGGCTAAAAAATCCTAGCTAGTACTCTGCATCAATATAACTAGTATGTAACTCAAAATAGATCTAGCAAAAAACTAACCAATAATCTTTAAAAGTTCATAATGATATACCTTAAGTCTAGAGATGACTCGCCTGAGCTACGCCGCCAGGTTCAAAGACTGGACCAATGCGTTGTGGACGACGGCACACGTACGGGAAACGCACGGTTGTGAAGACCGATGCTGCGACCCTCCGCCAAGTGCTCAAGCGCTAGGCCGCTATCAACAGATGCTGCTGTGCTAGCCGGCGGCAACAATCTGATCTGAACGGAAGTTTCTACTATATCGTGCCGGCGGCAGCGGCAAAACCCTAGCGGAAGTGCAGACATGCACACCCGCAGGTCACGATCTGATCGATTCATCGCTCACAATAAGCAAATTTTTTCCCTCGACCGTAAATGGGCTATTGCATGCTGGGCTTTGGGATTTACCATCACCATTAACATATGGGCTAATGAGTAATTAGCTTCGGCCAGCCGGCCATTAGAAAAAAAAACATATGGTGTATGACCTGCTAAAATTTGTTGAGGGAGGCGAGCGATTGGCAGGGGTCTAGCCCCTGCTCGCCCCTCCCTGTCTCCGCCCCTGACGAGGGCCGCTTAGGCAGGGCCGAGGTGAGCGCGGCATTGGGGCAACCCACAGCGACCGCGTTCCGATAGATATTTTGACGCGGAGGCGCAGGTCGTGACCTGGCGGGCCGGCCCTTCACTTCCAAACAACTGGCTCAGTGGCAGCCTCGCCCTTAGCGGCGGGTCAACAAGTTTCCAGGTGGATTGATAGAGCTCCGGCGGGTCAAACGAGGGCAGCAGCCAGTGGTGAGTTTGAGGTGGAATCAGTGGCTCAGCACAGCGTGAGGCAGACTCCGAGGCAAAGGTCGGCACGTGGCGACGGAAAACGAGTCGGTGATGGCGACTCATGGGAAGCGAGGCGTGATGGCTCAGAGATCTGTAGAGGAGGCGAGGCCCAACGCGGCTCGGAGGCTTGTAGCCCATGTCAGAGTTGGCAGCCCAGATCGCATTCAATCTGGATCGGGATTCCCTGGCAGCGGTGGCACCTTCCATCTGGATCGGGACTCCCAGGCAGCCAAGGCCCCGGCTACACTCCAAGGCTTGTAATGATGATGCAATCGAGGCCGGGAGCAGTAGTGGTATGTGACTCGGAGTGGTGACGGTAAGGCTGGCCCGCAGTTTGACGACGCGAGGCAGGTGACTTGTCTAGATCCTCACGTTGACCGCAATAGAGATTCTGTTTCTTGGCGGAAACCTTGCGTTTTTTAACCGATTCCGCAGCGTACAACACACCACCCAAACAAAGAAAATCCTCTGATCTCCTGTCGAACTCAGCGACTTGCGGTGATGCCGTAGCAAAAACTGATCTTTTGGTTAGATTTGATGGATCACCAAAGACGGGTGTGGTATACTGATTCTGCAAAACCCTAAATTTCTTTCTTCTCAAAAACTTATATATGTCATCTGGGTTGCTTTTCATACAGATAATGTAGATCCTTCCAAACCGGTCCTTCATGCAAAAATTTGTGAACTTCTCGATCCTTGATATAGATCCCTTCAAGAACTCAACACCACCGTGCGTAAGCCCCACGATGGGCGCCAACTGTTGTGGAATTGTCACGGCAGATGTCCTTAGTGACAGGACTTAGTCGCGAGGCCAACGCATCTATGTGGGAGCTTGAGAGGGGTTGAGCGGAATCGAGAGACGCAACATAAGAGTAGGATTTAGACAGCTTCGGGCCCCGGGAAACATCATTCGGTAATAACCCTACATGTTGTTTATGGCTAGATCTCATTATGCTCATGAGAGAGTCGCCACATAAGCCAGCTCCCCCTTTGTGTCTAGCCCTAGAGATTATTTTTCTCTCTCCCTTTGGGGAGCCCTGCCCCTCCTTATATATGTTGAAGGGGAGGGTTACATGTGGAATCCTAGTAGGACTAGGACTAGTCTATTCTTTCTCACAAGCTGAATACAAGTCTGGGTCTTGCTTCCTTGTAAAGGAAATATTCGTCATCCCTTTCCTCTTAAGCCGGCCCACCAGAGTATAAGCCGGCCTGCTGGGCCTTGGGCCTTATCGTCCGTCTGATCCGCCCATCGGGTCTCTAGTGAGTCACAATGTCCAGGCGGGTTACATGTAAACCGCCATATCCGGGCGGATCGTCAGTGAGTCGCCAAGCTCCAGCCAGGTCCTTGGTGAGTCGCCAAGCCCGGCCGAGTCATGATTCCGGCCGCGTCATACCGCGGGGTATATCCCCGACAAGTATGCTTACAAGGATCAAGCTAACGTCAACTCGGAGAACTTTGCAGGCAAGATGACCATACCCTCTAAATCACTTTTATCTTTGCTTGCTAGATGCTCGCTCTATTGCGATGCCTATGATACGATACCCACCACATGCTTTACCATGCCTCCCATATTGCCATGTCAAGCCTCTAACCCACCTTGTCCTAGCAAACCGTTGTTTGGCTATGTTACCGCTTTGCTCAGCCCCTCTTATAGCGTTGCTAGTTGCAGGTGAAGATTAGAGTTTGTTCCTTGTTGGAACATGTTTATTGTTGCGATATCATTATTATATCTTGTTTACCTTAATGCATCTATATACTTGGTAAAGGATGGAAGGCTCGGCCTTATGCCTGGTGTTTTGTTCCACTCTTGCCGCCCTAGTTTCCATCATACCGATGTTATGTTCCTTGATTTTGCGTTCCTTACACGGTTGGGTTATAATGGGAACCCCTTGATAGTTCGCCTTGAATAAAACTCCTCCAGTAAGGCCCAACCTTGGTTTTACCATTTGCCACCTAGCCTTTTTCCCTTGGGTTCCGTGCAAGGGTCATCTTTATTTTAAACCCACCCGGGCCAGTGCTCCTCTGAGTGTTGGTCCAAAACAGAGCCACTTGCAGCGCCACCTCGGGGAAACTTGAGGGTTGGTTCTAGTTGTACGTAGTGTTCATCCGGTGTGCCCTGAGAACGAGATATGTGCAGCTCCTATCGAGATTTGTCGGCACAGCGGGTGGTCTTGCTGGACTTGTTTTATCATTGTCGAGATGTCTTGTAACTGGGATTCCGAGTCTGATCGGGCCATCCTGGGAGAAGGAAGATCCTTCGTTGACCGTGAGAGCTTGTGATGGGCTAAGTTGGGACACCTCTGCAGGGTTTTGAACATTCGAAAGTCGTTCCCGCGGTTATGGGCAGATGGGAATTTGTTAATGTCCGGTTGTAGAGAACCTGAAACTTAACTTAATTAAAATTGATCAACAGCGTGTGTAGCCATGATGGTCTTTTTTCGGTGGAGTCCAGGAAGAGAACACGGTCTCGTGTTATGCTTGAACGTAGGTTGTTCTAGGATCACTTCTTGATCATAGTTTCTCGAACGTGCTTTGCCTTCTCTTCTCGCTCTCATTTGCGTATGTTAGCCACCATATATGCTAGTGCTTGCTGCAGCTCCACCTCATACCTTTTCCCTACCTAAAAGCTTAAATAGTCTTGATCGCGAGGGTGTGAGATTGTTGAGTCCCCGTGACTTAGTTTACTTCAAAACCAGATGCAGGGACCGATGACACCATTCCAGGAGATACGAATGAGCTCAAGTGGGAGTTCGATGAGGACTCAGGACGATACTACGTTTCCTTTCCTGACGATCAGTAGTGGAGCCCACTTGGGGCGATCGGGGACACTATGCATGTGGGGTTGTCTTTATTTTGGTTCCGTAGTCGGACCTTGATTGTATCTGGATGATTGTAATGCTATACTTATGTATTGTTTGAAGTGGCGATTGTAAGCCAACTATGTTCCTCCTTCCTTATTCAGTACATGGGATGTGTAAAGATTACCCCTCTTGCGACATTGCCTACAATGCAGTTATGCCTCTAAGTCGTGCTCCGACACGTGGGAGATATAGCCGCATCGTGGGTGTTACATCTACGTACCCTCGTAGACCGTAAGTGGAAGAGTTATGACAATGCGCTTGATGTAGTCGTACGTCTTCATGATCGACCGATCCTCAGTACCGAACATACGGCACCTCCGCGTTCAGCACACGTTCAGCTTGATGACGTCCCGCGAACTCATGATCCAGTAGAGCTTCCGGGAAGAGCTTCGTTAGCACGACGGCGTGGTGATGGTGTTGATGAAGGTACCGACGCAGGGCTTCGCCTAAGCACCGCTACGATATGACCGAGGTGGATTATGGTGGAGGGGGCATTGCACACGGCTAAGAGATCAATGATCAATTGTTGTGTCTCCAAGGGGTGCCCCCCTCCCCATATATAAAGGAGTGGAGGAGGGGGAGGGGGCCGGCCTCCTATGGCGCACCCCATGAGGAGTCCTACTCCCACTGGGAGTAGGACTCCCCCTTTCCAAGTAGGAGTAGGAGAAGGGAAGGAAGGGAGAGAAGGAGAGAAGGAAAGGGGGGCGCCGCCCCCCTCCTTGTCCAATTCGTACTAGAGGGGGGGAGGGGGCGCACGGCTGCCCTTGGACGCCCCTCCTCTTCTCCCACTAAGGCCCATTAGGCCCAATATACTCCTCGGGGATTCCGGTAACCCCCCCCCCCCCCGGTACTCCGGCATATGTCACAAACCTCCCGAAACACTTCCGGTGTCCGAACATAGTCGTCCAATACATCGATCTTTACATCTCGACCATTTCAAGACTCCTTGTCATGTCCGTGATCATATACGGGACTCTGAACTACCTTCGGTTCATCAAAACACAAAAACTCATAATACTGATCGTCACAGAACTTTAAGCGTGCGGACCCTGCGGGTTCAAGAACTATGTAGACATGACCAAGACACGTCTCCGGTCAATAACCAATAGTGGAACCTGGATGCTAATATTGGTTCCTACATATTCTACAAAGATCTTTATCGGTCAAACCGCATAACAACATACATTGTTCCCTTTGTCATCGGTATGTTACTTGCCCGAGATTCGATCGTCGGTATCTCAATACCTAGTTTAATCTCGTTACCGGCAAGTCTCTTTACTCGTTCCATAATGCATCATCCTGTAACTAACTCATTAGTCACTTTGCTTGCAAGGCTTATAGTGATGTGCATTGCCGAGAGGGCCCAGAGATACCTCTCCGACAATCAGAGTGACAAATCCTATTCTTGATCTATGTCAACTCAACGAACACCATTGGAGACACATGTAGAGTGCTACCTCTTGAGCACTACGTTGGTTTTCCCTTTATGAGGAAAGGGTGATGCAGTAAAGTAGCGTAAGTATTTCCCTTAGTTTTTGAGAACCAAGGTATCAATCCAATAGGAGATCACGCTCAAGTCCCACGCACCTACACAAACAAATAAGAACCTTGCAAGCGACGCGATAAAGGGGTTGCCAATCCCTTCACGGTCACTTACGAGAGTGAGATATGATAGATATGATAAGATAATATTTTTGGTATTTTTTATGATAAAGATAAATAAAGATGCAAAGTAAAATAAACGGCAATAGAAATAACTAAGTATTGGAAGATTAATATGATGGAAGATAGACCCGGGGGCCATAGGTTTCACTAGTGGCTTCTCTCAAGAGCATAAGTATTATGGTGGGTAAACGAATTACTGTCGAGCAATTGATAGAATTGAGCATAGTTATGAGAATATCTAGGTATGATCATGTATATAGGCATCACGTCTGAGACAAGTAGACTGAAACGATTCTGCATCTGCTACTATTATTGCACACATCGACCTCTATCCAGCATGCATCTAGAGTATTAAGTTCATAAGAACAGAGTAATGCTTTAAGTAAGATGACATGATGTAGAGGGATAAACTCATGCAATATGATAGAAACCCCATCTTTTTATCCTCGATGGCAACAATACAATACATGTCGGTTTCCTTTCTGTCACTGGGATCGAGCACCGCAAGATTGAACCCAAAGCTAAGCACTTCTCCTATTGCAAGAAAGATCAATCTAGTAGGCCAAACCAAACTGATAATTCGAAGAGACTTGCAAAGATAAACCAATTATACATAAAAGAATCCAGAGGAGAATCAAATATTGTTCATAGATAATCTGGATCATAAACCCACAATTCATCGGATCTCTACGAACACACCGCAAAAGAAGATTACATCGAATAGATCTCCAAGAAGATCGAGGAGAACTTTGTATTGAGATCCAAAGAGAGAGAAGAAGCCATCTAGCTAATAACTATGGACCCGTAGGTCTGAAATAAACTACTCACACATCACCGGAGAGGCCATGGAATTGATGTAGAGGCCCTCCGTGATCGATGCCCCCTCCAGCGGAGCTCCGGAAAAGGCCCCAAGATGGGATCTCTCGGGTATAGAAGGTTGCGGCGGTGGAATTAGGTTTTCGTGTTGCTCCTGGATGTTTGGGGGGTACGTGGATATATATAGGAGGAAGAAGTACGTCAGTGGAGCAATGGACGGCGCGCCCAGGGGGTAGGTGTGCCCCCCTACCTCATGCCTTCCTCCGTTGTTTCTTGATGCACACTCCAAGTCTCTTGGATCAAGTTCGTTGAGAAAATCACGTTCCCGAAGGTTTCATTCTGTTTTGACTCCGTTTGATATTCCTTTTCTTCGAAACCCTAAAATAGGCAAAAACAGCAATTTGGATTGGGCCTCCGGTTAGTAGGTTAGTGCCAAAAATGATATAAAAGTGTAAAATAAAGCCCATTGACATCCAAAATAGATAATATAATAGCATGGAGCAAACAAAAATTATAGATACGTTGGAGACGTATCATAGAGCACCTTTATAATCACCCAGTTACGTTGTGATGTTTGGTATCACACAAAGTGTTCTTCCGGTAATCGGGAGTTGCATAATCTCATAGTCATAGGAACATGTATAAGTCATGAAGAAAGCAATAGCAGTAAACTAAACGATCAAGTGCTAAGCTAACGGAATGGGTCATGTTAATCACATCATTCTCCTAATGATGTGATCCCGTTAATCAAATGACAACTCATGTCTATTGCTAGGAAACTCAACCATCTTTGATCAACGAGCTAGTCAAGTAGAGGCATACTAGTGACACTATGTTTGTCTATGTATTCACACATGTATTATGTTTTCGGTTAATACAATTCTAGCATGAATAATAAACATTTATCATGATATGAGGAAATAAATAATAACTTTATTATTGCCTCTAGGGCATATTTCCTACAGATACATATTGAAAGTGGGAGCGATTAGCTAGAGTAGCTCCGTGCAGAGCATTATAGACATAGAAAATTTGCAAAATACATACGACTCTGAATGTGGCAGACCCGTTGACTAAACTTCTCTCACAAGCAAAACATGATCACTCTTTGGGTGTTAATCACATAGCGATGTGAACTAGATTATTGACTCTAGTAAACCCTTTGGGTATTAGTCACATGGAGATGTGAACTAATCACATAAAGATGTGAACTATTGGTGTTAAATCACATGGCGATGTGAACTAGATTATTGACTTTTGTGCAAGTGGGAGACTGAAGGAAATATGCCCTAGAGGCAATAATAAAGTTGTTATTTATATTTCCTTATATCATGATAAATGTTTATTATTCATGCTAGAATTGTATTAACCGAAAACTTAGTACATGTGTGAATACATAGACAAAACAGAGTGTCCCTAGTATGCCTCTACTTGACTAGCTCGTTAATCAAAGATGGTTAAGTTTCCTGACCATAGACATGTGTTGTCATTTGATGAACGGGATGACATCATTAGAGAATGATGTGATGGACAAGACCCATCCGTTAGCTTAGCATAAACGATCGTTTAGTTTTATTGCTATTGCTTTCATTATGACTTATACATGTTCCTCTGACTATGAGATTATGCAACTCCCGAATACCGGAGGAACACCTTGTGTGCTATCAAATGTCACAACATAACTGGGTGATTATAAAGATGGTCTATAGGTGTCTCTGATGGTGTTTGTTGAGTTGGCATAGATCAAGATTAGGATTTGTCATTCCGATTGTCAGAGAGGTATCTCTGGGCCCTCTCGGTAATGCACATCACTATAAGCCTTGCAAGCAATGTGACTAATGAGTTAGTTGCAGGATGTTGCATTACGGAACGAGTAAAGAGACTTATCCGTAACGAGATTGAACTAGGTATGATGATACCGACGATCGAATCTCGGGCAAGTAACATACCGATGACAAAGGGAACAACGTATGTTGTTATGCGGTTTGACCGATAAAGATCTTCGGAGAATATGTAGGAGCCAATATGAGCATCCAGGTTCTGCTATTGGTTATTGACCGAAGATGTGTCTCTGTCATGTCTACATAGTTCTCGAACCCGTAGGGTCCGCGCGCTTAACGTTTGATGACGATTTGTATTATAAGTTATGTGATTTGATATACCGAAGGTTGTTCGGAGTCCCGGATGAGATCACGGACATGACAAGGAGTCTCGAAATGGTCGAGAAGTAAAGATGGATATATTGGAAGGCTATATTCGGACATCGAAAAGGTTCCGAGTGATTCGGGTATTTTTCGGAGTACCGGAGAGTTATGGAAATTCGCTAGGAGAAGTAGTGGGCCTTAATGGGCCATACGGGAAAGGAGAGAAGGGCCTCAAGGGTTGGCCCCCATGGCAAGTCCGAATTGGACTAGGAAGGGGGTGACGCCCCCCTCTCTTTCCTTCTCCCTCTCCTACTCCTTCCCTCTCTCCCCTCTTGGAAAAGGAAGGGGACTCCAACTAGGATTGGGAATCCTAGTTGGACGCCCCCTATAGGCGCGCCGCTCCTAGGCCGGCCTCCTCCTCCTCCCTCCTTTATATATGTGGGCAGGGGGCACCCCAAAGGCACTCCAAGATTTGTCTTAGCCGTGTGCGGTGCCCCCCTCCACAGTTACACACCTCGGTCATATCGTCGTAGTGCTTAGGCGAAACCCTATGCCAGTAACTTCATCATCACCGTCGCCACGCCATCGTGCTGACGAAACTCTCCTTCGGCCTCAACTAGATCATGAGCCCGAGGTACGTCATCGAGCTGAACGTGTGATGAACGCGGAGGTGCCGTACGTTTAGTACTTGGATCGGTTGGATCGCGAAGACGTTCGACTACATCAACTGCATTACTTAACGCTTTCGCTTTCGGTCTATGAGGGTATGTGGACACACTCTCCCTGCTCGTTGCTATGCTTCTCCTAGATAGATCTTGCGTGATCGTAGGATTTTTTTTGAAATACTACGTTCCCCAACAGCGTTTAATTTTTTCCAAAAGATCCCACTGAAATTCAATAGTCTTCTTCATAAATGAACCAGCACAAGAAGTATCAAGCATGGTTTGATCATTACGAGAAAGCCGAGCATGAAAATTCTGGATAATAATTTCTCTTGAGAGCTCATGGTTAGGGCATGAATATAACACTGACTTAAGCCTTCCCCAAGCTAGAGCGATACTTTCTCCTTCACGAGGCCAAAAATTATATATATAATTCTGATCATGATGGACTAGATGCATCGGATAATTTTTTTGGTTGAACTCCAATTTCAAACGATTCCAATTCCATGATCCAATATCATCACATAAGCCTATACCATGCCAATGGTTTTCCCTTCAAAGATAAATGGAAAACCTTTTTCATCACTTCATCCCTAGGTAAACCTGCAAGCTTAAACAATTCACAAATTTATTCCACATATATCAAGTGCATATCAGGATGTTCGATTCCATCTCATGCATAAGGATTAGCTAGCAGTTGTTCTATCATACCCGAAGGAATTTAATATTCAATATTTTAAGTAGGTGCAGTAGGTTAAGGGGTTGCTAATTGTGGTTCCGGACGAGGTGAAGATACCCCGAACAAACTACTCAAAGGATTATTTTCCATAGTAACAAGTGACAATAAATTTTAGTACACTATATAAATGTTTCCTTACCAAATTTCACTTACCAAAGGCGCTTCACTCCCTGGCAACGTCGCCAGAAAATAGCCTTGATGACCCACAAGTATAGGGGATCAATTTTAGCTCTTTTCGATAAGTAAGAGTGTCGAACCCAACGAGGAGCACAAGGAAATGACAAGTAGTTTCTGATAAGGTATTGTCTGCAAGTGCTGAAATTGTAAGTAGCGAGTAGTTTGATAGCATGATATTTTGTAACGAGAAAGTAACGATAATAGTAATAAAAGTGCAGCAAGGTAGCCCAATCCTTTTGAGGCAAAGGACAGGCCAAAACGGTCTCTTATGATAAGCAAAGCGTTCTTGAGGGTGCACGGGAATTTCATCTAGTCACTTTCATCATGTTGGTTTGATTTGTGTTCGCTACTTTGATAATTTGATTTGTGGGTGGATCGGTGCTTAGGTGTTGTTCTTACTTGAACAAACCTCCTACTTATGATTAACCCCCTCGCAAGCATCCGCAACTACGAGAAAAGTATTAAGAATAAATTCTAACCATAGCATTAAACTTTTGGATCCAATCGGTACCTTACGGAATAGCGCATAAACTAGGGTTTAAGCTTCTGTCACTCTTGCAACCCACCATCTAATTGCTACTCTACAATGCATTCCCTTAGGCCCAAATATGGTGAAGTATCATGTAGTCGACGTTCACATGACACCACTAAGGGAATAACAACATACATACTATCAAAATATCGAACACATATCAAGTTCACATGATTACTTGCAACATGATTTCTCCCGTGACCTCAAGAACAAAAGTAACTACTCACAAATGATAAACATGTTCATGATCGGAGGAGTATTAAATAGCATAATGGATCTGAACATATAATCTTCCACCAAATAAACCATATAGTAATCAACTACAAGATGTAATCAACACTACTAGTCACGCACAAGTACCAATCTATAGTTCTGGTAACAAGATTGAACACAAGAGATGAACTAGGGTTTGAGAGGAGATGGTGTTGTTGAAGATGTTGATGGAGATTGCCCTTCCCAAGGTAGGAGGGTTGTTGGTGATGATGATGAAGATGATTTCCCCCTCCGGGAGGGAAGTTCCTCCGGCGGAATCGCTCCGCCGGAGGGCAAAAGTGCTCCTGCCCAAGTTCCGCCTTGAGGCGGAGGCGCTTCGTCCCGAAAGTCCTCCTCTTATTTTTAGGTCAAAACCACTTATATACCAGAAGATGGACACCTGAGGTGGGCCAAGGAGGCCACAACCCACCAGGGCGCGCCTGGGGGGCCTGGCGCGACCAGGTGGGTTGTGCCCACCTGGTGGCCCCCCTCTGGTGTTTATTGGCTCCATTATTTCTCAAATAACCCATAAAAATTTCCATAAAGTTTCAGCTCATTTGGAATTGTGCAGAATAGGTGCCTGACGTAGCTTTTCCATGTCCAGATTTCTAGCTGCCGAAATTCTCCCTCTTGGTGTGTTCCTTGCAAATTATGAGAGAAAAGTCAATATAATTACTCCAAAAGGCATTATTATGGATACAAACATTATAAATAACAGTAAGAAAACATGATGTAAAATGGACGTATCAGGAACCTTCTAAAGCGTTCCTAGCCGGTTCTTACTAGTTTTAGGAAAAATCTAGAAGGTTCCTGAACCAGTTTTTTTACTCTTTCTAGTTTTTCTTGTTCCTTTTACGGGTTCTTTTTTCTTTTCTTTTCGTTCCTTTTTTGTTTACTTTCAGTTTTCCTTTTCAAGTTAATTTATCTTTTCAACAAATTTTCTTTCTTTGGTTTTTTACTTCTTTTTCTTTTCTTCTCTTTCTTTCAATTTTTTTTTCAAAATTTTGAAATTCAGAAAATGTATCGGATTTCAATTTTTTGTTCACGTATTCAAAAAAATCATGCTTCCAAATTTGTTCGAGATTTTTCGAAATTGTTCTCCATTTTAAAATTTGTTCTCAAGATTCAAAAAATGTTCGTGCTTTAAAGAATTGTCCGTGCTTCCAAATTTGTTCTCAAGATTCAAAAATTGTTCGTGCTTTAGAAAATTGTTCACAAATTCCAAAAAATTCTTGTTTTCAAAGAATGTTCTCAAAATTCAAAAATTGTTCTCATTACACCAAAAAGTTCAAAACTTTTGAAATTAAGAAAATGTACTGGATATCAAAAAATTTCACCTATTCATAACAAATTCATGCTTCCAAATTTGTTCAGGATTTGTTAAAATTGTCCTCCATTTCAAAAATTGTTCACAAAATTCAAAAATTGTTAGTGCTTTAAGAAATTGTTCGTGCTTCAATATTTGTTCTCCAAATTTGTACACAAATTCAAAACTTTCCCGTTTGCAAATTTGTTCACAAATTCGAAAATTGTTCAGAGTCTTTACAAAATGTCCCTGTTGTTCAAGATTTGTTCACAAATTCATAAAATGTTCCTATTTTGAAAAATATGTTCACAAAGTCGAAAATTGTTCACTGTTTTTCAAGCTTGTTCGTGATTGTCATAAGTTGATTGGTATTATAAAAGGTTCCTGTTTTTCAAGATTTGTTCAGAAATTCAAAAAAATATTCATGCTTTAAATTTCGTTCACAAATTCAAATATTTTTCACATTTTGTGAAAAAGGTTCCTGTTTTTCAAAATTTGTACACATCTTCAAACATTATCCCATTTTACAAATTTGATTAAAATTCCAAAAAAAATACACAACTTTTCAAACTCGTGTGTGCTTGGCGAAAACGTTCGTCATTTACAAAATGTTTATTTAGTATTTTCAAGAAATGACTAAAAGGGGGAAAATAACCCGATCACGCGATTTATCTAGTGTTAAAGCATTTGTGTTGCATGTGTACCACTAAGAGTAGTAAGCCGCCGTGGCTAGCTACGTGTCTTTGCAGCACAGCGATCGCGAGATGGAATCCTGCATGACGTTCTGCTTTTTCTTACTTTTTTTACACTGCTCGCAGCTCATGTGTGGGCCGGCCTAGTGGGAGTACTGCCGTATGCGAAGCCCCGACTTCCAGCCGCATAATGGGGCGTATAGGAGGTCCCGAAGAAACAGGTCCTTAAGAACCAGAAAAGGTTGTCATGCTCAAGAAAGAGAACGGAGTGCGGGCCGAGAAGATGGGCCTACAAAACAACACAGCCCGAGCAAAATGTTACCGTGTCTCGAAAAAAGAGAGCAAAATGTTTTTTTACGATCAATATCATAATATATTTAGGACCCTCATAAGTGTCACACGTGTGGCACGAATACATGGCAACTCCCAACGTTTTTGACAGCAAGTATAGTGACACGAGGACGACAACTTTAGTTGTCAAGCATGGCAACTTTCTTTTTGGATGGTAAGTTTCAGTTTTTTTTCTTTTCAGATGGCAACTTTAGTTGTAAAAAAATTCAGGGCCGAAGTGCTTCATGCCACACGTGCGGCATTTGGTATATTTATAGTAGGAAATTGTGCATGGTAGAGATACATGAGCTACATCAATTACAAAATATATATAGTCAAAAAGAAACAAGGAAATCTTCGAGATCTTCAAATCCTTTCTTCTTCCATGACAAGATCTTGCACTTTTCTGAAAGTAGACACAGGAAACTAACAAATGTATCAAATCACATAACTGTAAATACCAACGAGGATTCCTATAGTTTTACTTTAAGCCACAATGCCAAGGCCACGATGCACACATGCAATCATTAAAGTAATCAACCAACATCGGCAAGAGTACCAATACCGGTTTCCAAAGAAAAGAAAAACAAACAGACGGGCCGATGACTTTGGGAGCCGAGAGTACAAATCACCATTGTTAAGGATGTAGCAGGCGGGATAGATATTGCGACGACAATCCTGCCCGCGGAAACCATGACAAAAAAAATCCAAAAGCAATCTGGCAAAGTAAGATCAGAAGGACCATACCTAAACGACGTCGGGAAGATCTCGTCGTCGAACGAAGGGACGAAGATTACTTATTGTAGACAATGCTATCTCTAAGGAAGAAGACAACTACCCAAAACTCAAAACCAATCTAATGAAAACATTATTGTTATGAAGAACTCCACTCATAGATCGGGTTCCCCACTCCTCCTGACACCGGCGGGGCCAGCCGGAGGAGGGGGAACCAATCTATGGTGGCAGCGGCTAGGTTTTTCGGGAGGACCTCTAAAGAAAGCAAAATGTTACTTTTATGCTGAGTACTCGTATAATTTTTTTTGTGTATAGAAAATTCTTACAGTATTTTTTAATTCTTCTTTGTTGGGGGTGGGGGGGAGGGTTGCTTACAATGTTGATGTGGTTGTTTCGACAAATAATACTTTTTTGTGGGGGGGACAAATAATTTGATATATACTAGAAATTAAATAGGGCTGTCAAAACATAGTGAAAATGAGAACCATCCGGTCACACCAGAACGCCGTGAATCCATACACCCCCATGATCCGCCGCATGGTGCACCAGTTGATGGAGTCGAAGGCTTTCACCAAATCTAACTTCAGCACCAGTGTAGGGGACGATCATTTGTGGCGGTAATATTTTTCTTGAGACAAATCTTATATCCAAAATTAAAAGAAATGGAGAGAGTACCAAAGTTGTAAAATCCACAATAAATAAATTCAGTTCAGTCAAGAATGAGATCAGTAAAATCTATTAGAATGGATATACATATAGAGTACACGTGTGAAGTGTCAAGCTTATAAACAAATACATTAAATAACGGACAACAAGTCTGCTAGATTAAAGGAAATCGTTTTTGTTGGAGCTTTGTTTGATCAGATGGAGGTGCTGTTGGGGATGCCTTTGCCCGTGACGCCGGGCTGCGAGAATGGTTTCATGAGCTGGTACGGCACGATGCCGGCGCCACACCGGTTCTTCAGCTTCCTGTTCTTGTTCCTTCCGTCGATGATTCCCTCCACCGCCTTAAGCTGCTCGTTGAACCTCAGGTACGCCGCCTGCACCGCGGTGTCGTAGCCCCACGGGGCAGTCTCCATCCCTCCGAGGTACTCCTCGTCGGGGGAATGGCTAGACAGAACGTCCAGCACCGCCATCACCAGCGTTGCTTGCACCTGCGACGGGAAGCATTCTCGGAGCGCCTGGTCGGGGTTGTCCAGGAATTTCTCGAAGGCGGCGGCGTCCACAGGCTCCTCCACCGGCATGTTGGTGCGCGCAATGGAGGGGCGGTTCGGGAAGTAGCCGCCGAAGTCGTACTGCCCGAAGTTGACCGCCGCGTGGTGCGCCGCGGCGACCCAGATGATGGTGGTGAGCGTGTGCGCGAGGCTCTCCGGCGTGTCCAGCTTAGGCCACCACGGCGCGTCCTTCTTGTCGCCGTGTCCCTCTGTTCGCACCTCCGTCCAGAACGCCTGCAGCTCCGCGTCGCCCGTGACGCTGGCGTTGTTCGGGTAGTAGCTGGAAACGTACGCCTGAACCCAGCCCTTGATGGCGTCCCAGATGAGGAGCCCGTCGTTGGCGAACGGATAGTCTTTGATGGCGAGCTTGAGGCCGTGCTCCGCCGTGGGGTCCTCCTCCGCCATGCCCCTACGGACGAGGTCGGCGGGGAGGGCCTCCATGTCGAAGCGCCAGAGCTTGTCGTACGCGACGGAGCTGAGCTCCATGGCGTACCTCTGCGGGGAGAAGGTGAGCTCGATGATGCCGCCGCCGTTGATGAGGGCGGAGCGCGCGAGCGCGTTGATACGCATGGTGTAGCGGAAGTGCGGGCGCAACAGCTGGTAGATGGGGTGCATCTCGCTGAGCTGCCTGTTGGCGGCGAGGATGTAGGGCTCGACGGCGCAGTGCGTGCGCAGCCAGTGGGTGACGAGCTCGTGGTGGCCGGCGTCGTGGGCGCGGACGTGGGACTTGGCCATCCGCCACAGCCAGGACTTAGTGGTGTCCGTGGACGAGGTGAACACCTGCCTCCACTGCGGCATCGTGGGTGAGGCCGGCCGGGTGAGCTCGATGGCGAGGAGGCGCAGCGTGCCGTCGTCGGTGAGGAACATGATGGTGCGGGAGCCGTACATGGTGGTGTGCTGCAGGGCGCGGATCTTGTGCACGTAGGGCAGGAACAGGTCGTGGAAGTCGAGCATGAAGAGCCTCTTGCTCTTCACCGCCTCGGCCACCGTCATGGTGTGCCCCATCTGCGCCTCCAGCAGCTCGGCGGTGATCGCCGACTCAGCCGGGCCGTACACCGCCGGGTCGAGCTTGCTCTTGAGAGGAAACTCCTTGACAAGCTCGATGGCGTACGGGTTGATCCCGGCGAGCGTCTCCCTGGCGAACTCCTCGTCCCGCAACCACGCAAACTTGTCCTCTGCATTCGGCAATCGACACGCATTTACTAATTAGGTTCGTGCATTGCATGAAAAACTCCATTTTTGCTACTTGGCATGCACGTGCATATGGAAGTTAGGAAGAAACAAGGTACTAGGAACGTACTCTGGACATTTGCGGGGGCGTCGAAGAGGAGGACTTTGTCGCCGGGGCCGTCGCGGAGGAACTCGAGGAGGCGCGGCACGGCGGCGCGGAGGAAGCCGAGGTCCTCGGCGCGCGGCAGCTCGACGCCGTCCTCGAAGAGCTTGTCGATGACGAAGAAGGAGGGGAAGCCCTGGTTGGGGTCGATGAGCGTGGACTGCACGGCCGGCACCGCCGCGTGGAGCACCGACTGCAGCGTCTTCACCGAGAACTGCACGTTCTTCTCCTCCGAGAAGGCCTCGTCCCTCGGCACGTACACGTCGCCGCTCCTCGTCTCCGACTGCGGATCTGCACGTACGCGCGCACGCACGCACATAGCACGAGTTACACCCTGTGGTACACTACACGCGCATGCATGCACGATGTGTGTTACGTACGTCGTATCTCTTGAGACTTTGTGGTGTGCGTACCTTTGGTGGAGCGGGGGCGGCCGGTGCGGCAGCGGCGCGGGTAGGGGAACTGCTTGTTGCCGCCGAGGACGGGGCGGGCGCCGGCGGCACCGAGCTCCTCGCCGGAGCCGAGGTCGTTGTACACGTCGTAGTCGTAGACCCGGTCGGTGGCCTTCCTCTGCCCGGTGCCGTCGCCGCGCTTCTTGGCGAGGTCGTTCTTCCGGTAGCCCTGGAGACCGGGAGGCGTCTGGCCCGGCAGGTAAGGCTGCACGGTTGATCCACGTTCACAAATTTCAGCCAAAAGTTACTTTTCTTTATACAGTATACTGAGAGGCAATAGTTTGTTTCGAGTGATGATTCTAGCATGTCGTTTTATTTTCATTCAAGCAAGCTGCAGCTCCTGGGGGGCCACACGCGCACGGGTTGGAAACTCGTACGGGCGGGCCACGTACGTACGGTACGTATTTATCGGGGAGATCATGGGCGTGCCCTGCCAACTTTTTACGCAACCAAGTCACGATATGCACGTTCTAAAAAGGCAATGTATACGTGCACACGGTTGCTCCATGTGCAGTGATCGCGTGGAAGCCTGGACACCACTAGCTCTCGACTGCCTGTCTGCCTCCATGCCCAGCGCAGATCGCCGTGCATCTAATGCGAAATAACGAGACTTGACGTGCCTTAAATTCGAGAACTGACCATGCACGTCAAATCTGCCATACTTATGGTTCCACGCACAGTTATCAGATGATCATATAGCCTAAAGCCCTAATTAAACTACAGCGACTTGGCCTAATCTCCGGTCGATCCAGTCTCGTTCAAGGTAAAAAATTCTACGGAGATCGCGTTCGCACGTTAGCTGAGGAGACCTTCCCGATGAAAGGCAAGGCGACTGACTTGACTTGGTTCCTTACCTTGTTGGCGAAGAAGACGCGCTTGGCGTCGCCGGACTTGGGCGGCAGCCAGGAGTCGCAGCGGATGACGTCGGAGTTGCCGCCGGCCGTGACCACCTTCACGTCCTCCAGGAACATCTCCGTGCCGTGCTCGTTGGCGACCAGCACGGCGCCGACGGGGCCGAAGCCCGCCGGCACGTTGAAGTCGGCCTCGTAGGTGACGACGTGGAGGTCGTTGTCGGCCACCTTGTGGGCGTAGCTCTTGATCGTCGGCTTCTCCTTCCCCGTCTCTGCATTCATAGCGCGATTAGCTTCAAGCAGTACTCCATGACACAGCTGAACTTGCAAGCTGCTATACGCGCACGGGTGACCAGGTTTGTTTTTACAAAGTTTTAATTTTCGCAATCAGATGTAATACTAGGTGATGACCATGCATGCATCAAACAAGTAAAAAAAGAATGGTTCAAACAAGGTGAAATGGGTCGTTATTACTCTAGTCAGGATATATAGTGGCAGGGCAAAAAAAAAGGATATATAGTGGCATGAGGGTCTTTGCACCGATCTAAGTCGAACAAAAATTCCTACTGAGATAAGAGGAGGGACAAAGTCGCACCAATAGTACTTTTAAACCTTTCCAGCTTATGACGTTTTGCATGACGAAATTAACGAGGGCTGCTAACACAGCGTCTCAACCTGCTATGGTTTATCCATAAATATACTTGTTTTGGTAGTAACTCAATTAGGACTGGTCACTTAAACTATGGTTGACTTTTTATAACAAATTGTATCGCCGCTCAAGTTGACTGAGAACGTAGTACAGTACTAGATTTTACCTCAAAAAGAACGAGTAAGTTATTGTCTTATAACAGGAAAAAAGTGTGAAAACTAGTCGAACCAAACGAAATAAATTGTAGAAAACGACTGATGATTTTTCCTCCAGGCAACTTGTGCATCTCTATGATCGATGGATGATTTTTGCGCACCCGTCGATCTCTGGCCTTTGCTTCAATAGCACATCTGTTAGCTATATAGGAGTAGTTAGTTGATTCATTTATTCATTCGTCCGTCGATCAATTAATTCTACTACCGTGTTTAGCCGTCCCACAGGCCGGTCGACCGTTTGAATTTTCTTTGTGGTGTTGTCCTTATAATGCCTTCGCCTGATAAGATCTTAATTTGGGCCACGAAATGGTGCAGGTTGCATTTTCACCACGATAAACTAAAGTTGTGCCTTTTTTATAGACCAAAATTAGTTTACAAAACCATGCAAAAGTATATGCGTGCATGCATGTCAATGTTCCAGGACATGGTATACTTACTGGCGTCAAGCTCGGCGCTGACGAGCTCGAGCTCCATGGACCTGCCGATGAGGTCCTTCACATCGTCCATGGTCCTGGACGGCCTCAGCCCATCGAGGAACCCGCCGACGGTGACCTTAACCGTCGCCACCGCCTTGACGCGCACCGAAGCACCGCCCTTCCCTGCCATGTCGGAAGAAGCACCGCCTCCGCCGATGCTACTGCTAGCAGGAACCACCTCAGACGGCCCAACGGACGCGCACCGCACGACGAGCTGCCTGCCGCCACCGAGCGCACGAGCACAGCGTCGCCCCGGACGGCCGGCGGAGAGCGAAGACGACGGGAGGCTGCTGCTGGTGCTGCACGTGGAGGAGGGGAGGATGCGACGACTCGCGATGGTGCGGTGGTGGCTCTGGAGGCTGGATGGTTTGAGCTGAGGAGGAAGGGACATGGCTGGCTTTATAGCAAGCGAAGCTGAGCTACAAGCCTATGGCTACGGGTGGGCGTACGATCGCCCGGCGTGTCCAATAAATTCGAGGACGGGGCTTACGTGTGCGTCTGCTACGGCTCGTGCGTTGGTGACTTGCGAGTTGTGAGCTGCGATTGGGCATGGGCATGGGATTATATAAACTGTGAGCGTTGAAACTAATGCATGGTCGACGGTTCCTTTGTTCCTTGAGTTTCTGGTCGAAAACGGCAGTACGTGCGGTGCAGCTCGTGGGTACATGTTACTATCGTGAATCAAGTTCTAGGCTGGGCTAGCTTCGAGGCGGCTACGTAACTTCTTTGGAATGTGCCACACGCTTTTCCACGCCAAGTTGGCTAGCTAGCTTGTGTGACAAGTCGCCAGGTTAGGGGTTTATCCTCGGGAAAGGTAGTTTTCTATCTTTACTTAGGGACGTCGACTGTTGATTCATCTTTTTCGCTTTCGTTTCCAGGCTACTCTAGCTAAGCAGGTTCGTGGTTCAGTTCTTGTCTGGACAGTGGTTTGAGATTGTGTTCTTCTTCCTTTACTGGAGCTATGCCTTTCTTCAACAGAGTCAATTGCAAGAAACTATCACATTTGCGGCGTCGCTAATCCGTTGCAAAAAACACCGCAAAATCATTTAAGTCGTTGCAAAAAACACTGATCGGGTGATTTGGCTTGTTTAATCACTTTCTTACAAGTGGGGGCAGATTGTAAGGTACTGACTTAGCAAAAAAAATAACACAAACACCCCTAGATCTAAAAAAAGAAAAGCAATCAGACCCTCCCCTCCCCCCGCGTGTGGACGAGTTGTGTGTTTGGCGGCGGCGCGGTCACGGCTGACCTCTGCCGCCTGCATGTCCAATAGATCGCCGACCATCGTCCTGTCGCCGCTCCTCCCATCGTCATGGTCGAAGGAGGCGCGGTGCTCGTCGATGACTTGCTGCGCCGCCGATGAGTCGCCGCCCTTCTGGGAAGCCGCACTGCCCGCCGCTTGACGCCGCCGATGTCCAGCACGCCGAGCACTAGCGGCTTCCTTGAAGAGGCTTTGGAGGCGGACCTCGTCCGCGCGGACGGCCGCAGAGCGGAGGATGATGCCCGCAGAGAGCCGTTGGGGAGGTGGCGTGCAGAGAGGACGTCGGGCCGGTTGGGGAAAACGGCGGCGCGCAACAAGGCTGCAAGCAGCGGCGCCACCACGCATAGCTCGAGTGCTGGTGGCGGCGTGCATCACTACATCAAGAAACCAGCACGACGGCGCAAGAAACGGGGCGGCGGCGCGCCGTGCGGGAGCGCAAGCAGCGGCGTGCATCACTGGAGCGAGCAGAGGCGAGCCGCGGCAGCAGGAGACGAACCGCAGGGACGAGGCGCGGCCCACTCGACCGGCCAGCTCCGTCGCCGACTGCCGCATCAGCCGCGCGACTCTACCCATGCCCTGTGCTCCCCGGCGACGAGCCCCATGCCGCGTGTTGCTGCTCTGCTTGGGCAGCCCAAATCGGGAGCGGTGGCTGATTGCGTTTTCTTCTTTTGTTTCAGGGGTGTGCATGTTAATTTTTTGCCATGTCAGATCCTTACAATGAGGCCCCATTTGTCAAAAAGCGATCAAACGTACCAAATTACCCGATTAGTGCTTTTGTAATAAGATTAAAGAAATTACAGTGTTTTTTTGCAACGGATTAGCGACTTAGTGGTTTTTTACAAACCTAGCCACAAGTATGGTAGTTTCTTGCAATTGACTCTTCTCCAACAGCTAGTACCTACTACTCCTCCGTAAAGAAATATAATAGTACTAACGATCTAAATGAGTATTTTTTTTACGGAGGGAGTACTATGGTTCATCTTACTACTACTAATTAACATGTTTCTCGAAGGGTATGGTTGACCGCATCAAAACATTTCTACCTTTTGTTTACATCTGAACCCATAGACTTGCCGTGCAGGCTGCCAACCGGGTGAATGTTATTCCAACTTTCTGACTCGGCACCCCCGTTGTTATTTTTTCAGAGAGAAGGGAGGAAAACGAGCACAATGCTCTTCGCGCGATATATCACATGGGGCCATGGACTGGCAGTTTGGCCTAGATGGACTGACGGGTGGGATAGTAAAAAAAAAACCCGAGCCGCGTGCGTACCTACTGGACAACATATGTAATGCATGCAATTCTACAGATTGACCTTTCAATTCTTGATGTGTGACAGAACAATAATCTTCAGGACTTGAACACACACAACGCAGCAGCCAAGTCCCGTCTACGCTTCTACAAATATATGTACGGGCGATATACATCCAGCGACTGGATTTCATGGACAAGTAGTCCTACTTAATTGCTAAGAAGCTAGGTTCCATGTATCGCTAGCACCTAGCAGCCGCGGCCGGCCGTATGTGTGTATATACTACACCAAGTAGGATATGTGCGTATGCTTGTGCAAGCAAGATGTCGACACTTAATTTGCTGATCCAAGCTAGACGATGTAATCGTTTCGCCAAAAAAAGATGAAAAATACTAGTAGGTGATTTTAAAACGTGGGCGGCATGGTTTGCGCGACGGTAGATTCTTAGCTATGCATTTCTGTAACAGTATGGTTCTTGAACCTCATCGTTTGCCTTTAAATTACCCGATTCCAACCTAGCTAGAAACATATACTGTCCACGCGGTAGGTTGCCAACCAGTGATCAAACCAACCCTCTTCCTCTTCCCTTGTCGATCGTCTCGAAACTGATCTAACTCTGATCTGGATGACACAAAATGATATAGATCAACTTAAAAATCGAATTATTTATCTAAAAAAATATTGAACTATCTAGTTATATTTATTTGCGAAAACTATCTAGTTACATTGGGTAAGAAGTCTTGGCTAGCGTCCGAACTGCTCTACTCATGTTGTTGTCCTGGGCGCGATAAGCGGTGGGAGGAGTAATAAGGGAAGGAGGAGAGAAAAGAGGAAAAGTGTCAGGAGGAAGAGGAAGAGGGAGAAGGACCATAGAAGTGGCGACAATGATGATGACATGTGACAATGACAAGAGGGAGGGTATTGTTGGCTCGAGGGATAAGAAACTCCCCTCAGGGTTAGATGATGGCCTTATCGGCGCACGGTGGCACCCTAATTTGACGCCATAGACAAAGCTGGAGGAAAAAAATGACAATAGATTAGCCATAAGATAAGTGGAACGAAGAAAGGGAGAGGGGGGAGGATGCGTCTTGGTGGTATCAATCGGGAAGAAGATGGGCGAGGTTGTTCTCACGTGTCCTAGTGCCGTTGTGATCTCAGAGTTGTGCGGTAATAATTAAGATAATCAAAATTTGGTATGCAAAAAATTTCATAGTATGACAACTTTGTGGTTTTAATTGACCAAAGTTGCATGTTTAAGAAGTAAATACACATGGCTAGAGTGATAGTCATGTCTATTACAAACAGTTGGCTTTGGGTGCTTTGTTGGGCCATTTGGCTATGTGGTGATGAATTTTTTTGGGGGGGAAATCATATATCCATTATGTAAAAGAGGTGGTCTTTAATTGCACCAAGTTGGTGTGATTATTGACATCTTTGTAAAAAGTGATGTTTTAGAAAATTACTATTCCTGGGTATAGGCATTTTGGGGTCATCGTAATACTAGAGTTCTTTGGTTTGTATACGACTGGCTTAGAACTATGGATTCAATGGTTTCTCCTTATCAACTACGGTTTCACTCATGCGAGTAGCGAATCGATCTTGTATCTCACAATTGTTTCTATATTAAGTAACATTTCATAGACCGTCCTTTACTGGACTCATATTATATACCTAAATAGTTGATCCTCACTAACTCTAATTCCTTCAAGATGCAACTATATGCTAACTCACCATGTCACCATGCATAAGAAAATGCCCACATTAACAAGTAGTTCACTTAATGTGAAACTATGCCAACTCACCATGCTTCCATGCATGGGAAGAGATACATTAACATGCACCATGCATGGTATGCATACTCATTAAATATTCTACAATAAATTTGATAGAGGCGGGGGTCCCGATCTTTCGATGAGATGATAACTATCGATTTGGTGAGGATGACTTTGACGATCCGACTACAAACATGCACGACGTTGCGCCTTAGCAATCGCTAAACCAACTCCGAGAGGTTATTGACCACGCTGGAGCACAATCAACCTGACCACGAAGGTCTATTCCTGCAAGCAATCGAAGAACAAGCAAGAATATGATAAAAGCAATCTGAATATTGCGAGTATATATGAAGTATTGATAAAGGTGGGGATCCGTAAGCGGTCTTGGTCTGGTCGTTGGACACAAACCAAGTACACGAAGTTGCAATGGCTAACTTTTAACTAAACAAATCCCAAGGAAAAGCTACTAGATGGATCTACTTATATAGGAGCAAGGGGTGGCGGCCAAGGAGGTGGGAGGACGTCCCAAGGCAGCCTAAAACTAAATCTAGGTCGTACAAGGCCAATGGGCCCAAGTGGAGGTGATGTAACACCTTTGAACTTGTAGTTTGACTCGGATTCTGCTGCAGCATCAGATTGTTTCGTCCACAACTCAAGGCTCCGGACGAATTCGAAGGTGATTCCAATTGGGTTGGAAAGTGCACGAAATCTAGTTTCCAACAAAAAAAGAATCACCCAATTCGGAGTCCGTATGAAAAACTTGTGTGCGTTTTAAGTCAGGTATGTCTGTGCAGTCCGAATCTGAATCCAGAGCGTGAGAGACTTGGACTCTATCTTCTCTTGGGCCAAAAGTAACGTGAGAGAACTTTTTGAACAGCAAATAAACATTTCTTTCTTCCTTATCTTCATATGTGGATTGTACAAATGTCCCATACACCTGCAATTAGACAAAACACAAAAGTGTGTGAAGTATTTTTGTTCTGAATAACATAAATAGATTATTGAATAGTTTGCACTAGAAATCACCTGGCAAATATGCATATATGCAATATTTTTGGTCATATCCAAGGTAGTCATGTCCTCATCATCCTCCCCTTCCTGAAAATAAAGCCGTCCTCGGCATTGCTTAATCTGAAATGTGGCTAACAAAAGAGACAAGGTGTACATGTTGTATATGTATATGTCATCCATTTTTACTTTCCTTGATTTTTGCATATATGACACATGAATAGATGAGTAACTTGCATAGTTCATAGAATCTAAAGCCAAAAAATTAGCACAAGAAGTAGAAGGCATGAAAATATTGCAACTCAGTTTGCACATATAAGTGAAGCTCTTATTCATTTCAAAAGATTGACAATGTACATCATTAAACCATCCCAACATTGGTGAATAAACCTTACTTGCATCAAATTTACATGCTACAACATGCTTAAATAAGCAAACATGCAATAAGTCATTCAACACAGAATCATCACCAAGATTAGAGGTCATATCAAAATGATTAAACATTGGTTCTTTTGCATCAATAGTTAATTCAATGGATGCACTCAAAATTGTTGGTATTTCAGTTGTTTGATCACATGGCAAAGTCAAATTATCAACGTAGTCCTCTAAAATGGGTGGTGTGATCAAAGTAGTGGGTAGCTCATCAGATGGTGCATTCAAATTGACAAGGCATTCATCATTCTCATGTAGATATGGAAGATCCGTACCTTTGTCATTACCTCTTATGATCAACTCAGATGATGTAGCCACTCTCGGGGGCGATGTGTCACATGGTGGAGGTGATGTAGTCCTGACAACAACGGATGTGGTTGTCATAGTATGCCTAGTAGTTGAAGGAATAATCATACCAACTCTTGGAATGTGCACCGTGCGCTTGTTCTCCTCGTGGCCAACACGTTGTTTTATTTCCTGTTCAGCTTTGCAAGCAAGATGAAACAAATGGTCCATAGGATAACACTCTTCATGAATTAGTATCTCTTGAATATCACGGTTTAATCCTCCCCAAAATCTATCCATAAAATCATCTTCACTTTCTTCTAAAGAGGAATGCAACAAGGTAGTTTGTAAATCATCATAATATTTTGTTACAGTTTCACTACCTTGTTTTAGGTGTTGCAACTTCTTAATCATGTCACGAGTATAATAAGCAGGGACGAAAGTATGTCGCATGGCAAGTTTCAAATCATCCCAAGTAGTAGGTATATAATCAGGGTGTAACCGACAATATTCATTCCACCAAACCAAAGCATAACCAGTGAAAGAACCAACCGCAACCTTAACCTTTTTATGTTCATTAAAATTATGGGAAGCAAATATATTTTTTATGTCGAACTCCCATTCAATATATAAAGCAGGTTTAAAACGGCCTTTAAATGGTGGTATAGATACATTAACCTGATCATGTGCATTTGGATGTTTGTGCACCTCTCGTGACGGTTGTGGTATTTGCAAAGATGGTGGCACGTCTCCCGCGATCGACAAAGCCCATGAATTGACTCTGGATCCTGTCATGATTAGTAGAACAAGAAACAAAACCCAAAAATAATGTTCCTATAACTACTAGGATGTGGTGGTAAAACGCTCACAGTAAAGCAAATATCAATGTCTTACAAGTTCTTACCATGCAGCAGGCGGTGATCGGCAACCAGCGGTGTCAAGTAACTCCGAATATTGAGTAAAGCGATTGCCAGGGGAGCGTACGTATACACGGTGTAGAAATATATGGAGCTGGGTTGGCTATATATGGTAGCAAAAGATTAGCAATAATCAATTCAAAGATGCAATGTTGAATAAACGCTCAACGACGGTACTGTGCTGGTCCTAGGCTAGACCGGACTACAGACGCGAGCCTAGAACACTAATGAGGTCACGGCGTAGCACAACTAGCATCAATGAAGGATACTAAGTAGCTCTTGACAGCAAGATATAAGTGAAGATCACAACGGCAGTGAAGATAATGATAAAAAACAACTGCCAAGCAGGATATACAACAACTCTCTCTCCAACTTTCCTCTTGAAAAGTTTGAGACAATTTTCTGATAAATTCTTTCAAAGAATGCTACTAACTCAAGCTTTCCAATACAAAAAGAATCACTCTATTCCGAGTTGATATGAGGAGTCAAAGAATTCTAAAACTGGCCTGAAAAATTGGAACAAGTTGTGTTCACGAACTTCGGAGGGAAAAAAGACCTATTTAGAAGCCGATTTTGAGGTGTCAAATATTGAACTAGCTTCTGCAACTATTTAGATGCGGCTCGTCGCTATCTTCAATTTGAGTACTCACGGAGCCAAAACTGACTTCGTATGAGGAAGATACACCTGTTTTACTGAACAGTGCGCAAAACAGATTCCAATCCGAATTCAGGTACGAGATTGATTCTAGATAGATCCAATTTTTTTTATTCTCTCTTTTTTTTTCTCACGCTTTTTTTTTCTTCTCTCTCTTTTTCTTTCCTTTTTTTCTTTTTTTTTCTCTATCTTTTTTTCTCCCTCTTTCCAAGACAAACTAGATAAGATGCAGATTGGATCAGTCGAAGATGTGAATGACCTCAACTATGATTATGATAATGAACAGTGCATAGCACGTGGTGGAAATTAATAGATGGGATGGTGGACAGCGAAACGGATAATGATGCAGCGGCGGCGTGACTAATGTGAACAGAACTCGAAACTCTAAAGGAACTAGACACTAAGACCAGCAACTGACACGACGATGCAACCGATAATTCAACTATGCAAGCAATGAATAGAAAATTGCAAAGGCTCAGACTGGCTTGGATAAAGGATGAACAGATCTAACTTTTTTTTGTGGCTTTTTCTTGGACAATAGGTAAGAAAATAAATCTAATCTAAGAAAAACTGGAAATTCTCACCGAGCAACCTGAAAACTGATACCACTTGATAGAGGCGGGGGTGCCGATCTTTCGATGAGATGATAACTATCGATTTGGTGAGGATGACTTTGACGATCCGACTACAAACGTGCACGACGTTGCGCCTTAGCAATCGCTAAACCAACTCCGAGAGGTTATTGACCACGCTGGAGCACAATCAACCTGACCACGAAGGTCTATTCCTGCAAGCAATCGAAGAACAAGCAAGAATATGATAAAAGCAATCTGAATATTGCGAGTATATATGAAGTATTGATAAAGGTGGGGATCCGTAAGCGGTCTTGGTCTGGTCGTTGGACACAAACCAAGTACACGAAGTTGCAACGGCTAACTTTTAACTAAACAAATCCCAAGGAAAAGCTACTAGATGGATCTACTTATATAGGAGCAATGGGTGGCGGCCAAGGAGGTGGGAGGACATCCCAAGGCAGCCTAAAACTAAATCTAGGTCGTACAAGGCCAATGGGCCCAAGTGGAGGTGATGTAACACCTTTGAACTTGTAGTTTGACTCGGATTCTGCTGCAGCATCAGATTGTTTCGTCCACAACTCAACGCTCCGGACGAATTTGAAGGTGATTCCAATTGGGTTGGAAAGTGCACGAAATCTAGTTTCCAACAAAAAAAGAATCATCCAATTCGGAGTCCGTATGAAAAACTTGTGTGCGTTTTGAGTCAGGTATGTCTGTGCAGTCCGAATCTGAATCCAGAACGTGAGAGACTTGGACTCTATCTTCTCTTGGGCCAAAAGTGACGTGAGAGAACTTTTTGGACAGCAAATAAACATCTCTTTCTTCCTTATCTTCATATGTGGATTGTACAAATGTCCCATACACCCGCAATTAGACAAAACACAAAAGTGTGTGAAGTATTTTTGTTCTGGATAACATAAATAGATTATTGAATAGTTTGCACTAGAAATCACCTGACAAATATGCATATATGCAATATTTTTGGTCATATCCAAGGTAGTCATGTCCTCATCATCCTCCCCTTCTTGAAAATAAAGCCGTCCTCGGCATTGCTTAATCTGAAATGTGGCTAACAAAAGAGACAAGGTGTACATGTTGTATATGTATATGTCATCCATTTTTACTTCCCTTGATTTTTGCATATATGACACATGAATAGATGAGTAACTTGCATAGTTCATAGAATCTAAAGCCAAAAAATTAGCACAAGAAGTAGAAGGCATGAAAATATTGCAACTCAGTTTGCACATATAAGTGAAGCTCTTATTGGACAGCAAATAGACATCTCTTTCTTTCTTATCTTCGTATATGGATTGTACAAATGTCGCATACACCTGCAATTAGACAAAACACAAAAGTGTGTGAAGTATTTTTGTTCTGGATAACATAAATAAATTATTGAATAGTTTGCACTAGAAATCACCTGACAAATATGCATATATGCAATATTTTTGGTCATATCCAAGGTAGTCATGTCCTCATCAAAATTATATTATTTTAGTTTTGACGAATATCCAGTTCTGAGCCTAGGCTCATCTGCACCTGGTGAAGAGAAAATTCAGAAAAAAAGTACTAAAAATATTCAAAAAATCCAATTTGTTTGCATGAAAGATAGTTTGGTGTGTGAGGTGTGCTCCAAATTTTAGATCATTTGGACATACGAGTAACTTTCAGCAAAAAAATCAAATTGGGTCAGAACAGTACATGAACAGTAAACTTTTTCACAAACCCTAAATTTGTTTTTTTTAACGAGAGCTACTTAGATGTCCAAATGATCTGAAATTTAGAGCGCACCGCACGCACCAAATTATCTTCCATAAAAAATTCAGATTTTTTTGAATTTGTCTAGTTTTTTTTTGAATTGTCTGTTTAACGCGGGTGCAGCTGAGCCTAGGCACTGACTCGCCTTGTTCCAGTTTTGATTCTTATATTGTTAATACAAATACTAATGTTGCATAAAAATGTCATTGAAATAGTTGCAAACAATTCCCGCGGCAACGGTCGGGGTATCATCTCTACTTTATAATAAAGTTCATCGGTAGTACTCGGCGCATGCATGGTTAGGCAACAATGATTGTGTTACATAGTCATACTTTTTGTTTTTGAAAATGTAGTTTGTACTAAGTTGTTTCAAAAATCGAACAAGTTACTTTTAGACCAAGTTTGTAGAAGCATATACCAACATCCAGAATACAAAATTAGTATCATTAGACCTACAATGAAATGTATTTTTATACTTTATTTATTTGATATTGTAGATGTTGATAGTTTCTACTATAAGCGGTGTCAAACATACACACATTTGACTTTTGAAAAATCTAATATGCACTGCATTTTGAAACAGATAACTATGACATCGAGGTTGATTGAGATTTTTGTTAAATCTCCATGATGGTGGTAGCCGTCTAATTTAGTCCTACACGCACATGAAAATGCACTCATCCAACACATCGCACCTTAATACAGTCGTTTTTTTTTTCTCTTCCGTGTTCTTGAAAAAACAATGCATTCGGTTTTGCTAGAATAGATGTATTATATTTAGAACATACATCTGACAGGAAGTGCAATAAAATTTTCATTTCTTTTTCCAAAACATAATAATTATTGGGAGTTTTACTAGCCTCGTGGATTTTCCATCCCTGCCCTTCAACCTGCGGTTTCACCAGCCAGTAGCCAGTGCACTGTGCATAATGAACCTTCCACGGAGAAACGCAGGAAAAGGGCACGGGTGGATAATTCAAAGGTGAACGACGTGTGTGTGTGTGTGTGTGTGTGTGTGTGTGTGTGTGTGTGTGTGTGAATCTGTAACATCCTGCGCCCCCGTCCGCCCATGTGGGCGCGCAGGAATGAACCTCTGGCGCGTAGTGACCATAGACATCGATCGTGCAAACAATTTTGAACGCCAAGACCAAGCGGCAACGTCAAAAAAGAAGAGAAAAATGACCAAGTGGCACTAGTCTTCGCCTGCGAGCGAATGAGCGCGACGGCCGATGGATGGGTCGGATGCACGGACGACTTTCGGTTGGAGCAAGGGAATCGCGTACCCCGTACGTAGTACCGGCTGGGATGGTTCCGTGTACATGTACGTGTACCTGTTTCCTCAGACGGCAACAACAACCATGGCCGCGAGCGCGCGACGTTGACGTTGGAACCTTCGAACACATCGATCGACGACGGAGACGAGGTATAAACAAGGCGACGCGGACCTGGCCGCGGCCAGGCCTAGGACTCGGCTGCGTCTACGTTCTACGGCATGTGCGTGCGGCGGCCGTCGCGGGTTCCGCTGGCGGTGCGGTAAACGTCGTCGGTCTCCGGTTTATACGCACAGAGAGAGAGAGAGCGCGCGCGGTCAATCGGGGGCTGCATGCACGTGCATCCACGTACGTAACTTGTGTGGATTTGCTCATTGCATATGGCTGTCTTGCATATATCGGGGTTAAAGTCACGTGTCAAGTGGCCGTGTGTGCTTATTCATTTATCCGGGCGAGGTTATTTTTCTTTCTTTTGAGAGAACGTACGGCTCTACCTCTACTACGGAGTAACGCAACTACGCAGGCGAGAGACGAATATGCAATACGGACGGGCGATCATGTATACTTGTATTGTACGTGTGTCCAATGGCTTTTTTGTTAAACTTTAGTACAAAGTTGTACTACTAAAATTGAGACACTTATTTTAACACGGAGGGGTACAGTTTTTCCTCTGAAAGTCTAAACCATATACTCCATTCGTCTCCAATTGGTTGTTTTATATTTATCTAGATACTGATGTATTTAAACATATTTTAGTGTTATTTACATCTATATGTAGACAAATCTATGACAACTAATTTGGGATGAATGTAATATTAAGGGCATCTCCAAGGCTAGTCCCTAAACGGACCCTAAGTGTCCTTTTTACAATCTGACGTGGTCCGTAGACATGATGTGGGAGGGAGTCATCCAATCTTAATCACAAAAAATATCATTTGTTCGGTTGGGAGAAGAGAGAGGAGAGGGGGGCATGCATGTGGTGCATATGTGTGTGTGATGTGCGGTTGAGAGGAGGAGGAGGAGGACCACGTGATGGCTTTTGTTTGGTTAATTGGATGTCCGGACACTCCCAAAGCTCCTCAAATAGGTTCCAATTTATGGAAAAAAGGATGGCTGAACCGTTCCGTGGACCGACAGGAGTCCCATTAAATTACAAAAGTTGACAAAAATAATCCAAACACTATATCCAAACAATAGTACCGAAGCTTTGAGGGTCTTCTTTGGAGATGCCCTAAATAACACAGACCCTTTATTAAAATAATATTTTTATAAAGAAATAGAAAATATATTTAAATCTTAAGGACGCTGAAGTTTTCTATAAGCAGCGGCCGAAAAATCATCAAATGACGAAGAACAAGAGATGTCAATGGTCGTGATCTACATAGCAAATTAGCGCCCCTATGAAGAAGACGCCAGAGAGGCCGTATGACATGCCATAGGTCCAGCTAGACGGACTCATTGAACACATCTCTCACATGCCCCTAACAAGGCCGAAACTTCTCAACCTTTGTTGGTCGGAACTGGTCAGATGACCAAGATGCACAACCACTAGCGGAGCTACGTGCTACGAAAATGGGCCATGACCCGTCCAGTCCAGAGACAATTAGTAAATTGTACTGTGAGGAAAAAAGTAGTGGCTTTCCTTCATACCGGCCCGCCCAACTTTGGCTATGTCGCACCGCCACTGCACACAACCAAGTTGTCTGCTTGTTGGACAGCGCCATTAAGACAAACCCGTAGAAGAAAACACTAGTAGAAAAAGGGGCTTTGGTTCGGCCAGAAAAAAACATTAGTATCGGGTTGCATTATGAAATGGGACTAATGTGAGCATTAGTCCTGGTTCAAGCGGCTAGGGCACCAAACAGGCATTACTCCCGGTTCAAATGGGACTTTTAGTCCCGGTTGGTGCCACGAACCGGGACTAAAGGGTGCGATGCCCATTAGTACCGGTTCGTGGCACGAACCGGTACTAAGGTCTAATGGTGCAATTTTCAAATCCTACCCCCTCTCCCCGTGTATCACCTTTTCAGTTTTGTAAAAAGCAAAAGAAAATGATAAAAATTTCAAAAGTTAAAATCCTTCGAGATGTGGTTATGTTACTACATCTACTAGTTAGGAAAATTTAAAAACTTAAATTTAGACATGTTTTGCAAAAAGTGTAGGGAAAATGTAAAACGGCTATAACTTTGCATACGATGTCAGAAAAAATCGTATAATATATCAAAATATTCAACACGAAAATGCGCATCCGGTTTTGACAGCCTATGGCCTGTTTGCAAATTTTTAGAATCCTCAAATTCTAAAAGGAAAAAAGTTATGCTCAAATTTCAGTTTTTTTGAATTTTCGTTAAATCTGGTGAAACTATGGTCAAACTACTTATTCAAGAAGTATTAGTGTTACTAAATAATTATTCAAGAATATTAGTGTTACTAAATAATTATTTCAATTTTTTTGAATTTTGGTCAAATCTGGTCAAACTGTGGTCAAACAATGATCAAACTACTAATTCAAGAAATATTAGTGTTACTCAATAATTATTGTTTTTTAGAACGATAGTTTCAAACTCAAACAGTGAAATGTGTGACTTCATGCTCAAGCTAAACTCCTGAGGGTTAATAGGATTGACATCTTACTATTGTCAGGAAAATAATTGCAGACTTGGAAACGAGGCAGAATAGAACCCGGAAGTTAAGCGTGCTCAGGTTCGGGTAGTGAGAGGATGGGTGACCGTTCGGAAAGTTAGATGATTTGGAATGATGAGGGATGATTAGAGATTAGAGGTTAAATTAAGCAGTGATGAGGGTTGGTTAGAGATTAGAGGTTAAAATAATTCAGAAATTTGAAAATTCGGAAAAAAAAATTTAAAAACAAAAAATCAAAAAATCATAAAAATTGGAGTGCCTTTAGTCTCGATTCGTATAAGAACCGGGACTAAGGGGGGAGGGGGCCTTTAGTAACGACCCTTTAGTCCCGGTTCCAGAACCGAGACAAAAGTCTTTTATGAACCGGAACAAATACCCTTTTTCTACTAGTAAAAAATAAGACCGGGGACACAAAATCTTCACACACCTTTCCCGTAATCAAACCCTAATGTTTATCCTTACCTTACCTCCATCGAAGCACTGCATCCTCTCCCCCTCTGTCTTCGGGGCGACATGCGGAAGGAGTGAGGGCCCGTCGGGGAAGAGATTGACCAGCCGCCACCCTTCCCTGGGTCGTGCGAGCAGGGAGGAATGAAACACCCCAATGACAGTCAATGTACGCACACTTCTGTTGAGCATCTATGTGAACAACTTTTTTTTCAGGAAACCTGAACTATTTATTTTTTGCAAGAAACCTATGCAAACTCTTCTTTTTTTTGCGGGTACCTCTATTCCGCTAGTTCTTCGCCGTGTACTTGTGTGAAACTGTATACTGCTTTGATAAGTGTACCTGTTGTATGAACTCTATTTTTTTAGCAAGTGACTGGTGTTAAATGTCTATCTCCGAAGTTTCATTTCTTAGAGCATTCTATCATATATGGTTTGATGTGATGGATTGTTACATTCTATCACGTGACATGATTTTCGCATAGCCTACTGAACTCTATAAGGGCAAAGCCTGAAGTTTCTGACGACTTTATAATGCTGAGAAGAAAATAAGGATACAAAAAAGAAAGATATTGGAACACACATTTTATTGGTTGAAATGCCTCGTCGTAGTTGCCAGGGCATCTCCCCTTTCTCTTATCATTACTTTTTTTAAAGGAGGATGTACCCCGGCCTCTGCATCTGGGCGATGCATCCAGCCATTTTATTAATTATTCATAAAGCCCTTACAAAAGTAATACATCAGTAAGCCTGAAGCCACCATCTTGGCAACACCTGCCGCTAATCATATCCCCATGATGAAGGGGTGCCGAATGTCCGAGTCTAATACCAAACAGACATCGTACCAACACGTAACATCTAATGTCGGATGCCCCCATCTAAGCCATATACTTGGAATGGGTTACACACCGGCCCGGCGCACTTTCAGTGGACACCACATGCGCACGCTGCAATAGCCGTCACCTCCTTCATCCACCGATCCATCCTCAGATCAGATACTGACGCATCGACCTTGCCAGGCCTCTCTACCATCGACGCCACCACGATGCCTCTAACGCCCGGATATTTATGCTACAGTAAAACTCTGTTAATAATGCCACGTCATCTCTGTTACTGTTGTTAATCTCTCGTTAGATCAAAACCGATTCGAAGTATCAATTCAAAATATGGCAAACAACAAAATTTTTCAAAACATTGTAACAAAAATGTTCGGTGGGTGCCAAATATTGCACTGGTAATTATTGTGGAGAAAACTCATGTTTAGATATTGCCTAAATATTTTAAAGTGATTTAAAACAGAAAAGAAAATAAATAAAAAGAAAAAGTGAAAATAAAACAAAAGAAAAGAAAAAAACAAGAAAAGCCCCCCTGGGCTCTGGCCCAGCAGGCCACCGACCCAACTAGGCAAAGGCTAACCCCCCCCCCCCCCCCCCCCCCCGCCCCCGCCATCCCCCTTCCCTGTTCCCCCGACCAGGGTCGGAACATGGGCACGTCCCCGCCCGACCACCTCGCCGGCACCGACGCCGGGAGGGGATAAGGCCGCCACGCCCCCGCCTCTTCGGTTCCTTCTCCCTCTCACCCCGCTCTCCCTCTCGGCCCCTGCGCCTCCCCTCCCCTCAGATCCACCTCGTCGCTCCTCCTTCCCTACCGCATCTGAGCGCCGCCATGGGCTCGCCACCATGAAACGCACGGCCACCGTCATCACCTCGCCTCGCCAACGTGACTGTTCTCTCCGCCATTGTCTTCCTCGTCGACCGGTGGCCGCAGCTGGAGCTTGGAGGTGCTGCTGCACCGGTTCCTCTTCTTCCACATCTCCGGTCACCGCCGCTCTTCACCAACTTCGGCGACGCCTCGGCAGCTCCTAAACCACCACGGGCCATCGTGTGAGCCGCTCGGTGAGCTGCTCCACCTCATGCTCCTTCCCGTTAGCTCCCTCGCACGCCGTAGCTAGCAAGCCACCGCGCCCGTAATTTGTCCACCGCCGACGAGCTCATGGCCGTCGCCACAGCCGTCGTCATGCTCGCCTGAGCCCGTCACCGTGCTCCTGGCGCTTCCAGGTATTGGGGTTCGTTGTAGAAATTAAAAAAAACTACGCAACACCAAGATCAATCTATGGAGAGACTAGCAACGAGAGAGAGGGGAGTGTATCTTCATACCCTTGAAGATCGCGAAACGGAAGCGTTACAAGAATGCGGATGAAGGAGTCATACTCGCAGCGATTCAGATCGCGGTTGATTCCGATCTAAGCGCCGAACAATGGCGCCTCTGCGTTCAACACACGTACAGCCCGGGGACGTCTCCTCCTTCTTGATCCAGCAAGGGGGAAGGAGAAGTTGGGGAAGAACTCCGGCAGCACAACGGCATGGTGGTGGAGCTCGCAGTTCTCCGGCAGGGCTTCGCCAAGCTCAACGGAGGAGGAGGGGGTGTTGGAGAGGGAGGGTTGTGCCTTGGATGTGGTGCAGCTGCCCTCCCTCCACCCCTCTATTTATAGGGCGAAGGGGGAAGGGGGCGGCCCCTCTAGGAGAGATCTAGAGGGGGCGGGGGCCAATGGGAGGGGGCTTGCCCCCCAAGCCAAGGGGAGCGCCCCCTTTAGGGTCCCCCCAACCCTAGGCGCATGGGCCCTAGGGGGGATGGCGCCCAGCCCACTTAGGGGCTGGTTCCCTTCCACATACAGCCCATAGGGCCCTAGGGCGACAGGTGGACCCTCCCGGTGGACCTCCAGATCCCCTTCGGTGGTCTCGGTACAATACCGATAAACCCCGAAACACTTCCGGTGACCGTATGATGACTTCCCATATATAAATCTTCACCTCCGGACCATTCTGGAACTCCTCGTGATGTCCGGGATCTCATCCGGGACTCCGAACAACATTCGGTAACCGCATACTATTTCCCATAACAACTCTAGCGTCACCGAACCTTAAGTGTGTAGACCCTATGGGTTCGGGAATCATGCAAACATGACCGAGACATCTCTCCGGCCAATAACCAACAGCTGGATCTGGATACCCATGTTGGTTCCCACATGTTCCACGATGATCTCATCAGATGAACCACGATGTCGGGGATTCAATCAATCCCATACATAATTCCCTTTGTCTACCAGTATGACCTGCCCGAGATTCGATCGTCGGTATCCCTATACCTTGTTCAATCTCGTTACTGGCAAGTCTCTTTACTCGTTCTGTAACACATCATCCCGTGATTAACTCCTTGGTCACATTGAGCTCATTATGATGATGTCTTACCGAATGGGCCCAGAGATACCTCTCCGTCACACGGAGTGACAAATCCCAGTCTCGATTCGTGCCAACTCAACAGACACTTTCGGAGATACCCGTAGTGTGTCTTTATAGCCACCTAGTTACGTTGTGATGTTTGGCACACCCAAAGCATTCCTACGGTATGCGGGAGTTGCACAATCTCATGGTCTAAGGAAATGATACTTGACATTAGAAAAGCTTCAGCAGACGAACTATACAATCTTGTGCTATGCTTAGGATTGGGTCTTGTCCATCACATCATTCTCCTAATGATGTGATCCCGTTATCAACGACATCCAATGTCCATGGTTAGGAAACCGTAACCATCTATTGATCAACGACCTAGTCAACTAGAGGCTCACTAGGGACATGTTGTGGTCTATGTATTCACACATGTATTACGATTTCCGGATAACACAATTATAGCATGAACAAGGAAATATAAATAATAACTATTTTATTATTGCCTCTAGGGCATATTTCCAACACTCTCCCACTTGCACTAGAGTCAATAATCTAGTTACATTGTGATGAATCGAACACCCATAGAGTACTGGTGTTGATCATGTTTTGCTCGTGGAAGAGGTTTAGTCAACGGATCTGCGACATTCAAGTCCGTATGCACTTTACAAATATCCATGTCTCCATTTTGAACATTTTCACGAATGGAGTTGAAGCGACGCTTGATATGTCTGGTCTTCTTGTGAAACCTGGGCTCCTTGGCAAGGGCAATGGCTCTAGTGTTGTCACAGAAGAGAGTCATCGGGCCCGACGCATTGGGAATAACTCCTAGGTCGGTAATGAACTCCTTCATCTAGATTGCTTCATGTGCTGCCTCCGAGGCTGCCATGTACTCCGCTTTACATGTAGATCCCGCTACGACGCTTTGCTTGCAACTGCACCAGCTGATTGCCCCACCATTCAAAATATACACATATCCGGTTTGTGACTTGGAGTCATCCAGATCTGTGTCGAAGCTAGCATCGATGTAACCCTTTACGACGAGCTCTTCGTCACCTCCATAAATGAGAAACATGTCCTTAGTCCTTTTCAGGTACTTCAGGATATTCTTGACCGCTGTCCAGTGTTCCATGCCGGGATTACTTTGGTACCTTCCTACCAAACTTACAGCAAGGTTAACATCAGGTCTGGCACATAGCATGGCATACATAATAGACCCTATGTCCGAGGCATAGGAGATGACACTCATCTTTTCTCTATCTTCTGCCATGGTCGGGCATTGAGCCGTGCTCAATCTCACACCTTGCAATACAGGCAAGAACCCCTTCTTGGACTGATCCATATTGAACTTCTTCAATATCTTGTCAAGGTACGTGCTTCGTGAAAGACCAATGAGGCGTCTCGATCTATCTCTATAGATCTTGATGCCTAATATATAAGCAGCTTCTCCAAGGCCCTTCATTGAAAAACACTTATTCAAGTAGGCCCTTATGCTTTCCAAGAGTTCTATATCATTTCCCATCAATAGTATGTGATCCACATATAATATGAGAAATGCTACGGATCTCCCACTCACTTTCTTGTAAACACAGGCTTCTCCATAAATCTGCGTGAACCCAAACGCTTTGATCATCTCATTAAAGTGAATGTTCCAACTCTGACATGCTTGCACTAGTCCATAGATTGAGCGCTGGAGCTTGCATACCTTGTCAGCATTCTTAGGATCGACAAAACCTTCCGGCTGCATCATATACAATTCTTCCTTAAGGAAACCATTAAGGAATGCCGTTTTGACGTCCATTTACCATATCGCATAATCATAGAATGCGGCAGTTGCTAACATGATTCAGATGGACTTCAGCTTCACTACGGGTGAGAAGGTCTCATCATAGTCAACCCCTTGAACTTGTCGATAACCCTTAGCGACAAGCCGAGCTTTATAGGTGGTCACATTGCCATCCGCGTCTGTCTTCTTCCTAAAGATCCATTTATTTTCTATGGCTCGCCGATCATCGGGCAAGTCAGTCAAAGTCCATACTTCATTTTCATACATGGATTCTATCTTGGATTTCATGGCTTCAAGCCATTTGTTAGAATCCGGACCTGCCATCGCTTCTTCATAGTTCGAAGGTTCACCGTTGTCTAACAATATGATTTCTAGGATAGGGTTGCCGTACCACTCTAGTGCGGAACGTGTCCTTGTGGACCTACGAAGTTCAGTAGCAACTTGATCCGAAGTTTCATGATCATCATCATTAACTTCCTCTCTAGTCGGTGCAGGCACCACAGAAACATTTTCTTGAGCTCCGCCACTTTCCGGTTCAAGAGGCAGTACCTCATCAAGTTCTACTTTCCTCCCACTTACTTCTTTCGAGAGAAACTCTTTCTCTAGAAAGGATCCATTCTTGGCAACAAAGATCTTGACTTCGGACCTGAGGTAGAAGGTATACCCAATAGTTTCCTTAGGGTATCCTATGAAGACACATTTTTTCGACTTGGGTTTGAGCTTTTCAGGTTGAAGTTTCTTGACATAAGCATCGCATCCCCAAACTTTCAGAAACGACAGCTTAGGTTTCTTCCCAAACCATAATTCATACTGTGTCGTCTCAACGGATTTCGACGGAGCCCTATTTAAAGTGGATGTGGCAGTCTCTAAAGCATAACCCCAAAATGATAGCGGTAGATCGGTAAGAGACATCACAGATCGCACCATATCTAATAGAGTGCGATTACGACGTTCGGACACACCACTACACTGAGGTGTTCCAGGCGGCATGAGTTGTGAAACAATTCCACATTTCCTTAAGTGTGTGCCAAATTCGTGACTTGAATATTCTCCCCCATGATCTGATCGTAAGAACTTTATTTTCATGTCATGTTGATTCTCAACCTCATTCTGAAATTCCTTGAACTTTTCAAAGGTCTTAGACTTGTGTTTCATTAAGTAGACATACCCATATCTACTCAAGTCATCAATGAGGGTGAGAACATAACGATAGCCACTGCGAGCCTCAATGCTCATTGGACCGCACACATTAGTATGTATGATTTCCAATAAGTTGGTTGCTCGCTCCATTGTTCCGAAGAACGGGGTCTAGGTCATTTTGCCCATGAGGCATGGTTCGCACGTGTCAAATGATTCATAATCAAGAGACTCCAAAAGTCCATCTGCATGGAGTTTCTTCATGCGTTTGACACCAATGTGACCAAGGCGGCAGTGCCACAAGTATGTGGGACTATCATTATCAACCTTACACTTCTTGGTATTCACACTATGAATATGTGTAACATCACGTTTGAGATTAAACAAGAATAAACCATTGACCAACGGGGCATGACCATAAAACATATCTCTCATATAAATGGAACAATCATTATTCTCAAATTTAAATGAGTAGCCATCTCGCATTAAACAAGATTCAGATACAATGTTCATGCTCAAAGCTGGTACTAAATAACAATTATTGAGGTTTAAAACTAATCCCGTAGGTAAATGTAGAGGCAGCGTGTCGATGGCGATCACATCGACCTTGGAACCATTCCCGACGAGCATCATCACCTCGTCCTTCGCCGGTCTCCGCTTATTCCGCAGCTCCTGTTTTGAGTTACAAATATGAGCAACCGCACCGGTATCAAATACCCAGGAGCTACTACGAGCGTTGGTTAGGTACACATCAGTAACATGTATATCACATATACCTTTGGTATTGTCGGCCTTCTTGTCCGCTAAGTACTTGGGGCAGTTCCGCTTCCAGTGACCGTTTTCCTTGCAATAAAAGCACTCAGTCTCAGGCTTGGGTCCATTCTTTGGCTTCTTCCCGGCAGCTTGCTTACCGGGCGTGGCAACTCCCTTGCTGAGGGAGTCCTGGATTAGGGGGTGTTCGGATAGCCGGACTATACCTTCAGCCAGACTCCTGGACTATGAAGATACAAGATTGAAGACTCCGTCCCGTGTCCGGAAGGGACTTTCCTTGGCGTGGAAGGCAAGCTTGGCGATGCGGATATGAAGATCTTCTACCATTGTAACTTAAGTTTTGCCCAAGCTGGGTTGCCTGGCTCCTATGCTTACCCCTACGTTCCCGATTGTTCGGCTAGGTGGTAAAGGGAGCACCTCTGCGATTGTTACTGCCGGGTCAGCCGGACGTGTACCTCAGACTGGGTGAAGCCGAAAGCTAGCGTTCTTAAGGGAATATTCGGTCGGTGAACTAAAGATGATTTTTTTTATTTTTATCTATACGCCCCCAGATGTTTTTCCTGCGTTTCTTTTTGCAGCATGGACATGCACCTTAGGGCATGCCTCCCAGGGAAAGGAACCCCTAACGGAACTATTCTCCCTCGAAGATGTTTCTTACTACCCATGTAATATAACATAACTAGTCGGGCACTTGTCTGTTCAAGCCCTAATGACCCCTACGCCTGGTCTCCATGCATTCCCCGGTTCGTATATAACCGCACGGGAATTCGGACACACTCCGGACCGTCAGGTCTCGAGGCTGAAGCGAAAAGGTCGGCCATGACAAATGATCTACAATCCGGCTAGAAGGCATTATAAATGTCAATTAAAATTACATAGTCATTTTGACTGATTGTATTCCTCTTCAATACCATCTAACAGGCTGTCTAATTTATAGTCCTGCTGGGAATACTTTGCGGCCAACTCTACTTGGCCGTATACTAAGCTTACAGGGATCTCCTTCCCATCGGGCCCTACAGGACCGACCTCGGCCATGTGGTTGGGGTCAGCCTTTGTGTACCACGTCTTCACCATGGCCCAGGCCTCCCTAGCGCCTTGATGGCAGGCTGATATCTTCCACAATCGGAAGCGCCGCCGCGCTCCCTTTAGCTTCTCCGCAAGCTCTCCAAGACCTTCGGGCATGGAGACGGATGGCCACAAGGCCTGGGCGATGCCTTGCATCGCCTGCCAAACTCGATCGAGCAGTTGCGAGAGCTCGGGAAGAAGATCACCCGTAGAACCGGGCATCTCCTCTACAGGACGGCCTGTTAGCACACCTACAAACATTGCTCTGTTAGTCGACTTCCCCGCCGAACTTTCTTTCAAAAGGTTCGTTCAAGCACTTACTAAATATGCCGCGCCGAAGCTGCTGATTCTCCTTCACGGAGTCTGACAGCTGGGCACGAACATCTTTCAGCTCGACGCCCAGCTTGGTGTTGGCCTCTTGGAGATCGTTCTTCTCCCGCCTCACCTTTGTCAGCACCTTCTCACCAGCCTTTAGCTGGCGTAGGAGGTGTTGCCTTTCCGGATTCAATCCGGCGCCATCTGCAATTTCATTGGTCAGATTCACACCCATGCCGTGCTTCGCAAAATACTTATCTTTCGAAGTGTATATTACCAGAGGGGGTCTCCTTGGGCTCCCCTGCCGCGGCTAGTGTGGCCTCAAGTTGGGCTTTGCACTCTTCCAGCTCCTTGGACAGTAGGGAATTCTTTTCTGTAAGAACCTGCATAACAAATGATCCTTAAATAAGTTATTCTAACTGTTTCAAGTCTCGGGGGCTACTGGTATATATATATAATTACCAGAATTTTCTTACCCGTATGTCTTTTACATACTGCTCCATGGCTCTGGCTAGACCATTTTGAGCGGCACGGAGGTACGCATCTCCCGAGTTGAAGGCATCTAACGCCCCTTGGGAGAAACAAGCATCGCGAAGAATTGTCCGGCGACGCCTGTGGTTCATGGCACTCTCCACCTCAGAGTTAGTGGCAGACAACCCGTCCACATCCTCCGTCGGAGGAGCGTCTGGCGCGCACCTTGCATTCGCCTCCGCCTCCGGACCAGGCTTTGGAGCCTGGCTGGTGGAGGCGCGATTGGCAGCCTCTCCGGATATAGTCCGGCGAGGTCTCTTTGTCCTGAAAAGAGCGCAAGTGTCAATATGCCTCGAAGGTATAACACCTGGGATAAGGGGGCACGCCACACCTTTGCGCTGACGCCTCGGTCCAGACTGCACTTCTTTTTTGCCCGCGGGGCCCTATGGCCCCTCGTTGGCTTGTCGCCGCAGGTTCGGCCTTCCGCCTTAAAAACCTCCCCTGCAAAGTTTGGTTGCAATCAGGAAACTGAACACGAGTGGGCGAACACCTATTCGGGGTACTGGGACTTCGATCTCAGGTACCTGGGGCGTCAGGATTAGCCCTGGGTAATCGGCCGTAATGGCCACCAAGGCGCTGTCCTCGCTCAATTGATGGAACACTCCATCAATCAGCTCCACAGATATGTCTGGATCCTCTTGAGAGGCCGGGTCGAGGGACCGTCCTGGGTCCTCGGGTTGTGGAGGAGGGCTGCTTATTTCCTTAACGGCCCGGCGCAGTTCCTGCGTTAAAGTCATCAGACTGAATATTTAACAATGGGAATACAAAATGGATGGACAAGTAAATACGGCCGCTTACCCAGCTCGGGGGATTGTGCATGGAGAATCCACCCTGAGGGTTGACGTGGAGAAATTCCTCCTCTTCTCCCTTATACAAAGTGGACAAGATCTTTAGTAGAGCGGCAGCTAAATCCGGCCCCTTACGACCGTAGCGGGTGGCGTCGTCCTCCCCGTTGTAGTCCCACATGGGGTGGCTTCTATACTGAAGCGGCTGCACCCCCCGCATAATGCATTCGTCCATAACCCCGATCATGGTTAGTCCGGAATGGGCTAACAATCTTATTCGGCCCATCAGGTAAATGATGTCCCTGTCACTTTCCCTCTGAGGGCTCCGTGGGCGCCAGCTTAGGCGCTTCTTTAAGGGAGCACTGTTGAATTCAGGGAGGCCGATCCGGACAGGATCCGGCAGCGGGACGTCTTCTATATAGAACCATTCCGAGGGCCAGTTTTCGGACGCCTTCTTTGGGGTTCCGGACAGATATCCGGTCCCGGCGATGCGCCACACTTTGGCTCCGCCCACTTGATACATTGACCCCTTCTTGGAACGGGGAACGAGGCAAAATAGCTCCTTCCACAGTCCGAAATGAGCTTCAACACCCAAGAACAGCTCGCAGAGGGCTACAAAGCCCGCGATATGCAATACTGAGGCAGGCGTGAGATGATGTAGCTGGAGGCCGTAGAACTCTAGCAGCCCTCGGAGAAATGGGTGGATTGGAAATCCGAGCCCCCTTATTAAGTAAGGGACGAGGCATGCCCGCTCTCCTTTGGAGGGATTAGGGGCATTCTCTGCTTGCTCTCCGCCATTGTAGACGGCAAGACCGGCTCGAACCGGGACCATATAGGCCGGGGGGAGAAATCCCTTGGTCTGGAGAGTCACTAGCTCGCTATGTGGGATGGAACATCTCTCCCAATATCTAGGCTTAGGGCTGGAAGGGTGAGGGGAGGAGTTGCGACGGCTGGCCATGGTGGAATGGACCTTTGTCGGATGCACTCTGATGAACACTCGCGGAGGGGAGAAGGTGTGGATTGGATCTAAATCCTCGTCCCCTTAAATAGGGCAGCTCATTTACGTGGCTAGGGGTGTGAATGTAAAAACACTCAGACTTTTCATATTCGTTTGACACGTGGGAAGCGGCCATTATTGGGCGCAGAAGCCAAGGAGCGCAAACATCTACAAGAAACCGGACTTTATTCAACAGGTACACGGAATTTGGAGGAGAACCCGCCTTGCAATGCCGAAGACAATCTGCGCGCCGGACTCATCGTCATTGAAGCCTGGTTCGGGGGCTACTGAGGGAGTCCTGGATTAGGGGGTGTTCGGATAGCCGGACTATACCTTCAGTCGGACTCCTGGACTATGAAGATACAAGATTGAAGACTCCGTCCCGTGTCCGGAAGGGACTTTCCTTGGCGTGGAAGGCAAGCTTGGCGATGCAGATATGAAGATCTCCTACCATTGTAACCGACTTTGTGTAACCCTAACCCTCTCCGGTGTCTATATAAACTGGAGGGTTTTAGCCTGTAGGCCAACGTACACATCAACAACCATACCATAGGCTAGCTTCTAGGATTTAGCCTCCTCGATCTCGTGGTAGATCTACTCTTGTACTACCCATATCATCAATATTAATCAAGCAGGACGTAGGGTTTTGCCTCCATCGAGAGGGCCCGAACCTGGGTAAAACTTTGTGTCCCTTGTCTCCTGTTACCATCCGGCCTAGACGCACAGTTCGGGACCCCCTACCCGAGATCCGCCGGTTTTGACACCGACACTTGCCATCCTTCTTGAAGTTCTTTTTACCCTTGCCTTTCTTGAACTTAGTGGTTTTATTCACCATCAACACTTGATGTTCCTTTTTGATCTCCACCTCCGCTGATTTCAGCATTGAATATACCTCAGGAATGGTCGTTTCCATCCCCTGCATATTGAAGTTCATCACAAAGCTCTTGTAGCTAGGTGGAAGCGACTGAAGGATTCTGTCAACGACCGCATCATCCATGAGATTGACTCCCAGCTGAGACAAGCGGTTGTGCAACCCAGACATCTTGAGTATGTGCTCGCTGACAGAACTATTCTCCTCCATCTTACAATTGTATAACTTGTCAGAGACTTCATATCCCTCGACTCGGGCATGAGCTTGGAAAACCATTTTCATCTCTTGGAACATCTCATATGCTCTGTGCTGCTCAAAACGCTTTTGGAGCCCTGGTTCTAAGCTGTAAAGCATGCCGCATTGAACCAGGGAGTAATCATCACTACGCGACTACCAGGCGTTCATAACATCTTGAGTTGCTAGGAAAACAGGTGCGTCACCTAGCGGTGCTTCAAGGACATATGCTTTCTTGGCAGCTATGAGGATAATCCTCAGGTTACGGACCCAGTCCGTGTAGTTGTTACCATCGTCTTTAAACTTGGTTTTCTCTAGGAACGCGTTGAAGTTGAGGGCAACATTAGTGTGGGTCATTTGATCTACAAGACATATTGCAAAGATTTTTAGACTATGTTCATGATAATTAAGTTCATCTAATCAAATTATTTAATGAACTCCCACTCAGACAGACATCCCTCTAGTCATCTAAGTGATACATGATCCGAATCGACTAGGCCGTGTCTGATCATCACGTGAGACAGACTAGTCATCATCGGTGAACATCTTCATGTTGATCATATCTTCTATACGACTCATGTTCGACCTTTCGGTCTTCCGTGTTCCGAGGCCATGTATGTACATGCTAGGCTCGCCAAGTCAACCTAAGTGTATTGCGTGTGTAAATCTAGCTTACACCCGTTGTATGCGAGCGTTAGAACCTATCACACCCGATCATCACGTGGTGCTTCGTAACAACGGACCTTAGCAAACGGTGCACAGTTAGGGGGAACACTTTCTTGAAATCATTGCGAGGGATCATCTTATTTAAGCTACCGTCATTCTAAGCAAATAAGATATAAAACATGATAAACATCACATGCAATCAAATAGTGACATGATATGGCCAATATCATTTTGCTCCTTTTGGTCTCCATCTTCGGGGCGCCATGATCATCATCGTCACCGGCATGACACCATGATCTCCCTCATCATGATCTCCATCATCGTGTCTTCATGAAGTTGTCTTGCCAACTATTACTTCTACTACTATGGCTAACGGTTAGCAATAAAGTAAAGTAATTACATGGCATTTTCAGTGACAGGCAGGTCATACAATAAATTAAGACAACTCCTATGGCTCCTGCCGGTTGTCATACTCATCGACATGCAAGTCGTTATTCCTATTACAAGAACATGATCAATCTCATACATCACATATACCATTCATCACATCCTTTTGGCCATATCACATCACACGGCATATGCTGCAAGAACAAATTAGACGTCCTCTAATTGTTGTTGCAAGTTTTTTGTGGATGCTATAGGTTTCTAGCAAGAACATTTCTTACCTATGCCAAAACCACAACGTGATATGCCAATTTCTATTTACCCTTCATAAGGACCCTTTTCATCGAATCCGATCCGACTAAAGTGGGAGAGACAGACACCCGCTAGCCACCTTATGCAACTAGTGCATGTCAGCCGGTGGAACCAGTCTCACGTAAGAGTACGTGTAAGGTCGGTCCGGGCCGCTTCAACCCACGATGCCGCCGGATCAAGATAAGACTAGTAACGACAAGTAAATTGACAAAATCGACGCCCACAACAACTTGTGTTCTACTCGTGCATAGAAACTACGCATAGACCTAGCTCATGATGCCACTGTTGGGGTTCGTTGCAGAAATTAAAAAAAATTCTATGCAACACCAAGATCAATCTATGGAGAGACTAGCAACGAGAGAGAGGGGATTGTATCTTCATACCCTTGAAGATCGCGAAACAGAAGCGTTGCAAGAACGTGGATGAAGGAGTCGTACTTGCAGTGATTCAGATCGCGGTTGATTCCGATCTAAGCGCCGAACAACGGCGCCTCTGCATTCAACACACGTACAGCCCGAGGACGTCTCCTCCTTCTTGATCCAGCAAGGAGGAAGGAGAAGTTGGGGAATAACTCCGGCAGCACGACGGCGTGGTGGTGGAGCTCGCAGTTCTTCGGCAGGGCTTTGCCAAGCTCAATAGAGGAGGAGAGGGTGTTGGAGAGGGAGGGCTGTGCCTTGGATGTGGTGCGGCTGCCCTCCCTCCACCCCTCTATTTATAGGGTGAAGGGGGTCGGCCCCTCTAGATGATATCTAGAGGGGGGGCGACGGCCAAGGGGAGGGGGCTTGCCCCCCAAGCCAAGGGGGGCGCCCCCTTTAGGGTTCCCCCCAACCCTAGGCGCATGGGCCCTAGGGGGGATGGCGCCCGGCCCACTTAGGGGCTGGTTACCTTCCACATACAGCCCATAGGGCCCTCCAGGCAGGTGGACCCTCCCGGTGGACCCCCGGAACCCCTTCGGTGGTCCCGGTACAATACCGATAAGTCCCGAAACACTTCCGGTGACCGTATGATGACTTCCCATATATAAATCTTCACCTCCGGACCATTATGGATCTCCTCGTGATGTCCGAGATCTCATCCAGGACTCCAAACAACATTCGGTAACTGCATACTATTTCCTATAACAACTCTAGCGTCACCGAACCTTAAGTGTGTAGACCCTACGGGTTCGGGAATCATGCAGACATGACCGAGACATCTCTTCGGCCAATAACCAACAGCGGGATATGGATATCCATGTTGGTTCCCACATGTTCCACGATGATCTCATCGGATGAACCACGATGTTTGGGATTCAATCAATGTCGTACACAATTCCCTTTGTCTACCGGTATGACACTTGCCCGAGATTCGGTCGTCGGTATCTCTATACCTTGTTCAATCTCATTACTGCCAAGTCTCCTTACTTGTTCCGTAACACATCATCCCGTGATCAACTCCTTGGTCACATTGAGCCCATTATGATGATGTCTTACTGAGTGGGCCCAGAGATACCTCTCTGTCACACGGAGTGACAAATCCGAGTCTCGATTCATGCCAACTCAACAGACACTTTCGGAGATACCCGTAGTGTGCCTTTATAGCCACCCAGTTACGTTGTGACGTTTGGCACACCCAAATCATTCCTACGGTATCCGGGAGTTGCACAATCTCATGGCCTAAGGAAATGATACTTGACATTAGTAAAGCTTCAGCAGACGAACTATACGATCTTGTGCTATGCTTAGGATTGGGTCTTGTCCATCACATCATTCTCCTAATGCTGTGATCCTGTTATTAACGACATCCAATGTCCATGGTCAGGAAAGCGTAACCATCTATTGATCAACGAGCTAGTCAACTAGAGGCTCGCTAGGGACATGTTGTGGTCTATGTATTCACACATGTATTACGATTTCCGGATAACACAATTATAGCATGAACAATAGACAATTATCATGAACAAGGAAATATAATAATAACCATTTTATTATTGCCTCTAGGGCATATTTCCAACACCAGGAACCCAACGCACCCGCGCATGTGCTTCCCCATGGCCCCTATGCCCTAGCTCGTCGAGCTCCCGTACGTGTCGCCGCCCGCGCTCGTCGTCGGCAGCCGTCCGGTGACCATTTGGTCCCGGGCTCGTGCCTTTGTGCTCGCGTGTGCACATAGGTCTTGCCTCGCCTCTCAGTTCGCTCGCTAAATCGTTGCATCGCCGTTTCCTCCCACGCCCGACTCCGGCCGTCCGCCGATGAGCTTGCCGCGCTCGACTCCGGCCACCCCTGCCGCCAGAACCACCACCGTTCGACGCGCGACGCCGAGCCGCGTCGAACGCGCCCGGCCACAGCCCAGCCGACCTCCTGTGCGAGGAATCCGCGCCCCTCCCGTGCCACGCCGCCGCGTTTTGCCTCATTGGCGTCGCTCCAGCACCGTCCGCCGACGTGGCTAGGCAGGCCCCACCCTTGGGTCACTGCAAGTGGGCCATGGGGGAGTCGTTGACTGGGTTGACCCAGTTAACATGCTGCCTGGGCAGCCCAGTGGCACTGACATGCGGGCCCCATCGCATAATTAAATTAATTAAAATGTTTTTATAAATAAAACTAATTAAATAACCTAAACAATCACTAACATGTGGGCCCTACTGCTAACTAACTCTCACTAATTAAAATAAACCCTGTTAGCCCCACTGTCTATGACAAGTGGGCCCCACTGGTCATTTTGACAAGTCAAACAGTGTGTTGATTGCTGACGTCATCCCCACGCAATGCTGATGTCATAATTCCATTTCTGTTAATTTAGATAAATTCAGAAAATGATTAATACTTTAGAAAAACGTTAGAAAATAAACCGTAACTCGGATGAAAATGTTTTCTACACGAAAGTTGCTCAGAACGACGAGACGAATCCGAATACGCAGCATGTACGTCTGCCACACATCCCTAGCATAGCAAACACGTAACTTCCCCCCTCCGGTTCATCTGTCCGAAAACGTGAAACACCGGGAATACTTTCCCGGATGTTTTCCCCCTTCGCTTGTATCACCTCCTACTGCGTTAGGGCACCCCTAGAAACGCTCATTGTCATGTCATGCATCTGTTTGTATTGTATTCATTGTTTCTCCCCCCTCTTCTCTCCGGTAGACTATGAGACTGACGCCGCTACTAGTGCCCCGATCAACTACGTTGTTGATGACTGATACGTCTCCAACGTATCTATAATTTTTTATTGCTCCATGCTATATTATCTACTGCTTTGGACATTATTGGGCTTTATTATCCACTTTTATATTATTTTTGGGACTAGCCTACTAACCGGAGGCCCAGCCCAGAATTGTTGTTTTTTTGCCTATTTTAGGGTTTCGAAGAAAAGGAATATCAAACGGAGTCCAAACGGAATGAAACCTTCGGGAACGTGATTTTTTCACCGAACATGATCCAGGAGACTTGGACCCTACGTCAAGCAACCAACAGGGAGGCCATGAGGTAGGGGGGCGCGCCTACCCCCCCAGGCGCGCCCTCCACCCTCGTGGGCCCCTAGTTGCTCCACAGACGTACTTCTTCCTCCTACATGTACCTACGTACCCCCAAACGATCAGATACGGAGCCAAAACCCTAATTCCACCGCCCTAACTTTCTATATCCATGAGATCCCATCTTGGGGCCTGTTCCGGAGCTCCGCCGGAGGGGGCATCGATCACGGAGGGCTTCTACATCAACACCATAGCCTCTCCGATGAAGTGTGAGTAGTTTACCTCAGACCTACGGGTCCATAGTTATTATCTAGATGGCTTCTTCTCTATTTTTGGATCTCAATACAAAGTTCTCCCCCTCTCTTGTGGAGATCTATTCGATGTAATCTTCTTTTACGGTGTGTTTGTTGAGACCGATGAATTGTGGGTTTACGATCAAGTTTATCTATGAACAATATTTGAATCTTCTCTGAATTCTTTTATGTATGATTGGTTATCTTTGCAAGTCTCTTCGAATTATTAGTTTGGTTTGGCCTACTAGATTGATCTTTCTTACAATGGGAGAAGTGCTTAGCTTTGGGTTTAGTCTTGCGGTGTCCTTTCCCAGTTATAGTAGGGGCAGCAAGGCACGTATTGTATTGTCGCCATCAAGGATAACAAGATGGGGTTTTTATCATATTGCATGAATTTATCCCTCTACATCATGTCATCTTGCTTAAGGCGTTACTCTGTTCTTATGAACTTAATACTCTAGATGCATGCTGGATAGCGGTCGATGTATGGAGTAATAGTAGTAGATGTAGGCAGGAGTCGGTCTACTTGTCTTGGATGTGATGCCTATATACATGATCATACCTAGATATTCTCATAACTATGCTCAATTATGTCAATTGCTAAACAATAATTTGTTCACCCACCGTAAAATACTTATGCTCTTGAGAGAAGCCACTAGTGAAACCTATGGCCCCCGAGTCTATCTTCATCATATTAATCTTCCAATACTTAGTTATTTTCATTGCTTTTATTTTACTTTGCATCTTTATCATAAAAATACCAAAAATATTATCTTATCATATCTATCGGATCTCACTCTCGTAAGTGACCGTGTAGGGATTGACAACCCCTTATCGTGTTGGTTGCGAGGATTTATTTGTTTTGTGTAGGTGTGAGGGACTCGCGCGTAGCCTCCTACTGGATTGATACCTTGGTTCTCAAAAACCGAGGGAAATACTTACGCTACTTTGCTGCACCACCCTTTCCTCTTCAAGGGAAAACCAACGCAAGTGCTCAAGAGGTAGCAAGAAGGATTTCTGGCGCCATTGCGGGGGAGGTCTATGCAAAAGTCAACATACCAAGTACCCATCACAAACCCTTATCTCCCGCATTGTATTATTTGCCATTTGCCTCTCGTTTTCCTCTCTCCCACTTCTCCCTTGCCGTTTTATTCGCCCTCTCTCTCTCTCTCTCTCTCTATCCTCCCTCTCTTTTCCGTTCGTCGCTTTTCCGTTCGCTTGTCATTATGGCTAGTCCCTTATCTTCCCCGTTGTCTCCCGAAAATGAAGTTCTAAACTTTAAACAAAGGGAGGGAGAAAATCTAAAAAACGCTTGGTATAGAATTTGCAATGCTCAAAATAGGTCTACCAAGAAGCAATCTACTTCCGTTCTTCTTCGCAATTTTTATGTAGGCGTTACTCCTTGGCAAAGATATATCCTTGATACCATTACCAGAGGGAACTTCTTGGGTAGCCATAATTTTGATTCTTACAATGCTATGATAGATTTGTTTGGCTCACCACCTCTTTTGGTTAATGGAACTATGTTAACTTTGGAACATGTAATGCAAAAACTTGAAATTATTGAAAATAAAGTTGCTACCGTTGAGTTAATTAAAAATTTCGATAAAAAGATCCACAACCAAATTACCCAATATGGATCTAAAGTAGGAGTAACTTTGAAAAATATTAAAGAGAAGGAACCTATAGTTAATGAAAGAATAAATCATGATTCCACTAGAATCGATAAACTTCAGGGTATCATTACCAATTTGGGATCCGCTTTTTCTTCCTAAAGAATACTCCAAGTCCTCCAACTAAAATTGCCAAGCTTATGTATGTTCCTAAAAATAAAGGTGAATCCTCTAGCAAAGAAACTGCGGATCTCAAATCTATAAGTGTTCATCCTAATCTTTTTTCTATCATTGAGGAACCATTTGCTGCTAATGATTTTTTTCAATCTTGTGCCTAAAAGTTTGATAATCAATAAAAAGAAAGAAATTCCTAAGGAAGGTAGATGCCTCATTGAAGAATTACCTACCAAAGATGGCAATACCTAGATCTATCCTTGTTTTTTATGCCTAGCTAGGGGTGTTAAACGATAGCGCTTGTTGGGAGGCAACCCAATTTTATTTTTATTCCTTGCTTTTTGCTCCTGTTTAGTAATAAATATTTTATCAAGCCTCTGTTGTGGTTGTGTTTTTTGTGTTTAATTAGTGTTTGTGCGAAGTAGAACCGTTGGGAAGACTTGGGGAAAGTCTTGTTAATCTTGCTGTAAAAAACAGAAACTTTAGCACTCACCAGAACTACTGCCATTTTTATTTGGAAAGTGATATTTAGTTAATTATTTTTGCAGATGATTAATATATAAATTCCTCACGTCCAGAAATTTATTTTATAATTTTTGGGGTTCCAGATCTTGCGCTAGCTACAGATTACTACAGACTATTCTGTTTTTGACAGATTCTGTTTTTCGTGTGTTGTTTGCTTATTTTGATGAATCTATGACTAGTAAAATAGTTTATAAACCATAGAGAAGTTGGAATACAGTAGGTTTAACACCAATATAAATAAATAATGAGTTCGTTACGGTATCTTGAAGTGGTCTTTTGTTTTCTTTCGCTAACGGAGCTCATGAGATTTTCTTCTTTAAGTTTTGTGTTGTGAAGTTTTCAAGTTTTGGGGAAAGATTTGATGGATTATGGAACAAGGAATGGCAAGAGCCTAAGATTGGGGATGCCCATGGAACCCCCAAGATAATATATGGACACCTAAAAGGCAAAGCTTGGGGATGCCCCGGAAGGCATCCCCTCTTTCGTCTACTTCTATCGGTAACTTTACTTGGAGCTATATTTTTATTCACCACATGATATGTATTTTGCTTGGAGTGTCTTGTATGATTTGAGTCTTTATTTTTTAGTTTATCACAATCATCCTTGTTGTACACACCTTTTGAGAGATACACACATGATTCGGAAATTATTAGAATACTCTATGTGCTTCACTTATATCTTTTGAGTTATATAGTTTTGCTCTAGTACTTCACTTATATCTTTTAGAGCACGGTGGTGGATTTGTTTTATAGAAACTATTGATCTCTCATGATTCACTTAGATTATTTTGAGAGTCTTAAATAGCATGGTAATTTACTTAAATAATCCTATATGCTAGGTATACAAGATTAATAATAAAGTTCTCTTATGAGTGTCTTGAATACTATGAGAAGTTTGATGCTTGATAACTGTTTCGAGATATGGAGGTAGTGATATTAAAGTTGTGCTAGTTGAGTAGTTGTGAATTTGAGAAATACTTGTGTTAAAGTTTGTGATTCCCATAGCACGCACGTATGGTGAACCGTTATGTGATGAAGTCGGAGCATGATTTATTTATTGATTGTCTTCCTTATGAGTGGCGGTCGGGGACGAGCGATGGTCTTTTACTACCAATCTATCCCCCTAGGAGCATGCGCGTAATACTTTGCTATGATAACTTGTAGATTTTTGCAATAAGTATATGAGTTCTTTATGACTAATGTTGAGTCCATGGATCATATGCACTCTCACCCTTCCATCATTGCTAGCCTCTCTAATACCGCGCACCTTTCGCTAGTATCATACACCCACCATATACCTTCCTCAGAACAGCCACCATACCTACCTATCATGACATTCCCATAGCCATTCCGAGATATATTGCCATGCAACTTTCCACCGTTCCGTTTACTATGACACGCTCCATCATTTTCATATTGCTTTGCATGATCATGTAGTTGACATCGTATTTGTGGCAAAGCCACCGTTCATAATTCTTTCATACATGTCACTCATGAGTCATTGCATATCCCGATACACCACCGAAGGCATTCACATAGAGTCATTTTTTTTTCTAAGTATCGAGTTGTAATTGTTGAGTTGTAAGTAAATAAAAGTGTGATGATCATCATTATTAGAGCATTGTCCCAGTGAGGACAGGATGATGGAGACTATGATTCCCCCACAAGTCGGGATGAGACTCCGGACGAAAAAAAGAGGCCATAAAAAAGAGAAGGCCCAAATAAAAAAATAAAAAAATGAGAGAAAAAGAGAGAAGGGACAATGCTACTATCCTTTTACCACACTTGTGCTTCAAAGTAGCACCATGATCTTCATGATAGAGAGTCTCCTTTGTTATCACTTTCATATACTAGTGGGAAATTTTCATTATAGAACTTGGCTTGCATATTCCAATGATGGGCTTCCTCAAAATGCCCTAGGTCTTCGTGAGCAAGCAAGTTGGATGCACACCCGCTTAGTTATTTTTGAGCTTTCATATACTTTTAGCTCTAGTGCATCCGTTGCATGGCAATCCCTACTCACTCACATTGATATCTATTGATGGGCATCTCCATAGCCCGTTGATACGCCTAGTTGATGTGAGACTATCTTCTCCCTTTTTGTCTCCTCCACAACCACCATTCTATTCCACCTAAAGTGCTATGTCCATGGCTCACGCTCATGTATTGCGTGAAGATTGAAAAAGTTTTGAGAATGTCAAAAGTATGAAACAATTGATTGGCTTGTCATCAGGGTTGTGCATGATTTAAATACTTTGTGTGGTGAAGATAGAGCATAGCCAGACTATATGATTTTGTAGGGATAACTTTATTTGGCCATGTTATTTTGAAGACACATAATTGCTTAGTTAGTATGCTTGAAGTATTATTATTTTATGTCAATATTAAACTTTTGTCTTGAATCTTTCAGATCTGAATATTCATGCCACAATTAAGAAGAATTACATTGAAATTATGCCAAGTAGCATTCCACATCAAAAATTCTGTTTTTATCATTTACCTACTCGAGGACGAGCAGGAATTAAGCTTGGGGATGCTTGATACGTCTCCAACGTATCTATAATTTTTGATTGCTCCATGCTATATTATCTACTGTTTTGGACATTATTGGGCTTTATTATCCACTTTTATATTATTTTTGGGACTAACCTACTAACCGGAGGCCCAGCCCAGAATTGCTTTTTTTGCCTATTTTAGGGTTTCGAAGAAAAGGAATATCGAACGGATTCCAAATGGAATGAAACCTTCAGTAACATGATTTTCTCACCGAACATGATCCAGGAGACTTGGACCCTACGTCAAGCAACCAACGGGGACGCCACGAGGTAAGGGGCGCACCTACCCCCCCCCCCCCTAGGCGCGCCCTCCACCCTCGTGGGCCCCCTGTTGCTCCACCGACATACTTCTTCCTCCTATATATACCGTTGATACGTCTCCAACGTATCTACTTTTCCAAACACTTTTGCCCTTGTTTTGGACTCTAACTTGCATGATTTGAATGGAACTAACCCGGACTGACGCTGTTTTTAGCAGAATTACCATGGTGTTATTTATGTGCAGGAGCAAACGTTCTCGGAATGACCTGAAACTTCACGGAGACACTTTTCAAGAAATAAGAAAAATACCTCCCAAAGATGAAGGCCAGGGGGGCACCACCTTGCCACGAGGGTGGGGGGCGCGCGTGCCCCCCTAGGGCGAGCCCCCCTACCTCGTGGGCCCCCCTGTTGCCTCTCCGACTCCAACTCCACCTCCATATATTGAGTTTCGATGAGAAAAAAATCAGAGAGAAGAAATCATCGCGTTCAAAATACGGAGCCGCCGCCAAGCCCTAAAACCTCTCGGGAGGGCTGATCTGGAGTCTGTTCGGGGCTCCGGAGAGGGGAATCCATCGCCATCATCATCATCAACCATCCTCCATCACCAATTTCATGATGCTCACCGCCATGCGTGAGTAATTCCATCATAGGCTTGCTGGACGGTGATGGGTTGGATGAGATCTATCATGTAATCGAGTTAGTTTTGTTAGGGTTTGATCCCTAGTATCCACTATGTTCTGAGATTGATGTTGCTATGATTTTGCTATGCTTAATGCTTGTCACTAGGGCCCGAGTGCCATGATTTCAGATCTGAACCTATTATGTTTTCATCAAAATATGAGTGTTCTTGATCCTATCTTGCAAGTCTATAGTCACCTATTATGTGTTATGATCCGTTAACCCCGAAGTGACAATAATCGGGATACTTACCGGTGATGACCGTAGTTTGAGGAGTTCATGTATTCACTATGTGTTAATGCTTTGTTCTGGTTCTCTATTAATAGGAGGCCTTAATATCCCTTAGTTTCCGTAAGGACCCCGCTGCCACGGGAGGGCAGGACAAAAGATTTCATGCAAGTTCTTTTCCATAAGCACGTATGACTATATTCAGAATACATGCCTACATTATATCAACAAACTGGAGCTAGTTCTGTGTCACCCTAGGTTATGACTGTTACATGATGAACCGCATCCGGCATAATTCTCCATCACAGATCCATTGCCTACGAGTTTTCCATATATTGTTCTCCGCTTATTTACTTTTCTGTTGCTATTGCTATCATCACTACAAAATACCAAAAACATTGCTTTTACTACTGTTACCTTTTGCTACCGTTATCAACACTATCATATTACTTTGCTACTAAACACTTTGCTGCAGATATTAAGTTTCCAGGTGTGGTTGAATTGACAACTCAGCTGCTAATACTTGAGAATATTCTTTGGCTCCCCTTGTGTCGAATTAATAAATTTGCGTTGAATACTCTACCCTCGAAAACTGTTGCGATCCCCTATACTTGTGGGTTATCAAGACTATTTTCTGGCGCCGTTGCCGGGGAGCATAGCTCTATTCTTTGAGTCACTTGGGATATATATTTTCTTATCATTATGAAGAACTTGAGAGATCCAAAAACCAAGATCTATCCCTTAACTACGAGGGGAGGTATGGAACTGCCATCTAGCTCTACACTTGATTCACCTTCTGTTTTGAGTAAGCTTGCGACACCTACACCTGCTTCTGCTATTCGTTCTGATATGTCGCATGTTATTGATGATGCCACTTCTGCTATGCGTGATACTTATGATGAAACTACCTCTATGCCTGATACTACTATGCCACTTAGTGATTTTCTCGATGAGCAACTTGCTAGGGCTAGAGAAATTGAAAATATTGAATCTGATGATACTGATGAAAGTGATGATGAAGAACCACTTGCCATTCCTAAGGGTTATGTTTTTGATCAAGATGCTTCTTTAGCTATTTTAGCTTGCAGAAATAGAACTGAACTTAAAAAATTATTAGCTAAATGGAGTAAGCAATCCCTAACTGATAGAATGAAACTTGACCCTGCTTTTGCTACTTCACCTATCTTTGTTACTGATAAGGATTATGGGTTCTCTGTTGATCCTAATATAATTACTTTGGTTGAATCTGATCCTTTTCATGGTTATGAATCTGAAATTGTTGTGGCACATCTTACTAAACTGAATGATATAGCTACCCTGTTCACTAAAGATGAGAGAACTCGCTACTTTTATATCCTTAAAATATTTCTATTCTCATTAAAGGGTGATGCTAAGATATGGTTTAATTCTCTTGATCCTGGTCGTGTGTGTAGTCCCCAGGATATGATTTATTACTTGTCTGCTAAATATTTCCCTGCTCATAAGAAACAAGCTGCTTTAAGGGATATATATAATTTTGTGCAAATTGAAGAAGAGAGTCTCCCACAAGCTTGGGGAGGCTTCTCCAATTACTTAATGCTTTGCCTGATCATCCTCTTAAGAAAAATGAAATACTTGATATCTTTTATAATGGACTAACCGATGCCTCTAGAGATTACCTGGATAGTTGTGCTGGTTCTGTTTTCAGGGAAAGAACACCGGATGAAGCTGAAATTCTATTGAATAATATGTTGACAAATGAAAATAGTTGGACACCTCTGGAGCCAATTCCTGAGCCTATTCCTAAACCAACTCCGAAGAAGAGGGGTATTCTATTTCTCAGTCCTGAAGATATGCAAAAGGAAAAGAAATCTATGAAAGAAAAGGGTATTAAAGCTGAAGATGTTAAGAATTTACCTCCTATTGAAGAAATACATGGTCTTAATTTACCGCCTGTTGAAGAAACATATAATTTTAATCCTTTACCTATTGAAGAAACTCATGGTCTTGATAACCCGACACAGGTAGTAAAGGTAAATTCTCTCTATAGATATGATAAAGTTGTAATCCCATTTACTAATATTGCTAGCCCATGCTTAGATGAGTTTGATAAATTTATGGCTAAGCAAGAAGACTTTAATGCTTATTTTGGTAGACAACTAAAATACAATTCAAATATGCTTGGACACTTGGGTGATTATATGGCTAATGTCAAAGGTGAACTTAAACTTATTAGTAAACATGCTTCTATGGTTACCACCCAAGTAGAACAATTACTTAAAGCTCAAAATGATTTGCTCAATGAATTGAATAATAAAGATAATGATTATGTTGTCAGAGTGGCTACTAGAACTGGTAGAATGACTCAGGAACCTTTGTATCCTGAAGGCCACCCTAAGAGAACTGAGCAAGATTCTCAGAGAAATAATTTAGATGCACCTAGTTCTTCTAAAAAGAAGAAAAAGAAAAATGATAAGACTTTGCATGCTTCTAGTGATCCTATTGTTGAAACACCTGAGAATCCAAATGATATTTCTATTTCTGATGCTGAAACACAATCTGGTAATGAACCTGAAACTAGTGATAATGTTCATAATGATGCCCAACCTAGTAATGATACTGATATAGAAATTGAACCTGTTGTTGATCTTGATAACCCACACTCAAAGAACCAACATTATGATAAGAAAGACTTTGTTGCTAGGAAACATGGTAAAGAAAGAGAGCCATGGGTTCAGAAACCCATGCCATTTCCTCCCAAACCGTCCAAGAAAAAGGATGATGAGGATTTTGAGCGCTTTGCTGAAATGATTAGACCTATCTTTTTGCATATGCAATTAACTAATATGCTTAAAACTAATCCTTATGCTAAGTACATGAAAGATATTATTACAAATAAAAGAAAGATACCGGAAGCTGGAATTTCCACCATGCTTGTTAATTACACTTTTAAGGGTGGAATACCAAAGAAACTTGGAGATCCAGGAGTACCCACTATACCATGCTCTATTAAAAGAAACTGTGTTAAAACTGCTTTATGTGATCTTGGAGCCGGTGTTAGTGTTATGCCTCTCTCTTTATATCGTAGACTTGATTTGAATAAGTTGACACCTACTGATATATCTTTGCAAATGGCTGATAAATCAACTGCTATACCTGTCGGTATTTGTGAGGATGTGCCTGTTGTAGTTGCAAATGTTACTATTTTAACAGACTTTGTTATTCTTGATATTCCCGAGGACGATAATATGTCTATTATTCTTGGAAGACCTTTTTTGAATACTGCAGGGGCTGTTATTGATTGCACCAAAGGCAATGTCACTTTTCAAGTTAATGGTAACGAGCATACGATACACTTTCCGAGGAAACAACCTCAAGTTCATAGTATCAACTCTATTGGAAAAATTCCATCGATTATATTTGGAGGTTTTGAATTTCCTCTACCTACTGTCAAGAAGAAATATGATATTCTTATTATTGGGGATGTGCATATCCCCGTTGAGGTAACATAGTGTTATTCGAAATTTCTCTGGTTCCATGTTATTCGAATGAGTTCGTTAACAAGACTTGATCAACCTTCTTAGTGGATTCCTTTTGATGATCATGAGATGGATGAAACTAGAAAGGCACAACCTTCTGTACCCCACTTTTACTCTCTGTTATTTATATTAGATAAAATAAAAATAAATAATTTTCTGTCTGTTATCTGATTATCCGTGCAATATAAAAATACCTCGAAAATAAAAGTTCTCCAAATGCCCTGAAAATTAAATATGATTTTTTCTAGAATATTTGAGGATTTATGGAACTGAATACACACCAGGGGGGTCAACCACCGTGCCACGAGGGTGGAGGGCACGCCCCCCTGCCTCGTGGGCCCACGGTGGCCCTCCTCCACTTATTCCTGCACCCACATACTTCATCTTCCTCCCCCAAACATGAATATCCAGCTCAAGCACAAGTTCTAGCTCACTTTGCTGCCATTTTCGATCTCCTTGCTCAAAGCACCTCTCACAAAACTGCTTGGGGAGATTGTTCCTTGGTATGTGACTCCTCCCTTGGTCCAATTAGTTTTTGTTCTAGTGCTTTATTCATTGCAAATTTTTGCTGCTTAGGTGACCCTGTTCTTGAGCTTGCATGTCAAATTTATATGGTCAAAATTAGTTTTGATGCATGATATAGGCCCTAGGCACTTGTAGGAGTAGTTGCTATCAATATTATTGAGTTTGGTTTACTTTTATTTTGAAGTTACTAAAAATTTCAGAATTTTTCAGAAAATGATGAGGAGACTTTTGAGGGGCTCATCGAGACACAGCTCGAAGGAAAAGGCACCGAAGCCTAAGCATAATCTGCCTCGCACCGCGGAGGTTCGGGCGTGTGAATGGCCTTCCGAGGATTTCTTAAGAGCAGCCGGGATTTATGAAGATTTTCATGAGTTGGCTCAGACTGCAGGCCTTACTGCTTTCCTCCATGACCAATGCGATCAGTATCTCTTGCTCATAAATACCTTTGTGCAAAACTTTCATTTTCATTCTAGGAACTCACCACCTACGGTGGAATTTCATTTATATGATGAGCATAAGGAGATGTCACTTTATGATTTCTGTCGTATTTGTTTAGTCCCTTTTGAGGGCAATACAGAAGAACCACATCGTGATGATGTGGAGGGATTTATTAACACTATCATTGTAGGGGAAACAAGGAAGGTTTCCGATGCATGAATCACTAGCATACACTTTCCTGTTTTATGTTACTTTGCTTTATTTGCTAGTCGTTGCTTAATTGGTCGCGGAAACTGTGGAAACCTGAGTATCCCTGATATTATTATTTTCTACCACGGTTTATACGGTGATAACTCTTTTAGTATGCGCGGCATTATTGCCAAACGGTTAAGTCTGAACCGTACCAAGGGCCCCATCTTTGGAGGCATCTATGCTACACGCCTAGCTGTATATTTTAACGTACCTATTAGGCATGCTGAGAAGGAAGAAAAAGTGTTGCCTCGTGTTTATCTAGATTATAAAAGTATGGTGTCACATGATTTTAATGTTAAGAATAGGGAAGGAGAGCTTAAATATCAATTGTTCTTTAATAAACATCATCCTGAGACTATTACCTTGCCTGCTCCTTCTTTGTTTGATTTGACTATAGGCATGTACCTTGTTCCGTTGATGGCTATCCACGCCTACCGGAACCCTGCACCAGCCAAGGAGCCAGAGCCGGAACCACAATTTGATCCTTCACGACAGTCTAATTACTAGTGGGACCCGGAGATGATTGTCAGCCAGTGGCAATCGGAGCCTTCCTCCTCTTCTCAGTACGACCCCAACTATTATTATGGATATTCGCCAGGCCAGCCATGGCCATAGACCAACTTAGGCCAAAAGCCTAAGCTTGGGGGAGTACGTATTTCCCACCGACATTACATTTATGTTCACACACTCATTGCTAGATGTCGGTGCTCATACTTTTTCATTGTATCATCCATGCTAGTTTATTTTTCATTTTTATGCTTTCTTCTTGTGTGTTGAATAAACCTTAAAAAATAGTTGCAGCTTTTAATTAGTTTACTTTCCATGCTTGTAGTAGTAATTAAAAAGAAAACCCAAAAAGATTTCATGTTCTTCTTTTTCCTGTTGGGAGCTTTCCCGTGTAAATAGTTTTATTTCTTTTCTTTGGGGGTCGATAGGAGAAGACCATAATTAAATTGTTGAAGTGGCTCTTATATGCATTATTGTTGATCTGACAAAAGAGCCCATATTGCCTTGTCTTATCCCGTTTATTGAATGTCTGCAGATTCCAGCTTAGTCCATTGCACGTGCACTACTATTATTATTCATATTGTTCGGTCGTGCGAGTGAAAGGCAATTATGACGATATATGATGGACTGACTGAGATGAGAAAAGCTGGTATGAACTCGACCTCTTTTGTTTTTGTAAATATGATTAGTTCATCGTTCCCGATTCAGCCTATTATGAATAAACATGTTTGCAATGACAACTAGAGATCATAGTTTCTTGTGCCATGCTTGATTAGCTATGAGTTATAATGGTTTACATTGCATGCCAACATGCTATTAAAATGGTTATGATGTGGTATGATAGGTGGTATCCTCCTCTGAATGATTTAAGTGACTTGACTTGGCACATGTTCACGCATGTAGTTGAAACAAAAGCAACATAGCCTTCACGATATTTATGTTCATGGTGGATTATACCCTACTCATGCTTGCATTCAGTGTTGATTAATTTTAATGCATGTTCATGACTATTGTCGCTCTCTAGCTGGTCGCTTCCCAGTCTTTTGCTAGCTTTCACCTGTACTAAGCGGGAATACTGCTTGTGCATCCAAACTCCTTAAACCCCAAAGTTATTCCACATGAGTCCACTATACCTACCTATATATGGTATCTACCCACCGTTCCAAGTAAATTTGTATGTGCCAAACTCTAAACCTTCAAATAAATATCCTGTTTTGTATGCTCGAATAGCTCATGTATCAACTAGGGTTGTCAGTATCTTCCATGTTAGGCGGGTTATTCTCAAGAGGATTGGACTCCGCTCCTCACTCACGAGATAAATGGCTGGTCACCGGGATGCCCAGTCCCATGCTTTATGCAAACTAAATCAAAATAATTGCAAACAAAACTCCCCCTGGGACCCTTGTTAGTTGGAGGCACTCGTTGTTTCGAGCAAGCCATGGATTGATGCTTGTGGTGGAAGGGGGAGTATAAACTTTACCATTCTGTTTGGGAACTGCCTATAATGTGTGTAGCATGGAAGATATTGCCATCTCTTGGTTGTTATGTTGACAATGAAAGTATACCACTCAAAATATTATTTACCTCTATTTCAAAACCGAGCTCTGGGACCTCTACAAATCCCTTCTTCCCTCTACCAAGGGCCTATCTATTTACTTTTATGCTGAGTCATCATCCTCTTATTAAAAAGCACTAGTTGGAGAGCACCGCTATCATTTGCATTCATTACTGTTAGTTTACATTGAGTATGACTTGACTGGATCTCTTTTACCATAAATTACAATGTCTACTCAGTCCTTGGTCTTTAAAGGTGCTCCGCATTTATGTTTTGCGGTCTCAGAAATGGCTAGCGAGATACCATCTTGTTATATCATATTATGATTGTTTTGAGAAAGTGTTGTCATCCGAGTTTTATTACTATGGCTCGCTAGTTGATTATGCTATTGATGTGAGTAACTTGAGACCTGTGCGTTATTGCGAATGTGGTTAGTTATAATCTTTGCTGAAAACTTGAATGTTGGCTCTACATATTTACAACAACAAGAGCAAACAGAGTTTGTAAAAGTTTTTCTTTATCACTTTCAGTTTGTCAACTGAATTGCTTGAGGACAAGCAAAGGTTTAAGCTTGGGGGAGTTGATACGTCTCCAACGTATCTACTTTTCCAAACACTTTTGCCCTTGTTTGGACTCTAACTTGCATGATTTGAATGGAACTAACCCGGACCAACGCTGTTTTCAGCAGAATTACCATGGTGTTATTTATGTGCAGGAGCAAACGTTCTCGGAATGACCTGAAACTTCACGGAGACACTTTTCAGAGAATAAGAAAAATACCTGCCAAAGATGAAGGCCAGGGTGGGCCACCACCTCGTGGGCCCCCTGTTGCCTCTCCGACTCCAACTCCACCTCCATATATTGAGTTTCGATGAGAAAAAAAATCAGAGAGAAGAAATCATCGTGTTTTACGATACGGAGCCGCCGCCAAGCCCTAAAACCTCTCGGGAGGGCTGATCTGGAGTGCGTTCGGGGCTCCGGAGAGGGGAATCCATCGCCATCATCATCATCAACCATCCTCCATCACCAATTTCATGATGCTCACTGCCGTGCATGAGTAATTCCATCGTAGGCTTCTGGACGGTGATGGGTTGGATGAGATCTATCATGTAATCGAGTTAGTTTTGTTAGGGTTTGATCCCTAGTATCCACTATGTTCTGAGATTGATGTTGCTATGACTTTGCTATGCTTAATGCTTGTCACTAGGGTCCGAGTGCCATGATTTCAGATCTGAACCTATTATGTTTTCATCAAAATATGAGTGTTCTTGATCCTATCTTGCAAGTCTATAGTCACCTATTATGTGTTATGATCCGTTAACCCCGAAGTGGCAATAATCGAGATACTTACCGGTGATGACCGTAGTTTGAGGAGTTCATGTATTCACTATGTGTTAATGCTTTGTTCCGGTTCTCTATTAAAAGGAGGCCTTAATATCCCTTAGTTTCCGTAAGGACCCCGCTGCCACGGGAGGGTAGGACAAAAGATGTCATGCAAGTTCTTTTCCATAAGCACGTATGACTATATTCGAAATACATGCCTACATTATATCAACGAACTGGAGCTAGTTCTGTGTCACCCTAGGTTATGACTGTTACATGATGAACCGCATCCGGCATAATTCTCCATCACCGATCCATTGCCTACGAGTTTTCCATATATTGTTCTCCGCTTATTTACTTTTCCGTTGCTATTGCTATCATCACTACAAAAATACCAAAAGCATTGCTTTTACTACTGTTACCTTTTGCTACCGTTATCACCACTATCATATTACTTTGCTACTAAACACTTTGCTGCAGATATTAAGTTTCCAGGTGTGGTTGAATTGACAACTCAGCTGCTAATACTTGAGAATATTCTTTGGCTCCCCTTGTGTCGAATCAATAAATGGGTTGAATACTCTACCCTCGAAAACTGTTGCGATCCCCTATACTTGTGGGTTATCAACCTACGTACCCCCGAACGATCAGATACGGAGCCAAAACCCTAATTCCACCGCCGTAACTTTCTGTATCCGTGAGATCCCATCTTGGGGCCTGTTCCGGAGCTTCGCCGGAGGGGGCATCGATCACGGAGGGCTTCTACATCAACACCATAGCCTCTCCGATGAAGTGTGAGTAGTTTACCTCAGACCTATGGGTCCATAGTTATTAGCTACTCCCTCCGTCCCAAAATATAAGAACGTTTTTAACACTAGCATAGTGTCAAAAATGTTCTTATATTCTGGGACAGAGGGTGGCTTCTTCTCTCTTTTTGGATCTCAATACAAAGTTCTCCCCCTCTCTTGTGGAGATCTATTCGATGTAATCTTATTTTGCGGTGTGTTTGTTGAGACCGATGAATTGTGGGTTTATGATCAAGTTTATCTATGAACAATATTTGAATCTTCTCTGAATTCTTTTATGTATGATTGGTTATCTTTGCAAGTCTCTTCGAATTATCAGTTTGGTTTGGCATACTAGATTGATCTTTCTTGCAATGGGAGAAGTGCTTAGCTTTGGGTTCAATCTTGCGGTGTCCTTTCCCAGTGACAGTAGGGGCAGCAGGGCACGTATTGTATTTTTGCCATCGAGGATAACAAGATGGGGTTTTTATCATATTGCATGAATTTATCTCTCTACATCATGTCATCTTGCTTAAGGCGTTACTCTGTTCTTATGAACTTAATACTCTAGATGCATGCTGGATAGCGGTCGATGTGTGGAGTAATAGTAGTAGATGCAGGCAGGAGTTGGTCTACTTGTCTTGGACGTGATGCCTATATACATGATCATACCTAGATATTCTCAGAACTATGCTCAATTCTATCAATTGCTCAACAGTAATTTGTTCACCCACCGTAAAATACTTATGCTCTTGAGAGAAGCCACTAGTGAAACCTATGCCCCCCGGGTCTATCTTCATCATATTAATCTTCCAATACTTAGTTATTTTCATTGCTTTTATTTTACTTTGCATCTTTATCATAAAAATACCAAAAATATTATCTTATCATATCTATCAGATCTGACTCGTAAGTGACCGTGTAGGGATTGACAACCCCTTATCGCGTTGGTTGCAAGGATTTATTTGTTTTGTGTAGGTGCGAGGCACTCGCGCGTCGCCTCCTACTGGATTGATACCTTGGTTCTCAAAAACTGAGGGAAATACTTACGCTACTTTGCTGCACCACCCTTTCCTCTTCAAGGGAAAACCAACGCAAGTGCTCAAGAGGTAGCAACGACCCCTACTTGCCAGAGCAACCAGGCAAGCCCCCCCTGATCACCAGATATCACCTATTCTTCTCTCTACTTCTTGCATTATAGTAGTGTAGCATGTTACTGATTTCCGTTAATCCTATTCTGATGCATAGCCTTCCATTGTTGCTGCAGTTGTTGATACCTTACCTGCAATCCTAAATGCTTAGTATAGGATGCTAGTTTATCATCAGTGGCCCTACATTCTTGTCAGTCTGCCATGCTATACTATCGGGCTGTGAACCGTGATCACGTCGGGTGTTGATCATGGGTATATACTATACATATTACACCTAATACATGTTGTGACTAAAGTCGGGTCGGCTCGTTGAGTACCCACGGTTGATTCACGAATTGGGGGCTGAAAGGACATACTTTCCCGACGGCCCTCTGTGTGGGTCTTTGTGGCAGAGTGATGGGGCAGGTTGAGACCACCCAGGAGAGAGGTGGGCATGGCCTTGGTCGGCATTCGCGGTTACTTCAAAATAACACGCTTAACGAGATCTTGGTATTTGATCTGAGTCTGGACACTGGCCTATACGCACTAACCAACTACGCGGGGACATTTATGGGCACTCGACATTGTGGTATCAACCGAAGCCTTCGTGATGTCAGCGACTGAGCGGCGCGCGCCAGGTTGGACCGCATAACGCAACTTCCTTTGTAATGGAGGTTGCTAGGTCTGCTCACCGGCCGCGTACGCAACGTGCAGGTGTGCAATGGGCGATAGGCCCAGACCCCTGTGCGCTTAGGATTTAGGCCGGCGTGCTGACCTCTCTGTTGTGCCTAGGTGAGGCTGCAACGTGTTGATCTTCCGAGGCCGGGCATGACCCAGGAAAGTGTGTTCGGCCAAAGAGGATCGAGCGTGTTGGGAAATGTGGTGCACCCCTGCAGGGAAGTTGATCTATTCGAATAGCCGTGTCCCTCGGTAAAAGGATGACCCGGAGTTGTACCTTGACCTTATGACAACTAGAACCGGATACTTAATAAAATACACCCTTCCAAGTGCCAGATACAACCCGGTGATCGCTCTCTCACAGGGCAACGATGGGAGGATCCCCGGGTAGGATTATGCTATGCGATGAGACTTGGTGAACTCACCATCTACTCTCTTCTATATGCTTCAAGATGGAGACTGCCAGAAGCGTAGTCTTCGACAGGACTAGCTATCCCCCTCTTATTCCGGCATTCTGGAGTTCAGTCCACATATACTACCCCCTTTCATTGCTACCAATGCATATGTAGTGTAGCTCCTTGCTTGCGAGTACTTTGGATGAGTACTCGCGGTTGCTTTGCTCCCCCTTTTTCCCCTTTCTATATCCGATTGTTGTGACCAGACGTTGGAGTCCAGGAGCCAGACGCCATTGTTGATGACGACTACTACTACTTGAGAGGTGCCTACTACTACGTGCAGGCTGCTGACGATGACCAGGAGTAGTTTAGGAGGATCCCAGGCAGGAGGCATGCGCCTCTTTCGATCTGTATCCCAGTTTGTGCTAGCCTTCTTAAGGCAAACTTGTTTAACTTATGTCTGTACACAGATATTGTTGCTTCCGCTGACTCGTCTATGATCGAGCTCTTGTATTTGAGCCCTCGAGGTCCCTGGCTTGTAATATGATGCTTGTATGACTTATTTTATTTGTAGAGTTGTGTTGTGTTATCTTCCCGTGAGTCCCTGATCTTGATCGTACACGTTTGCGTGTATGATTAGGGTACGATTGAATCTGGGGCGTCACAACGCCATATAGTGTCGTCCTCCTACACGAGTCCATCGCCACCCATCGGACGATGAGTCTCCACTGCGCCACGCCGCCGAGATCCGCCACCATCGATGTGTAGGATGAAGCACCGCTTCACCACCTACCGACGCCCAACCACCAATCCATCCACATGTCCGTCCAGCCGATGAATGTCTTCAAAGATGATGCCCCCATGGGGGTGACGGCGAAGACGTTGCCATCATCCGATCCAGGAGGCCCCTCAACGCCTCCAACGAGGGCTACGATGCCCACGGGCGCCGCCATCAATGGTAGCCTCCTCCAGATCTGAGGTTTCCCCCGGAAACAATGGAGTGAGGGACGCCCCCACCATCGCCTCCAACGAGGAAAACAACACCCGCGAGCGCCACCGACGATGGTGGCATCCTCACCTGCTTCACCAGCTAGGCCACCATCTCCTCCTCCACTTGATCCGTGCCCGAGAAGCCACCACGAGGCAACACCCACCGACCAGATCTCTTTGGACCGACGATGAAGACAACCAAAGTTAGAGGAGGTCCCATCGCTGCGTGACCAGCGCCATGGCCACACACATGTCGTCCCGAGGTGCCCACTCAAGATCCACCGTCACAGCCACACCTCCAAGCCGCAGCGGAGGGACGCCCCGCCACCGCCATCATCCCCTGCATGGGCTTTGCAATTTAGCGGTGGAGGATCATATAGTCTCGAATATCCTCACCCTCGCTGGGCACCGGACCAGATACAAACTCATTGACACCACGGATGATATGAAGTGCACATCGATCAGCATGACACCGACACGGTTCAGCAGCCCGCAGAAGAAACGTGCCGTCAAGAACCAGAAGAAAAGGCCGAATGCTCAAGAAAGAGAACGGGGTGCGGGCCGAGAAGATGGGCCTGCAAAACAATGCAGACCGAGCAAAATAGGAGTAGAAATTAATCAATCCACCTAAAGTTTCTCAAAAAAAATTAATCCCCCTAAAAGAAGTAGAAATTAATTATTATTTTTTATCAAAACTAAATAACCGTTTAAGAATTAAATCAATAAATGCACTTATACCACTATGTTCATCATATTGACAAACTACTGTTCCAGTGGATTTTAAGCAGGGCCTCTTTGATTCGCAGGATTCTAGAAACACGTAAATAGAAAAAAACATAGAATTCAAATGTCATGGTCATCTCAATCTTACTGGACTTTGGATTGTTTGATTTTATCTATACCAATATAAAAAGACCCAAAGGGGCAGATCCAAACCATCTCGACCGTCAAATCATTTTATCTAGCGGTTCAAATCGCTCCAATGTTGAGCACCAAACATGTTTAACGCTCTAATTACCCACCACTGCCATTGGTTATAAACACATTTTGACTCAACACTATCCCATGAAATCTGCCATGTAATTAATATCCTACCATTCCCGCGTAAAAAGTAATCGATATCTTACCAAATACCAACGTGCAACAGGAATATCTTACCTGATATAACATGCAACTAATATCCTACCTAATATAAATGTGCATTGCACGTACATTATTACTAGTCATAGAAAAACAAAAGATTCTTTCAAAGAGGTTTGAGGATGCTAGAAATCCTATGAACCAAACAACTAGCATGGGAGAATTCCTAAAGATTCTAATCCTCCAAAATTCCTATGAAAATACTTTGAATCAAAGGAGTCCCCTCCAGATTCACGGACGCATCTCCTCCCGTCCTGATCCCCTCCTACCGTCCTCCTCCCCTCCGCCTTTCGTCTAGATCCCCTCCGCCTCCCGTCCACCTCCCCTCCAGATCCCATCCACCTCCCTCCCGATCCCCTTAGCCTCCCGTCCAGCTCCCCTCCCGCCGTCGTTGGATCCTGGCTGGGCAAAGTCCGTGGAGGGGATGATGGCGGTGGCGGGGCGTCCCTCCGTCGCGGCTTGGAGGTGTGGCTGTGACGGTGGATCTTGAGTGGGCGCCTCGGGACGACATGTGTGTGGCCATGGCGCTGGTCACACAGCGATGGGACCTCCTCTAACTTTGGCTGTCTTCATTGTCGGTCCAAAGAGATCTGGTCGGTGGGTGTTGCCTCGCGGTGGCTTCCCGGGCACGGATCAAGTGGAGGAGGAGATGGTGGCCTAGCTGGTGAAGCAGGTGAGGATGCCACCATCGTCGGTGGCGCTCGCGGGTGTTGTTTTCCTCGTTGGAGGCGATGGTGGGGGTGTCCCTCACTCCATTGTTTCCGGGGGAAACCTCAGATCTGGAGGAGGCTACCATTGATGGCGGCGCCCGTGGGCGTCGTAGCCCTCGTTGGAGGTGTTGAGGGGCCTCCTGGATCGGATGATGGCAACGTCTTCGCTGTCACCCCCATGGGGGCATGGACATTCATCGGCTGGACGGACATGTGGATGGCTTGGTGGTTGGCCGTCGGTAGGTGGTGAAGCGGTGCTTCATCCTACACATCGATGGTGGCGGATCTCAGCGGCGTGGCGCAGTGGAGACTCATCGTCCGATGGGTGGCGATGCACTCGTGCAGGAGGACGACACTGTATGGCGTTGTTGTTGGGGAACGTAGTAATTTCAAAAAAATTCCTGCGCACATGCAAGATCATGGTGATTCATAGCAACAAGAGGGGAGAGTGTGATCTACGTACCCTTGTAGACCGACAGCGGAAGCGTTAGCACAACACGGTTGATGTAGTCGTACGTCTTCACGTCCCGACCGATCAAGCACTGAAACTACGGCACCTCCGAGTTTTAGCACACGTTCAGCTCGATGACGATCCCCGGACTCCGATCCAGCAAAGTGTCGGGGAAGAGTTCCGTCAGCACGACGGCGTGGTGACGATCTTGATGTACTATCGTCGGAGGGCTTCGCCTAAGCACCGCTACAATATTATCGAGGATTATCGTGGAAGGGGGCACCGCACACAGCTAAGAATATGATCACGTGTATCAACTTGTGTGTCTAGGGGTGCCCCCTGCCCCCGTATATAAAGGAGCAAGGGGAGGAGGCCGGCCAGCCCCTATTGGCGCGCCAGGAGGAGTCCTCCTCCTAGTAGGAGTAGGACTCCTACTAGGAGGGGGAAGGAAGTGGGGAGGGAGAAGTTCGGACCAGGGGGAAGGAGGCGCGCGGCCCACCCTGGCTGGCCTTCTCTCTCTCTCCACTAAGGCCCATATGGCCCATTACTTCTCCCAGTAGGGTTCCGGTAACCCTCCGGCTCTCCGGTTTTCTCCGAAATCACCCGGAACACTTCCGGTGTCCGAATATAGCCTTCCAATATATCAATCTTTATGTCTCGACCATTTCGAGACTCCTCGTTATGTCCGTGATCACATCCGGGACTCCGAACTAACTTCGGTACATCAAAACTCATAAACTCATAATATAACTGTCATCGAAACCTTAAGCGTGCGGACCCTACGGGTTCGAGAACAATGTAGACATGACCGAGACACCTCTCCGGTCAATAACCAATAGCGAAACCTGGATGATCATATTGGCTCCTACATATTCTACGAAGATCTTTATCGGTCAGACCGCATAACAACATACATTGTTCCCTTTGTCATCGGTATGTTACTTGCCCGAGATTCGATCGTCGGTATCTCAATACCTAGTTCAATCTCGTTACCGGCAAGTCTCTTTACTCGTTTCGTAATACATCATCTCGCAACTAACTCATTAGTTGCAATGCTTGCAAGGCTTATGTGATGTGCATTACCGAGAGGGCCCAGAGATACCTCTCCGACAATCGGAGTGACAAATCCTAATCTCGAAATACGCCAACCCAACATTTACCTTTGGAGACACCTGTAGAGCTCCTTTATAATCACCCAGTTACGTTGTGACGTTTGGTAGCACACAAAGTGTTCCTCCGGCAAACGGGAGTTGCATAATCTCATAGTCATAGGAACATGTATAAGTCATGAAGAAAGCAATAGCAACATACTAAACGATCGGGTGCTAAGCTAAAGGAATGGGTCATGTCAATCGCATCATTCTCCTAATAATGTGATCCCGTTAATCAAATGACAACACATGTCTATGGTTAGGAAACATAACCATCTTTGATTAATGAGCTAGTCAAGTAGAGGCATACTAGTGACGTTCGATTTGTCTATGTATTCACACAAGTATTATGTTTTCGGATAATACAATTCTAGCATGAATAATAAACATTTATCATGATATAAGGAAATAAAATAATAACATTATTATTGCCTCTAGGGCATATTTCCTTCGGTCTCCCACTTGCACTAGAGTCAATAATCTAGATTACATAGTAATGATTCTAACACCCATGGAGCTTTGGTGCTGATCATGTTTTGCTCGTGGAAGAGGCTTAGTCAACGGGTCTGCTACATTTAGATCCGTATGTATCTTGCAAATCTCTATGTCTCCCACCTGGACTAGATCCCGGATGGAATTGAAGTGTCTCTTGATGTGCTTGGTTCTCTTGTGAAATCTGGATTCCTTTGCCAAGGCAATTGCACCAGTATTGTCACAAAAGATTTTCATTGGACCCGATGCACTAGGTATGACACCTAGATCGGATATGAACTCCTTCATCCAGACTCCTTCGTTTGCTGCTTCCAAAGCAGCTATGTACTCCGCTTCACATGTAGATCCCGCCACAACGCTTTGTTTAGAACTGCACCAACTAACAGCTCCACCATTTAATGTAAACACGTATCCGGTTTGCGATTTAGAATCGTCCGGATCAATGTCAAAGCTTGCATCAACGTAACCATTTACGATGAGCTCTTTGTCACCTCCATATATGAGAAACATATCCTTAGTCCTTTTCAGGTATTTCAGGATGTTCTTGACCGTTGTCCAGTGATCCACTCCTGGATTACTTTGGTACCTCCCTGCTAGACTTATAGCAAGACACACATCAGATCTGGTACACAGCATTGCATACATGATAGAGCCTATGGCTGAAGCATAGGGAACATCTTTCATTTTCTCTCTATCTTCTGCATTGGTCGGGCATTGAGTCTTACTCAATTTCACACCTTGTAACACAGGCAAGAATCCTTTCTTTGCTTGATCCATTTTGAACCTTTTCAAAACTTTTTCAAGGTATGTGCTTTGTGAAAGTCGAATTAAGCGTCTTGATCTGTCTCTATAGATCTTAATGCCCAATATGTAAGCAGCTTCACCGAGGTCTTTCATTGAAAAACTCTTATTCAAGTATCCCTTTATGCTATCCAGAAATTCTATATCATTTCCGATTAGTAATATGTCATCTACATATAATATCAGAAATTCTACAGAGCTCCCACTCACTTTCTTGTAAATATAGGCTTCTCCAAAAGTCTGTACAAAACCAAATGCTTTGATCACACTATCAAAGCGTTTATTCCAACTCCGAGAGGCTTGCACCAGTCCATAAATGGATCGCTGGAGCTTGCACACTTTGTTAGCTCCCTTTCGATCGACAAAACCTTCCGGCTGCATCATATACAACTCTTCTTGCAGAAATCCATTCAGGAATGCAGTTTTGACATCCATCTGCCAAATTTCATAATCATAAAATGCGGCAATTGCTAACATGATTCGGACAGACTTAAGCATCGCTACGGGTGAGAATGTCTCATCGTAGTCAATCCCTTGAACTTGTTGAAAACCTTTTGCGACAAGTCGAGCTTTGTAGACAGTAACATTACCGTCAGCATCAGTCTTCTTCTTAAAGATCCATTTATTCTCAATTGCTTGCCGATCATTGGGCAAGTCAACCAAAGTCCATACTTTGTTCTCATACATGGATCCCATCTCAGATTTCATGGCTTCAAGCCATTTTACGGAATCTGGGCTCACCATCGCTTCTCCATAGTTCGTAGGTTCATCATGATCTAGTAGCATGACTTCCAGAACAGGATTACCGTACCACTCTGGTGTGGATCTTACTCTGGTTGATCTACGAGGTTCAGTAGTATCTTGTTCTGAAGCTTCATGATCATCATCATTAGCTTCCTCACTAATTGGTGTAGGTGTCACAGAAACTGGTTTCTGTGATGTACTACTTTCCAATAAGGGAGCAGGTACAGTTACCTCGTCAAGTTCTACTTTCCTCCCACTCACTTCTTTCGAGAGAAACTCCTTCTCTAGAAAGTTTCCGAATTTAGCAACAAAAGTTTTGCCTTCGTATCTGTGATAGAAGGTGTATCTAATAGTTTCCTTTGGATATCCTATGAAGACACATTTCTCCGATTTGGGTTCGAGCTTATCAGGTTGAAGCTTTTTCACATAAGCATCACAACCCCAAACTTTCAGAAACGACAACTTTGGTTTCTTGCCAAACCATAGTTCATAAGGCGTCGTCTCAACGGATTTTGATGGTGCCCTATTTAACGTGAATGCGGCCGTCTCTAGAGCATAACCCCAAAACGATAGCGGTAAATCAGTAAGAGACATCATAGATCGTACCATATCTAGTAAAGTATGATTACGACATTCGGACACACCATTACGCTGTGGTGTTCCGGGTGGCGTGAGTTGCAAAACTATTCCGCATTGTTTCAAATGTACACCAAACTCGTAACTCAAATATTCTCCTCCACGATCAGATCGCAGGAATTTTATTTTCTTGTTATGATGATTTTCAACTTCACTCTGAAATTCTTTGAACTTTTCAAATGTTTCAGACTTATGTTTCATTAAGTAGATATACCCATATCTGCTTAAGTCATCTGTGAATGTGAGAAAATAACGATATCTGCCACGAGCCTCAACATTCATCGGACCACATACATCTGTATGTATGATTCCCAACAAATCTGTTGCTCTCTCCATAGTACCAGAGAACGGTGTTTTTGTCATCTTACCCATAAGGCACGGTTCGCAAGTACCAAGTGATTCATAATCAAGTGGTTCCAAAAGCCCATCAGTATGGAGTTTCTTCATGCGCTTTACACCGATATGACCCAAACGGTAGTGCCACAAATAAGTTGCACTATCATTATCAATTCTGCATCTTTTGGCTTCAACATTATGAATATGTGTGTCACTACTATCGAGATTTAATAAGAATAGACCACTCTTTAAGGGTGCATGACCATAAAAGATATTACTCATATAAATAGAACAACCATTATTCTCTGATTTAAATGAATAACCGTCTCGCATCAAACAAGATCCAGATATAATGTTCATGCTTAACGCTGGCACCAAATAACAATTATTTGGGTCTAATACTAATCCCGAAGGTAGATGTAGAGGTAGCGTGCCGACCGCGATCACATCGACTTTGGAACATTTCCCACGCACATCATCACCTCGTCCTTAGCCAATCTTCGCTTAATCCGTAGTCCCTGTTTCGAGTTGCAAATGTTAGCAACAGAACCAGTATCAAATACCCAGGTGCTACTGCGAGCATTAGTAAGGTACACATCAATAACATGTATATCACATATACCTTTGTTCACCTTGCCATCCTTCTTATCCGCCAAATACTTGGGGCAGTTCCGCTTCCAGTGACCAGTCTGCTTGCAGTAGAAGCACTCAGTTTCAAGCTTAGGTCCAGGTTTGGGTTTCTTCTCTTGAGTAGCAACTTGCTTACTGTTCTTTTTGAAGTTCCCCTTCTTCTTCCCTTTGCCCTTTTTCTTGAAACTAGTGGTCTTATTGACCATCAACACTTGATGCTCCTTCTTGATTTCTACCTCCGCAACTTTCAGCATTGCGATGAGCTCGGGAATAGTCTTATTCATCCCTTGCATATTATAGTTCATCACGAATCTCTTGTAGCTTGGTGGCAGTGATTGGAGAATTCTGTCAATGATGCAATCATCTGGAAGATTAACTCCCAATTGAATCAAATGATTATTATACCCAGACATTTTGAGTATATGCTCACTGACAGAACTGTTCTCCTCCATCTTGCAGCTATAGAAATTATTGGAGACTTCATATCTCTCAATCCGGGAATTTGCTTGAAATATTAACTTCAACTCCTGGAACATCTCATATGCTCCATGACGTTCAAAACGTTGTTGAAGTCCCAATTCTAAGTCGTAAAGCATGGCACACTGAACTATCGAGTAGTCATCAGCTTTGCTCTGCCAGACGTTCATAACATCTGGTGTTGCTCCAGCAGCAGGCCTGGCACCCAGCGGTGCTTCCAGGACGTAATTCTTCTGTGCAGCAATGAGGATAATCCTCAAGTTACGGACCCAGTCCATGTAATTGCTACCATCATCTTTCAACTTTGCTTTATCAAGGAACGCATTAAAATTCAACGGAACAACAGCACGGGCCATCTATCTACAATCAAACATAAACAAGCAAGATACTATCAGGTACTAAGTTCATGATAAATTTAGGTTCAATTAATCATATTACTAAAGAACTCCCACTTAGATAGACATCCCTCTAATCCTCTAAGTGATTACGTGATCCAAATCAACTAAACCATGTCCGATCATCACGTGAGATGGAGTAGTTTCATTGGTGAACATCGCTATGTTGATCATATCTACTATATGATTCATGCTCGACCTTTCGGTCTCCGTGTTCCGAGGCCATATCTGTATATGCTTGGCTCATCAAGTATAACCTGAGTATTCTGCGTGTGCAACTGTTTTGCACCCGTTGTATTTGAACGTAGAGCCTATCACACCCGATCATCACGTGGTGTCTCAGCACGAAGAACTTTCGCAACGGTGCATACTCAAGGAGAACACTTCTTGATAATTAGTGAGAGATCATCTTAAAATGCTACCGTCAATCAAAGCGAGATAAGATGCATAAAAGATAAACATCACATGCAATCAATATAAGTGATATGATATGGCCATCATCATCTTGTGCTTGTGATCTCCATCTTCAAAGCACCGTCGTGATCACCATCGTCACCAGCGCGACACCTTGATCACCATCGTAGCATCGTTGGTCTTGCCAATCTTATGCTTCCACGACTATCGCTACCACTTAGTGATAAAGTAAAGCATTACAGCGCAATTGCATTGCATACAATAAAGCGACAACCATATGGCTCCTGCCAGTTGCCGATAACTTGGTTACAAAACATGATCATCTCATACAATAAAATTTAGCATCATGTCTTGACCATATCACATTACAACATGCCCTGCAAAAACAAGTTAGACGTCCTCTACTTTGTTGTTGCAAGTTTTACGTGGCTGCTATGGGCTTAAGCAAGAACCAATCTTACCTACGCATCAAAACCACAACGATAGTTTGTCAAGTTGGTGTTGTTTTAACTTTCGCAAGGACTGGGCGTAGCCACACTCGGTTCAACTAAAGTTGGAGAAACTGTCACCCGCTAGCCACCTTTGTGCAAAGCACGTTGGGAGAACCGGTCTCGCATAAGCGTACGCGTAATGTCTATCCGGGCCGCTTCGTCCAACAATACCGCCGAACCAAAGTATGACATGCTGGTAAGCAGTATGACTTATATCGCCCACAACTCACTTGTGTTCTACTCGTGCATATAACATCAACACATAAAACCTAGGCTCGGATGCCACTGTTGGGGAACGTAGTAATTTCAAAAAAATTCCTACGCATACGCAAGATCATGGTGATGCATAGCAACGAGAGGGGAGAGTGTGATCTACGTACCCTTGTAGACCGACAGCGGAAGCGTTAGCACAACGCGGTTGATGTAGTCGTACGTCTTCACGGCCCGACCGATCAAGCACCGAAACTATGGCACCTCCGAGTTTTAGCACACGTTCAGCTCGATGACGATCCCCGGACTCCAATCCAGCAAAGTGTCAGGGAAGAGTTCCGTCAGCACGACGGCGTGGTGACGATCTTGATGTACTACCGTCGCAGGGCTTCGCCTAAGCACCGCTACAATATTATCGAGGATTATCGTGGAAGGGGGCACCGCACACAGCTAAGAATATGATCACGTGGATCAACTTGTGTGTCTAGGGGTGCCCCTTGCCCCGTATATAAAGGAGCAAGGGGAGGAGGCCGGCCGGCCCCGATTGGCGCGCCAGGAGGAGTCCTCCTCCTAGTAGGAGTAGGACTCCTACTAGGAGGGGGAAGGAAGTGGGGAGGGAGAAGGAAAGGGGGGCGCCGCTCCCCTCTCCTAGTCCAATTCGGACCAGGGGGAGGAGGCACGCGGCCCACCCTGGCTGCCCTTCTCTCTCTCCACTAAGGCCCATATGGCCCATTACTTCTCCCGGTAGGGTTCCGGTAACCCTCCGGCTCTCTGGTTTTCTCCGAAATCACCCGGAACACTTCCGGTGTCCGAATATAGCCTTCCAGTATATCAATCTTTATGTCTCGACCATTTCGAGACTCCTCGTTATGTCCGTGATCGCATCCGGGACTCCGAACTAACTTCGGTACATCAAAACTCATAAACTCATAATATAACTGTCATCGAAACCTTAAGCGTGCGGACCCTACGGGTTCAAGAACAATGTAGACATGACCGAGACACGTCTCCGGTCAATAACCAATAGCGGAACCTGGATGCTCATATTGGCTCCTACATATTCTACGAAGATCTTTATCAGTCAGACCGCATAACAACATACAGTGTTCCCTTTGTCATCGGTATGTTACTTGCCCGAGATTCGATCGTCAGTATCTCAATACCTAGTTCAATCTCGTTACCGGCAAGTCTCTTTACTTGTTTCGTAATACATCATCTCGCAACTAACTCATTAGTTGCAATGCTTGCAAGGCTTATGTGATGTGCATTACCGAGAGGGCCCAGAGATACCTCTCCGACAATCGGAGTGACAAATCCTAATCTCGAAAAACGCCAACCCAACATTTACCTTTGGAGACACCTGTAGAGCTCCTTTATAATCACCCAGTTACGTTGTGACGTTTGGTAGAACACAAAGTGTTCCTCCGGCAAACGGGAGTTGCATAATCTCATAGTCATAGGAACATGTATAAGTCATGAAGAAAGCAATAGCAACATACTAAACGATCGGGTGCTAAGCTAATGGAATGGGTCATGTCAATCACATCATTCTCCTAATAATGTGATCCCGTTAATCAAATGACAACACATGTCTATGGTTAGGAAACATAACCATCCTTGATTAATGAGCTAGTCAAGTAGAGGCATACTAGTGACGTTTGGTTTGTCTATGTATTCACACAAGTATTATGTTTCCGGATAATGCAATTCTAGCATGAATAATAAACATTTATCATGATATAAGGAAATAAAATAATAACATTATTATTGCCTCTAGGGCATATTTCCTTCAGTTGTGACGCCCCAGATTCAATCGTACCCTAATCATACACGCAAATGTGTACGATCAAGATCAGGGACTCACTGGAAGATAACACAACACAACTCTACAAATAAAATAAGTCATACAAGCATCATATTACAAGTCAGGGGCCTCGAGGGCTTGAATACAAGAGCTCGATCATAGACGAGTCAGCGGAAGCAACAATATCTGAGTACAGACATAAGTTAAACTAGTTTTCCTTAAGAAGGCTAGCACAAACTGGGATACAGATCGAAAGAGGCGCATGCCTCCTGCCTGGGATCCTCTAAACTACTCCTGGTCATCGTCAGCGGCCTGCACGTAGTAGTAGGCACCTCTCGAGTAGTAGTAGTCGTCATCAAAAGTGGCGTCTGGCTCCTGGACTCCAAAGTCTGGTCACAACAATCGGATATAGAAAGGGGGAAAAGGGGGAGCAAAGCAACCGTGAGTACTCATCCAAAGTACTCGCAAGCAAGGAGCTACACTACATATGCATTGGTATCAATGAAAGGGGGTAGTATATGTGGACTGAACTGCAGAATGCCGGAATAAGAGGGGGATAGCTAGTCCTGTCGAAGACTACGCTTCTGGCAGTCTCCATCTTGAAGCATATAAAAGAGAGTAGATGGTGAGTTCACCAAGTATCATCGCATAGCATAATCCTACCCGGGGATACTCCCATCGTCGCCCTGTGAGAGAGCGATCACCGGGTTCTATCTGGCACTTGGAAGGGTGTATTTTATTAAGTATCCAGTTCTAATTGTCATAAGGTCAAGGTACAACTTCGGGTCGTCCTTTTACCGAGGGACACGGCTATTCGAATCGATCAACTTCCCTGCAGGGGTGCGCCACATTTCCCAACACGCTCGATCCTCTTTGGCCGGACACACTTTCCTGGGTCATGCCCGACCTCGGAAGATCAACACGTTGCAGCCTCACCTAGGCACAACAGAGAGGTCAGCACGCCAGCCTAAATCCTAAGCGCGCAGGGGTCTGGGCCTATCGCCCATTGCACACCTGCACGTTGCGTACGCGGCCGGTGAGCAGACTTAGCAACCTCCATTACAAAGGAAGTTGCGTTATGGGAGTACAACCCATGGACTTTTGGAAAATATTATCACACCCATATCAACTTCCTGGCAATTTGCAAAGCCCGCCCATATGATCCTCCAACGCTCTTCTTTGCTGAATGTGGAAAACATGGTGCTGATACATGTTGGTGTGTCCCTGTGATTCCGCAGAAACCAGAAGCTGGTATGCTCTAGCCTTGACCTTGCAATTTCTGTTTCGATATTTTCTATCAAGTGGATTGAGCTATTTCCTTTTTCAATTTCGTAATCTGCATTGTTTTGTCGCCTATAAACAGTACTTGTGTGCTCTAGTCAATGCCTTCTTTATGCTTAAATGAAGAGTTCAGCTGCTACATGGTGGGTACTTTTCATGTTTAATTAGATCAATAGCTCAATGCAATGCCATCACTGTACATGCAGTAGCCATTGTTTACCTAAATTTGCATGTTGCCCCTTTTGTTATGATGCAAGTTCAGTTCATTGTGCTTTGCTTTCTGCTTTTTTTTAGTAACATAGCACTTAGTTGCTTAGATCCCAGTGATCTTTGATAAGTCCAAATTAGTTGTGATTCAGCTTAATGAAGTATGTTCTCATGTGCTTTTTTGTATGTACGGTAGAACAGGTCCGTTGCATTTACTGTGAGTATGAAGGAAACAGAATTGTTTTCATCCAGCCGTGGAGAGTTTCTTCGGGCGCAATGAATTTGAGAAGTTTTATGAATCGGGCACATCTTATACCAACGATAAGCTCATCGAAGATCATGAAATTGACATAGATTGGGTGCATGGTGTGGAGGATGATGGCATATACCACCACTGCTACCCTGATCCTGATGATATTGATGATGAAGAACTATCTATTTGCTGAGTGTAGAAAGCGGGGTGGCAAAAGTGGCATGGCATCTTGTCATGATACTTTTCTTTCTTGTGATGATTGTTACAATGTAGTTCAAACAGACTATCATCCTCTTATTTTTTTATACTTAAACAAGGTCATCATACACTGTTGAACCTTAAAGATGGTGGTCGTTGTCCTCTAATCACATGAAACTCTAAATGCCCATGTTTGTCATAATTGTCATCCTTCTCTGGTCACAAGCTATGGAAATTAATGTGATCGAGTGTACGCTGAATGCTCGGACTGTTTTTGATCGCCCACAATCATCTAAATACCATCCTAACAGTACATGTGTGCTCTAGTATCCATGGTTTTGATCCATAGCTCACTGTAATGTCATCACTGTACATGCAGTTGCAATTGTTTCACCTAATCTTTGTATCTTATAAAGAATTTGCATTAAATCTATACACTGTTTACTGTAGCGTTTACTGGAGATCTGTTCACATTACTAGGATAATGGAATATCTTGATTTGAAACATTTTGTGGACACTGCTCACTTTGGTATATCTTTTGCTGTTGCACTTCGATAAAACACCAGATCACTGTTTTAAATAACGACCAACCATGATGGATTTGTATTCTTTTCTTTAAGATGTTTATTTACATAGTGTCAAATGCCATGATTTAGCGGTTTAGCGGGCCTTCAAACAATATAAAGTCTTCACTGCAGACCAAAAAAATGTTCTTTTTGGTAGCTCCTACTAATGGAAGTATACTAATGCTTGGTGAGCAATTATGATGGGTTGGGCCATGTTACTTCTACCGCGAGTCATGAAATTGTTATGCGCAAAGAACTGAATTGTACTTTATAATAGAAATTGGTTTCTATAAATTGGAATGTTGTTAGTTATAACACTACTAGAACCTTGCTAGTATTACATTTTGTGGAATAATATAAAATATAGACTTATTGCATGTTGTTGCCCCTTTAGTTATATATGATGCAAGTTCAATTTATTGTGCTTTCCCTTCTGCTGTTTTAGTAACATGGCACTTGGTTGCTTAGATCCCATTGATCTTTGATAAGTACTACCCCCTTTGTTCCTAATATTTGTCTTTCTAGAGATTTCAACAAGTGACTACATATGGAGCAAAATGAGTGAATCTCACTCTGAAATATGTCTATATACATTCGTATGTGGTAGTCCATTTGAAATCTCTAAAAAGAAAAATATTTAGGAACAGAGGGAGTACAAATTAGTTGTGATCCAGCTTAATGAAGTATGTTCTGATATGAAACAATATGTGCTTTTTTGTATGTACGGCAGAACAAGTCCGTTGCATTTACTGCGAGTTTGAAGGAAACCGAATTGCTCATCCAGCCGTGGAGAGTTTCTTCGGGCACAATGAATTTGAGAAGTTTTATGAATCAGGCACATCTTATACTGCTCATCATACGTTGTGAAAACGTAGATTGGGTGCATGGTGTGGAGGATGATGGCATATACCACCACTGCTACCCTGATCCTGATGGTATTGATGACGAAGAACTATCTATTTGCTGAGTGTAGCAAGGGGGTGGCAAAAGTGGCATGGCATCTTGTCATGATACTTTTCTTTCTTGTGATGAATTGTTACAATGTAGTTCAAACAGACTATCATGCTCTTATTTTGTATTATAAACAGTGCCATCATACCCTGTTGAACCTTAATGATGATCGTCCTCCCATCACATGAAACTCTGAATGCCCATGTTTCTAATCATTGTCATCCTTCTCCGGCTATCAAAAATTAACGTGATCAAGTGTGTGCTGAATGCTCGGGCTGATTTTTTTTATGAAATTCAGACTGTGTGTTCCATGTCCTTTATTTCCTTGTGCGTTCTATCGGTGTATTTCCTTGTGCTAAGTGGAGGACCCTTATCGAAGGGCCATGTAAGGTGTCTCTTGTTCTCGTGCGTGGCTTGGTTGTTCTCTGATGATACATTACAATTTCTGTTGTCCTTTTTCGTGATTTTCATGGCTTACTGTGGTTCCAAACATTGGACAATGGCATCTGTTAGATCTTTGCGGATCTGATGCCTGCAATTATCACATTCCATTAGAGCATTAGCAAAATATTGCCAATTTTGCCATTTTCATTTGTTATTTTTCTGTGTGCGCCAATGATGAAAGCCCAAGGAAATTCTCAGCAGAGCTACTGGAACTAAATATGTCATTTGGCAAGGCATTATTAAGGTAATTCAGCTTCGTTAAGTTTCCGGGGTGAGGGGGATTCCCCTGCCAAAGATGCCTCGGGTTCTTTAGCGATCCTATGACCTCGGGTACTTGCTCCATCAAAATCACTCCACCTAAAAAGAAGGTGCTCCAGATGAGTGAAATGGGCCAATGCCACCTGTAATGGCATACTCATCGCTGAAGTTTTTGTTGCGGGGATTGAGCTTAATGATGTGCCCAGCCTTGTTGCTACATATCACTCACACCATAATACCACCTACAACAATTCAGGGCCCGCCCTCTACATATCACTTTCAGAACAAATAGCTTCTTGTTGGAGAACGAATTTCCCGGGTCGCCCCAAGCGACTCCGGTGGCAACTAAGCCGCCAGCCGAAAATCACCTCGCCAAGACAACTCCTCGCCGCCGCTGGAGGAAGCCACTGGACTGCGGCGGCGGGGTGTCCCTCAGTCCCGCCAAATCAACGAGAGAGTGATGCACGCTACATGAGCGACGGGAGCAAGGGCAGCAGTTGAGTGCTTTGCGGACCTCCCATCTGGTCGACCTGACCGTAAGAAGAAATTTGAACTTTTGCAGAAAAAAGAAGAGCCTAAAATATTGGTCATGGTCATTAATCACGACCCAGAATTATGAATGCCGTCGATCATAGTGTTGCCACAGTACGGGGTATGACATTGAGAGACGAGGCCCAGCCAGAACTGAAAGTCACGATGCGGCAAGAGCCCAGCCGCATTCCTTCAGCTAAAGCTCTCTCCCTGCAGAAAAAAAGCAGGAAACTCTGCGGCAAGCAAGAAGTACAGCCATGCAGGTGTGAGCCAGCAGCAAAATTCAGGACAGACAGAAAAAACATTCAGGACGACGTCCAAGAGGGCATGACAACCAGGCATGCATCACGATTCATCTTAGGCACAAAGAAAAAACAGAAATCTCAGTTCTCTTCATCAGACGCGAAGTTTCTCCAGCTAGCTGCGCAAGATTCTACCAAGTTTTTACAGGCTAATCATGTCCACCACATGTCAAAGGGGCACTCTACAAATTACGAAAAAGAGACACAATACATCATTCTCTACTGTAGCAGGATTAGCACCACATCAGCATGTCATGGAACTCCTCTTTGCAGGCCGCAAATACCCCTTTTTCTCAGCGATCAACTACCGGTGGCTGCAATCAACAGAATAAGCACCCGTTACAAAGAGAGCTGAAATCACAACTGAGAACAAGACATGCATAGACATGTAAGACACTGGAAAATAACAGCAGGAGTAATTCTTGCAACCGACCTCACTCCTCACATGTATGGATAGATTTTAACTACGGTAGATAATTTGGCTCTAACCAACCTCACCTCTCGCATGTATGACTATATGGATTCTAACTAGATATAATTGCCCACAAAGAGAGTTGAAGCAAGCACTATTACATACTCCCTCCGTCCCAAAAAAAAATGTCGTGGTTAAAACCACGACACTTATTTTGGAACAAAGGGGGTATATTGCAACTGTATTAAGAAAAGGTACATCCAAGTATCCAAAGAACTGAGAAAACAATGAGCTAGGAAAGATCAGGGATTACCTACATTACGTTCCCAGATATTGCATCAAATCATTGTCATCCAGCAGTTCATCGAGTTCATCAAGGTCAGGAATTGGACTATTAATACCGATGAAATCAAAAGGCAGTCCATCAAAAGAACTGCCCATAAACTTATCATCAGGGTCAATATAAAAAGCATCACTCATGATCGGTTGCGTGTCACCAGCAACAGAGGTTGAATTCCCACTACCTGCCATATGATGACTGTAAGAACTGTTCAAAGCTCCTGTTCCCATGGCAGGCACATGGTTATCCACTGATAGTGGCACTGAGTGTTTTGCAGCAGAAGACTGGTAATCATGTGAAGAAGAGCTAAAGCCGATAGATCCAAGACCAACGTCTGGTTGAAAAGTATTTCCAGGCCAGGAGTTTGTGTAATCATTACTTTCAGAAGCTAATGGCTGGTCGACCATATAAATGCTTGAAGAAGCAATATTTGCAGCCTGGCTGTAATTATTAACCACAACACCAGGGGGTACAAAGTTCCCTTGAACATCTCCTTGATGTTGTAAAGATCCTCCATTTGTACCGGCAGGATTGAAGCTTGTCAACGGGTTAGCGACACAGACCACCTCCATCTGATTGCTCTTCATATCCGGAATGGAGTTGCTCAAAACCTCTGCATTATTATCATTCCTTTGTGTTCCTTCAACCTCAGACCCATCCACAGAACACTGTCCGGTATGTCTTCTTCGCTTTGGTGGTCTTTTAGTTTCCTTAGTACTAGGAAGCCTTTGAGTAGAGCGTTTATCATGATGTTTTTTGTTCCCACTACTTGAGCCATTCTCTTCTCTGATGTGCACAGCTGGTTGATGAACTCCCACATCGTCTTTGGATATTGTAGACTGAGGAGGCTCCTCCATACAATCGACATCATACTCATCACAGCTGCTGTATGAACACTCATTTTTGTCCCCTAGGTCAACAAGATGAGTATCTGATACACCGTTGCCAATACTGTGAACATACTCCTCTCTTTGCAAAACAACCAGCCAAATCAAGCTCTCTTTTGCAGTCATTTTGTCCTGCAAGCACTTTGACTTCCGTACATGATATCTTATCTTATCAAAATTGGGAGCCAAGTGTTTGATCACACCCATCAGCACACCAACCTTCCAAACCTTCTTAAGATCGTGAGGTTTTCTGTATGGAGGTGTTTTACCCTTTGGAAGGCCTAAAGCAATCCACCACTCCTCACTCCCTGAGGGCCACCACGGGGGTGGAATACCCTTATCCAGTGGGTACTTGCGCTGCTGAGGGCTGCAGTGCTGCATCAATGCAGAAAGCAATGAGCCCAGAGTACCATCTTGGAGATCCATCAAGCTATATTGATTCATGGTTCCACTGCTCTTAGCATTAACCAACAGAGAGTTCTCAACCTCATATTTTGCAATTGCTGCTGGCCCATTCTTATCAAACTTAACCTTCTCCTTCCACCAAGCTCTAATGTTGTCTGATGCTCCACTGACAGGCTTCCCTTTATCAGGAATGATCCCATAAACAAAACCCTGTGCATTGCATACTTCCATCAACTTGAGCATGTACTTCAAAATCCCATCCTGGGCTCTTGCCATCTTCTTGCGAAGGGCTAGATCAGACAGCTTCTTTGGTTTAGACTTCTCCAGTTCGGCCTGCTCCAAAGCAAGCCTCTGCTGCTTCTCCTTGATCCTCTTGAGCCTGACCTTATCTTTCCACATCCGCCGGGCCAGCTCCTCAGCCTCGATCTCTTCGTCACTGACATCATTCTCAGAGAGGTTTGGGATGCCATCAACCTCAAAATCCGACACATCACCAAGCTCCTTCGCGACAATAGCTAGATTATCCATCATCTCTAGTGCTTACTAGACTCAATAACATCACCCTACTCAAGTTGCTGCACTTATTTTCTTTGCACCATCAATCGAAGTAATATCTGCAACCTGCAAAATTTCTGTTGTGCTCAATATCTGAAAATGCAATGCTAGTCAACTGGAAAAGAACAACCTCAGAATTGTAACCGTACAGTGCGAGTGAGCAATATCTGACAGAACTGACAAAGCGACTTATCCCAATTCTATGGTTTTAACGGTGCTTTTCTTCTGACCTGATCACCTAGCATGTTACTACAAGATTTCAGCAATTATAGAGAAAATTTGTAAGGAACCAAGACGGCCCTTCTCCCCGTGCGCAAGTCATCACTACATTATCAAAGCCAATAGAGAAGACCTAAGATTAGAAACATGAGAACAACAGGATCAATCTATGTGAGGGGCCTCCGTTCCGAACTTCCAGCCCCACCAATCAATACAGAGACGCCAATGATCCGACGACAGCAGAAGGCGCGGCAATCTGAAACCCGGGCAAACCCTAGAAAACCCGGATCAGCGAACGGATTCAGGCGCAACAACTATCTACCGCCGGCGGACGGAAGCGACAGAGACCAATCCCACCAAAAATCCATCGGAAAAAAAAAGACAAGCGCGGCGCCGGTCCCTACCTCGTCGAGAAACGGTCGCCGACGCGGCGGCGGGATCAGGCGGGGGGAGGAGAACGGGGGCGGGGGGGGGGGCGATTTCTGCTGTCGCCGCCGCAGTTAATTTTCCCTTTTAATTCGGGGGACGGGGAGGAGACAGAACGGGCCAGAAGGGCGGAAAGCGGCCGCGGTGGACACTGCTAGGGGAGCACGAAGCGTGACGCAGGGCGTGGCGTCACGGGAGATAAAATGGTGCTGTATTTATGCACCAAAAAATGTCGCTCGCGTTTCCGGCAGCCGGATTATGAGATGCTATAGTTTTTCTCTAACTCTGTGGACAACCCTGTGGCGCTGGCTCCTTGCCCTGCGCACGGCGTGCGCGAGTGTGGGTTGGTGCGGATATGCTCTCCACGGAAGATCCCGGTGCCCCTGAGTCAGCGACGATATGCCTCGTTCGCTTGCCTGTTTTTTTCGATGACGGTGAAGATAAGCCTCCAGATTTTTTTTATCGGAAAAAAAGGATAAGCCTCCAGATTTCTCGTTTTGAACACAGGATTGTCCGGCAAAGTGAGCCGTTGACCATGGGTTTAGTATACGCACCTGTTTCTTTTTTTGCGACATTTGGCTTTTATATACATACGACATGTTGGATTTTGAGAGAGGGCCCATTTTCCCTCTGTATGACCTTTTCTAAATAGAATTATGTAGACGCGTTTTACTGTGTTCGTTCACTCATTTTAATTCATATTTATTCTTTTTGCGAAATAATTCGTATTTATTCTATATCGAAGTATGCAAACGTCTTATGATAGTGAATGGAGGGGGTATTTTTCTTTTGGCAAGTTGTCTGGCTTTGAGGAGCACAGTTTCATGAGAGCAACACATTGTTCTAACAAATCGGAGGAATTTCATACGAATAAACACATCTTGCGAATTCTACATATCAACTTCCAGAGAGAGAGAGAGAGAGAGAGAGAGAGAGAGAGAGAGAGAGAGAGAGGTCTAGTCTTCTTAAGTCCTCCATTTGCAGATTCATTGTGAAAGGCTTTGTCTTTTTAGAGATTTCAAATGCACTATCACATACAGATGTATATAAACATATTTTAGAGTAGATTCACTCATTTTGCTCCGTATGTAGCTACTTGTTAAAATCTTTAGAAAGGCAAATCTTTAGGAATGGATGGAGTATTACGCATGCTATCATTTCAGATATGTCTTCCTTTTTTTATGTCGTGGTTGTCACTTATGATTGTCATAGCTCGTTGCATAAACTAGAAAATAGACCATTCGCAAAAAAAAACTAAAAAAAGTGGACGGCGTTCCACAAGGAGGAGCCTCCGATGGAGCCAGTAATGTTGCCAAAATACGATGACATCCATTGGCAGCACCGGGTGTATTGTAGGCCTCGAACAACTACCTTATGCGTCCAAGGACCGGAATTTTGATTGTTCGGTAAAAACAAGATTGGTCAGTTCGTTGTGTACATAAATAATTTTGAATCAAGGAGCATTAGGTTTACTGTAGATTTATCTAATGTTATTT